>NW_006408721.1:5285640-5305702 GCF_000296735.1 Chrysochloris asiatica | reverse complement strand
AGAGACAGAGACAGAGACAGAGAGAGAGACAGAGAGTCCTGGTGTGGCACTGTGGGATATGTCGGTTTGAATCACAAGGTGGGTGGTTCAAACTCACCAGCTACTCCTTGGAAACCTACAGGGTTGTTATGAGTCTGAACTGACTCAATGGCACTTAACAACAACATATAAATATACATTTATACTTGAAGTGTCTAACACACAGTAAAGTTGAGAAAAATACTCTCTTCCTTAGTTTTTTAAAAAATCTGTAAACATGCATTAATAATTGGAACATGGAATATACAAAGTATGAATCTAGGAAAATTAGAAGGTGTCAAAAATGAAATGGAACACATATACATCAATATCCTAGGCATTAGGTACTTACTCATCTATGTAAAGACATTTGGAAGACAACTACCTGGTCCACTGATTGGAAGCGATACATATTTTATGTCTGTTGCAAAGAGAGGTGATGCAATGGAATGCAGAAATCATCAGACAGTATTATTAATATCATATACAGTGAAATTTTGATGAAGTTAATTTAAAAAATGGCTGCAAGAGTATATTGATAGGAAACTGCCAGAGGTTCCAATCAGATTCAGATGAGGATGTACAACTAGGAATATCATTGTTGATGTCAGATGGATCTTGGCTGAAAGCAGAGATGTGCGTATGTATCGCAATGAATTGACCTTTCAGCACCGCTTTCACTGTGCCCCAAAGATTTTGGTATGTTGTGTTTTCATTCTCATTTGTTTCTAGGAACTTTATGAATTCACGTGTGATTTTTTCTACTACCCAGTCACTTTTCAGTGGGTGTTATTCAGTTTCCATGTATTCAACTTTATTTCCTTTGTCTTCTTATTGTTGACTTCTAGTTTTATAGCTTTGTGGTCTGAAATGATGCTTTGTAGTATTTTCATGTTTTTAAATTTATGAAGGCTTGATTTGTGACCTAACACATGGTCAGTTCTGGAGAATATTCCATGTACACAGGAAAAGAATGTATATTGTGCTGTTTGAATGCTCTGTACACATCTGTGAGGTCAAGTTGGTTGATTGTGCTGTTTAGTTCCTCTGTGGTTTTATCGAGTTTCTTTCTGGTTGTTCTGTCCCTTTTCAAAAGTGGCATATTAAAATCTCCCACTATAATTGTAGATTTATCTATTTCTTTCTTCAATTCTAATAAGGTTCATTTCATATATCTTAGTGCTCTTTCATTGGGAGCGTAGATATTTATTATGGTTATGTTGTCTTGCTCAATTGACCCTTTGATCATGAGATAGTGTCCTTCTTTATCTCTTATGCTAGTTTTTGTCTTAAAGTTTCTTTGATCAGCAATTAGAATTGCCACTCCTTCTTGTTTATTATTGCAGTTAGCTTGGTATATTTATTTCCATCCTTTAACTTTTAGTCTGTTTTTATCTTTGTGTGTAAGATGTGTCTCTTGAAGGCACCATATTGAAGGGTCTTGTTTTCTTATCCTTCCAGCCACTCTCTGTCTTTTCACTGGTGGATTTAATCTATTGACATTCAGTATAAGTATCGATAGATATGAATTAATTTCTGTCATTATATTAATTTTTTTGTGGTGTTCTTCATTCCTTTGTTCTACATGCCTTCTTCTGTTGAGTTCATGTTTTTTGTGCTATTTCTTGTCAGTTTCTTCTTAGTTTTCATGTTTCCTTCTTCTGATTGGATCTTCATTTTCATGGTAAGTTGTGAAGTATTAACTTTCTTTGGGGTTTCCCTATAGTCTAGTAATTTCCCCCCCATTTAAGATAGTCTGTTGTATCCTGTAATCTACCTGACCTCCTCACCACCTAGATCTCTGTTCCTATGTTTTTCCCTTCTTTGACACTGTTAATATTTTGATCTTTGATTGTCCTCACAGGTCCTCTGAATTCATTGCTGTAATTTTGTTCTGTTCTGAACACTGCAATCCCTCGACTGATTTCCAGGTGGTGTTGCCACAACTGTCAATCTTTGGTTGTTGTCTGTTCTTGCTGGTTTTCATTCCAAAGAACTCCCCTTAGGATGTTTTGAAGCATTGCATTGGCTTTGACAAAATCTCTTAGCTTCTGTTTATCCTAAAATGTTTTGATTGTACCAAAAGATGTCATTTTGAGGACAGTTACACCTGACCCAAGCCACAGTATTTTCAATAACCTCATATGCATGTGAAAGTTGGATAATGAATAAAGTAGACAGTAAAATAATTGATATATTTGAGTCATGTCACTGGAGAAGACTATTAAAGGTGCCATGGACTACAAGACGAACAAACAAATCTGTGTTGGAAGATGTACAACCAGAAAGCCTGGAGGAGGATATCATGGTTGGTAAAGTGGAGGGAGACCCCCAGTGAGATAGACTGGCACAGTGGCAGCAGCAGTGGGTTCAAGCACACCAGCAATTGTGAGGCTGGTGCAGGAGTGGGTGGTATTTCATTCTGTTATACATTGGTCGCTAAGGGTCAGAACTGACTCAGTGGCACCTAAAAACAAACATGGATGATGAAAAATGTTTTGTAGGGTTGGTGTAATACAGTCAGCCCTCCATATCCCTGAGTTTTGTATCCACAGATTCAATCAACTGTGGATTCAACCAACTCTGAGTTCAACCAATTGCAGATCGAAAATATTTAGAGTGGAAAAAAAAAATGGAATTAAGTGGCCAAAGCAATCCCTCAAAGACTACAAGTGTGCAGAAAGTCCTATATATATTATGTTAGTTATTATAAGTAATGTTATTGCTGTTATTGTTAAGTGCTGTCAAGTCATTTCCTACTCATAGGGACTTTAGATAGGGTTTCCAAGGAGTGTGTAGTGAGTTTGAATTGCTGACCTTGTGGTTCAAATGGATATTATCCTACAGAGCCACACCAGGACTCCATAAGTAATATAGAGATGACTTAAGGTATGCAAGAAGATATGTGTAGGTTATATGCAAATAGTTTGCCATTTTACATAAGGAACTTGAACGTCTATAGATTTAGGTATTCTCAGGGGTTCCTGGAATCAGTTTCCTATGAATCTGAGGGACATTTGTAATTTTGTTGTTACCATTGAGTCAGTTCTGGCTCATAGCAACCCTGCATAGTGTTTCTGAGGAGTAGCTGGTGGGTTTGAACCATTAACCTTGTGGTTCACAGTCCAGTGATGATCCTACAAAGCCATACCAGGAGTCCTATAATTACAAGTAATTATAAATAATATCCATTCATTCAACAATCATGTTTTTAATGTCATCTGTCTGCCAGGCACTGTCTTAAAAACTTGGGGCATATGAGTGACTAAACAGACAACAATACCTGCCCATATGTAGGGTAAATTTTATCTGGGGATTATAGCTAATACACTAATATTGAATCGTGTCTTCCAGAAAGATATATTGTAGTCTTAACCCCTGTACCTGAGGATATGACCTTGTTTAAAAATAGATTGTTTCTTTGAAGATGTTATCGGTTAACGAGGTTGTACCCTAGTAGGTGACTCTAAATTCCTTCTGAGTGGTGTCTTATAAATTAGAGAACAGACAGGGAATTAGGGTCACATAGAAGCAGACACTATGTGAAGATGCAAGCCAAAGAATGTCAAGAAATGCCCAGTGCTATCAGAAGCAGGAAGAGAAAAGATAGGATTTTCAACTAGAGCAAACAGAGAGCTCATGCCTCTCTCAGTGCTGAAGGCTAGGCTTCAGCACTGAGAATATACATTTCTGTACTTTAAAGTCACCCACTCTGATATTTTGTTACCACAATCCTTTAAATGAAATAAGAATATTACTCTAAGTAAATAAGAGCAGGATTTTAAGCAGAGAGAAGTGATATATTTTGGCTATTAAAGAGAATCATATTGCATACAGTCTACTGTGTCTAGGATAAGCTGTACAGGGGAAGGGTGGAAATAGTATACCAGTTAGAAGTTACTGTAGTGTTCTGGTGAGAGATGATGGTGGCTTGAGCCAGGGTGGTAGCACTGGATGGAAAAAAAAAAGTGACTGGATCTTAATCCATCACATAAATAAAACAAAGGAAAAGAAGCACATGATCAGAGCAATTGTTGCAGAAAAGACATATGACAAAATCCAACACCCATTCCTGATAAAAAAACATTCAACAAAATAGGAATAGAAGGCAAATTCCTCAACATAATTAAGGGTATATGAACAAATACAACAGCCAACATCACTCTCAATGGAGAGAAACTGAAAGCATTCCCTTTGTGAACAGGAGCCAGACAAGATGCCCTTTATCATCGCTCCTATTCAATATTGTGTTGGAAGTCTTAGCCAGAGCTATAAGGAAAGAAAGGGAAATTAAAGGCATCCAAATTGGCAAGGAAGATACAAAACTCTGTTTGAGGATGATATGATTCTATACATAGAAGATTCCTAAAACTCAGCAATAAAACTATTGAAACTCATTGAAAGATTCAGCAAAATGGCTGGGTGCAAGATCAATATACAAAAATCAACTGGATTCCTCTACACTAATAAAGAGAGCTCTGGAAAGGAAATCAAGGGAAAAAATACCATTACAATAGCCACCCAAAAGATGAAATACTTAAGAATAAATCTAATCAGGGAAACAAAAGACTTAGCCAAAGAAATTTCAAAACATGATTACAAGAAACCAAAAGAAACTTGCAAACAAGGTAGAAATACTATGGTCACTGATATAGAGACTTATAATTGTGAAAATGTCAACACCACCCAAAGTAATCTATAGCTATCATGCAATCCCAATCCAGATTCCAACGTCATTCTTTAAAAATATGGAAAAGCAGAGCATGAACTTTATATGGAAAGGAAAGAAACCATGGATAAGCAAAGCATCGCTTAAGAATGAAGCTGGAGGCCTCTCACTCCCTGATCTCAAAATCTACTACACAGTCACATTGGTCAAAACAGTTTGGTACTGGGACAGAATTGAGAACCCAGAAGTAAATCCAGCCACATATAGCCAGGTAATATTTGAAAAAGACCCAAACACATTAAATAGGGAAGAGATAGTCTCTTCAATAAATGGTGCTGGCAAAACTGGGAATCCATTTGCAAAAGAATGAAACAAGACCCATATCTCACACCATACACAAAAACAAATTCAACATGGATTAAAGACCTAAATGTATAACCTAGAACTATAAAGATCATCAATGAAAAAATAAGGACAAATTTAGGGATTATAAATACATGAAATAAATATACTTTCAAACATAACTAGAAACATACCAACAGTTGAGGACAAAATAGATGACTGGGGCTTTCTAATAATTAAATACTTATGTGCATCAAAATATATCACCAAAAGAGTAAAAAGGAAACTCACAGATGGGAAAAAATTTTTTTTGCAATGACATATCAGACAAGGGACTAATCTCTAAAATTTATAGAAAACTATAACACCTTTACAATAAAAGTACAAACAATCCAATTTAAAAATAGGCACAGGAGGTAGTGGAGATATGTAAAGTTCTATTCTGATGGCTCCATTTTTCTCAGTGAAGTGGGGAACAAAGTCATTAGTTTGACAGACAGTATATGTGGGGAGGCTTCAAAATGTTTGTAGAAAAATTCCTTTTTTTTAGTGTTTTTATTGTGAACTGAGTGAAAGTTTACAGGGCAGATCATCAGTTTTACATTCAACAAACCATACACCTTGTTTCATTATAATGATTATAATCCCCTCCATGTAACATCAGTTAACAGTATTTCTCTCTATTCATTTTAGCTCTTCGTTTATTTTTTTTAAACACTCAGGCATATATAATAATTTACACCACCAAAGAGAACATTCTGAACGTCTGCCTCCTGTCTGCCAGCTCTCCGTCCCTCTCTTCCCATGAATCTAGAGTCCTCAGTTGCTCCCTCTCTTTATGTCCCCATCTCTGCCTCCATCTCTGGTGTCGCTGCTTTTCTGGATAAGGTCCCGCATTCCGCTTGTGCTCTTCTTTCTCCCTTGATGGTCCTAGGGTCCTCTGTTTCTGGACTGTAAGATTAACTACTCCCCCATTTTTGTTACAAAACTTCTACCTTTACAATTGTGACAATTGCAATTAGTCATGATAACAATTACTCACTATTGAATCATAAGAATGTTATTCTCATCTCTTTTTACCAGACCCATCTAGACAAGATGAAAGCTATCCAGTGGGTACTTTATCTTTTCTCACACACTCCTTAAACTAAACTCCCTCATGAAACCTTGTAAGCCAGTCACTGCATGCCTTTATCGCCCCCTCATTTTAGATAGCCAATGTCTAAGTTGCCCTGTGTACAGAGGGGATAGGATTGATACTTGATGTGAAGACTCTTTCCCTCTCTGATGGTATTTAGAGCTACTACCTGCATGAGTATAGGTCAAGTTCATCAAATTGTAGTGATTGACCCTCATTTCCTTTATATTAAATATTGTTGTTTTTGTTGATTTTACTTTTGAATCTCACTCTAGTCGAGTTCTGATTATCAAGTCATCGACGCTAGGTCAAATGGGTACTATCTGCAAGTCTGGGTGTTCTTGTGTGTCTCCCCTCAGCTGGATGCTTCACTCCCAGCTCTAGCCCTCTGTGGCTATGTCCTTGTCCATGGGCTCAAGTGTCCCCAGGTCTCACCACACTTTGGACCAACTAGCCCTTCCTCTTCTCTCTTTCATCTCCATGTCAATGGGAGTCCATGGAACATGGACAAACTTAGTCCATTTCTTCATGGCTGCTTTTCCCTCTCTTCCACACACCAGTGGACCAATGTGGTCACCAGCAAGCTTACATGCCTGCTCATGTGTTCCCTTTGAGTTCCAGTCTTAGAGGGGATTTGTCCTGAGGGAACTTGATTGTTTGCTTTGATGGCTTCCTGGCAAACAACTTGATTATTCTTGTAGTAGCCAGTCATACTAACATTTTTGTTTTGGGTATTTCCTGATGATCTTGCTTTGAAGATGTATCTTCTGTCACTCTAATTCTTCCAGGCTGGTCTGCTTGTCCTTTCTAGTGGGAATGTCCTACCTCAGAAGGCTCTGGATGGGGATCAGGATTCCACCTAAGGTCCTATACGCTACAAAGGCTCCACAAGAGGCCTATTTCGCTGGGCAAGTTATAGAACCCATTTTACGTGTTCAAATCAGATATAGGCTGAAGATGGACTTACAAGATTTCTGTAATCATGTTTCCTGACATTCCTTTCTATTCCACTCAAGTGTATATTTTACAATAGTAGGCAAGGGAAATCAATATTCATACAACATTCAAGCATCTTAGTATTATTTCCCCTTTCATACTATGCCTCATTCTCTGTATCACAGAGCCCTGTTGTTCTAAAATTGAGCATGCATCACTATTTAGTCCCATTTAGCCCATGCAAACCTGTCTCAATGTTCCCCTATGTACCTTGTTCTTCCACCCTTCCCCCTTCTTGTGTACTGCCTTCCCCAACACCCAAACTATAATGTGTCTGCTCCCTACCCTGTGCTCTGTCGTCATCTCCCTCCACCTACCCCAAGCCATCCACCCCATCCCCATCGGTAACCAATAAAGAAAAAAAAAAAAATCCCCCTCCTCCACCCTTTAGTTTTGGTATCTTTTCTTAAGCTTTTACAATAATGGTCTTATGATATTTGTCCTTTTGTGACTAATTTCACCCAGCATAATGTCCTCAGGTTTCATCCATGTTATGCGTTTGGTGGCTTGCAGCTGCTTGTTTTTCTTCATGGTAGCGTAATATTCCATTGTGTGTTTGTACCAAAGTTAATTTATCCATTCTTCCATTGATGGGCACTTAAGCTGTCTCTATCGTTTTGCTATTGTTAATAGTGCTGCTATGAACATTGGTGTGCATAATCTACTCGTGTATGGCTCCTATTTCTTGTGGATATATACCAAGTAGGGGAATTGCTGGATCATATGGTATTTCTGTTTCCAACATTCTGAGGAAGCGCCATACTATTTTCCAGAGTGGATGGACCATTTTGCATTCCCACTAGCAATGTAGGAGGATCCCAGTCTCTCCACATCCTTGCCAGCATTTATTATTCTCTGTATTTTTGAGCTTCACTGTTATTCCTGGTATGAGTTGATATCTCATTGTAATTTTGATCTGCATTTCTCTACTGGCTAATGGCTCCACGGCACTTAACAACCACAACAATGGCTAATGGGAGTCCTGATGTAGTGCTGTGGGCTAATGTGCTAGACTACAAAGTCATTTGAGCCACAAGGTTGGTGGTTCAAACTCATCAGCTGCTCCTTGAAAACCCTATACAGGGCTGCTATGGATCAGAAATGACTCAACAGCACTTAACAACAACAACAATGGCTAATGATTGTGAGCATTTCTTCACATGTTTGTTGGCTGCCCAAATGTCTTCTTTGGTGAAGTGTCTGTTCATGTCTTGTGCCAATTTTTTTATTGCGTTACTTGTCTTTTTCTTGTAGAGGTGTTGTAGTTTTCTATAGATTTTAGAAGTTAGTCCCTTGTCTGATATGTCATTGCATATTGTCATTTGGCTGCCTTTTTATTCTTTTGGTGAAATCCTTTGATGCACATAAGTTTCTAATTTTTAGAATGTCCCAATCATCTATTTTGTCTTCTTTTGTTTGTGTAATTTTCAGAATGTTTCATAGTCTGTGTGTGTCCTGGATTAGAGTCCTTAAATTTGTCTCTATTTTTTCATTGATGACCTTTATAATTCTGGAATTCATATTTAGGTCTTTAATTCATGTTGAGTTGGTCTTTGTATATGGCGGAACGTAAAGGTCTTGTTTCAATCTTTTGCACATCGATTTCCAATTCGGGAGCACCATCTGTTGAAGAGATTATGTCTTCCCCACTCAATGTACTTTGGCCCTTTGTCAAAGATCAATTGGCTGTATGTTGATGGGTTAATTTCTAGATTCTCAATTCTGTTCCATTGATCTATGTATCTTTCATTGTACCTATACCAGGCTGTTTTGACCACTGTAGCCATGTAGTAAATTTTGAAATCAGGGAGTGAGAGGCCTCAGATTTTGTTCTTCTTCTTAAGCAGTGCTTTGCTTATCCTGGGTCACTTTCCTTTCCATATAAAATTTGTAATTGTTTTTTCCATCTCTCTAAAGAATGTTATAGGAATCTGGATTGGGATTGCATTATATGTGTAAATTGCTTTGGGCAGTATTGACAAATTCACAATGTTAAGTCTTCCTATTCAGGAGCATGGAATATTCTTCCATTTTTGTAAGTCTCTTTTGGTTTCTTGTGTAGTGTTTTGTAGTTTTCTTTGTGTAGGTCCTTTGTTTCTCTGGTGACATTTATTCCTAAATATTTCATCCTTTGAGTGGCTATTGTAAATGGTATTGCTTTGCTAATTTCCTTTTCAGTGTTGTCATTATTAGTATAGAGGCATCCAACTGATTTTTGTATGTTGATCTTGTACCCTGCCACTTTGCTGAATTTTACAATGAGTTCCAGTAGTTTTTTTTTTTGCTGAGTCTTTGGGGTTTTCTATATTAGGATCATATCATCTGCAAATATAGAGTTTTACTTCCTCTTTGCCAATTTAGATGCCTTTAATTACCCTGTCTTGCCTTATAGTTCTGGTCCATTATCTTTTACTTCCATTTTTTCCATGAATCTTTTGAAGCCACCTCATATTAAACAAAAATGATAGCTTTGATATTTGCAATGATTCTGATGCTGCTGCTGCTGATGGATAATTATGGCTTTAGTGAAGGCATCTTCCCCACGATTCCCCAAAGTACTTTTAGCCAAAAGGTAGAATTTTATTCTCTAGTCTAGATGGTGTGGTATCTGCACAGTCATGCTCTTCTTTGTGTAATAACGTAGAAACATGGAGATATTTAGACCAAAACAAAACACGTGCTAAATCAAATAAAATCTCCATAAAATCACCATTCTTACATAGACTTGAGGTAACAGATTGCAAGAGTTAAAAAGAAATTACAAGAAATAAATCATAAAATTAAGGAAAGTCTTTCCATTAACTGTTTTTCTTCTGGGAATTGGAGGAAGGCTGGAATTCTCTTAATTCAGGGTAGAACATCTCTATCCAGCCCACAGAAAGTGCCTGGCTGGGTAATTTCTGTAGTGAACCTGGCATAAGTAATAGCTGGGGCCAACTTGCCAGCTGCAGCATGTGTTTCTCAGGTTCCGAGAGAGCTCTGAGACAGTCAGCTGCTCAGATGAAGGATTTCTAAAGCTTGACAAATAGATTCACGTGGTGTAAAAGGCAGGGTCCTCCGGAGCTCTCAAAATCTCTGTCTCTGGAAGATTCAATAGCACTATTTCCATCTCAACACCTTCCGAGTTCCCAGTGGGCCATATGTTATTGAATAATCTTTTGTTACTAGGGTTTGCTTTGGTAGCGTAGTGGTTAAGAATCGGGCTGCGAACCTCAGGGTCAGCAGTTCGAAACTACCAGCCGTGCCACGGGAGAAAGATGAGGCTTTCTGCTTCCGTAAAGATTTACAGCCTCGGACAGGGTTGCTATGAGTCGGAACCAACTCCACGACATGTCACAACAACAACAACAATAATACCCGGGACTCCTGGTGTGGCGCTGTGGGTTAATGCGCCAGACTGCAAAGCCGTTTGAACTGCAAGCTCGGCGGTTCAAGCTCATCAACCGCTCCTCGAAAACCTTATACAGGGTCGCTATGGGTCGGAACTGACTCGATGGCACTAAACAACAACAACAACAATAACTAGGATTTGCTACAATGAAAAACAGACTGCCAAGATTCCTACCTGGGCCAGATGATTTGGTCTCTTCCCAAGACCACAGGGAGGGTCTAGGAAAAAGGACAGAGAGAACACCTTTCGAATGGATGACATGTCTTTGGTACTTAGGATCCAGTTCCAAGACCTGATGTTCTCTTCTGCAACCAGCTCCAGCTCCTAAGTCCAGGGACTTCCGGGTTCAGGCCTGGGCATGGGTCTGCCCTCTCCATCTTGCGCGACAGGCAGCTCCCATGACATCTCCATGGTTCTCTAAAAGTCCTCGCCCCAATGACTGGAGCAGAAAGTTGCTCTAGCTCTCCTAGCAATCATGACAGAACTGATGGCTACCTCCTTTTTGCAGAGACAGATGCTCAAGTAACAGGAACAAATGAATTAACCAGCCTGTTGCTAATGTTGCCTTATCAAGCTGGCACTGGCTCAGGGAAGCTACCTCCTCCTACTGTCCTTGCTCCTGCCAGTTCTCAGTTCTCCATTATTGATTCAACTCCAGGCTCCTGGCGTGTTCCACAGGCCACTGGATTCCTGCAGCCAGCTGGTCCTTGACCTCTGCCTCTTCGAAGTGTATTCTGAGGTCAGTTGTAAAATGAAGCTGCTTTCATTTCAGCAGAGCCACCTACGAAGAAACCACAGGTGTTTTGGTTGCGAGAAGGGGCAGTATCATTCTCCTTCCTCAGACGTCTCCAAAGCATGAGGATCAGCTGTTTTCCAGAAAAAAGTGGCAAATTATATAATAACATCACTTTTTCTCCATAAGCCTTATAGTTTAGGAACTACTTTCTCACACCTTATCTTATTTAACCCACATAACAAGTCTGTTGGAGGCAGGGCAATTATTCCCATTTTACAGATTAGAAAACTGGGGCCCAGAGAGGCTGACTGACATACCTAAGGATGTTGAGCTGGTAAATGGCAAAGCTGGGGCTAAATGTAGGGGAAGAAGAAGGGCCAGTTCAAAGTAAGGATGAACTCTGCAGGGAAACCCATTTTGGAAGCTGGAATGGTGCAGTGTGAAAGCATGCTCTCTCTCCTCAGGGCCTGACTGGCGGAGGACTGGGGCTCCATGGAGCATCAACACCTCCCAGTCTCATCCACACCAAACCTTGGTTCCCCTTTTACTGTGAGAACTTTCCATTGGCCTTCTTTTCAGGAAAGGTGTCTGAGCAGGACAGCTGGCCCTCTCTAAGATTTGTTTCCAGGAGTTCTTAGTTCCTAGACAAAGATAAGCACCTCTTTGAAATCTGTTACCCAATCTTTAAAAATCAGCTTTTCAGTTTGATCAAAGGGCAAAAGGCAACGGAGAGCCAACTAGAAATGGAAGTCCTGGTGTGGCGCTATGGGCTAATGTATCAGACTGCAAAGTCGTTTGAACTACAAGGTCAGAGGTTCAAGCTCACCAGCTGATTTTGGAACCCCTATACAGGGTTGCTATGTGTCGGAACCAACTGGACGGCACTTAACAACAACAACCCTCCTCCCAGGGAGTCCCGATATGGCACTGTGGGTTTTATGTGCTGAAATGCAAGGTCGGTTTGAAATGCAGGGTCAGCGGCTCAAGCTCACTAACCTCTCCTTGAAAACCCCATACAGGGCTGCTATGGGTTGGAGCTGATGTGACAGCATTTAACAACAACAACAACAACTCTCCTCCCAGGCGGCCTTGCTGTATGGAAGGCTACTGCTGAGGGTCTGTCCACACCATAAGAACATAGATATTAGGCAGAAGATCCTCTCCAGATTCCAGGAGAACTTCATATGTTCAGTGAATCTCCTAATGCCACCCCCACCAGAGCCCCCTGAAGATGCTTCCTAGTGTTATGACCTTTCTGCCCTTCTTCTGAAGTTGTGGGAGTTGACTCTTCCCAAAATAACCTGTGTCAAAAGGATTGGCTTGTAGGAAAGTTACAATTAGCTTTTCACTGGGAAGAAAGCTCTAAGGAGAAGTTTTTTTTTAAAGGAAAAGAAGTGGAAGAAGAAAAAGAGCCAACTGAAAACTCCCATGGTCTTCTGAATCCATTGGGGAAGCCCAGAGAGCTACCCTGACAGGAAATATATTGATTTTTGGTTCTTCTTAATTATTTTGATTGCTGATGATATCCTCTTTTTTCTAGATAGTCAACAGTAGCCAGTGATGAATGGTTTTCTCTCAGAGTCCATTGACTTCTGTGTTGACACATACTGACACATACTGAAAGAACATCTTAACCGAACTATCTGGAGTGAGGACATTTGCCTTGAGGGATAGTGAGTTCCTTGTCAGTGGAAGTGTTCAAACCTAAACTGAAAGACTATGCAAGGACTTTTATAGAGCTGACTCCAACAATGACGTGGAAGAGAATGCCATAGTTAATGTCCCCCATCTCATGTCCGGCATCAATACCTTGGATGACATTAACATTATATAGATCCTACACGTGAAGCATGTGAGAGACCCAGGTTTGGTTGCCTCAATTGGCCACCACCAGTCTGTCAGTGGAGGCATGAGTCTTGCTCTGATGCTGACAAGTTTCAGTTGAGGTTCTGGACTAAGATAGACTAGGAAGAAAGACCTGGTGATCTCCTTCCAAAAATCAGCCAATCAAAACCCACCCTATGGTTCACAGAAGTTTGCTCTGCAACCCATCATGGGGATGCTGCAGAAGATGGTGTAGGATTTCATTTCATTGTGCAGGGGTTGCCATGAATGGGGGGCTGATGTACTGGCAGCTAACAGCAATAATGGGAACCAGGACTATGTTGCCCAAAGTGTGACACACATGTTGGTATGATAGTTGATTTTCAGGTGTAAAGAAATGTACTTAAAATGCTTAAATAGTAATATAAAGATATAATCACGCTGTTATATTATGGTTTCACAGATATCATAACCTGGGATGGAGCTAAGGAAATCAAGTACGCTGTAGAATTGACAAGTGAGGTCTGAAACCATGCCTGTGAGCATTTAAAACCTTCATTGCTGAATTTCAGCCTTAACTGCTCCAAAAAATGATGCAGATAAATGATCTCTACAGGCATACCTCAGAGATATTGTAGGTTTGGTTCTATGCCACTGCAATAAAGTGAATATTGCAATTAAGTGAGTCACATGAATTTTTGGATTTCCCAGTGTGTATAAGTTATATTTACATAAAACGTTAGTTTATTAAGTGTGCAGTAGCATTATGAAAGAGCTTGATATATTGTGAGGATTACCAATATGTGGCACAGAGACACAGAAAGAACACATGATATTGGAAAAATGAACCACCAGACTGGCTCGACACAGGGTTGCCACAAACCTAAACTCTGTGAGGGAACTGCACTGTCTTTGAAGCGCAATAAAACGTGCAGGAAAATGAGCTGCCTGTCCTGTTTCTATGCTCCACCAAAGCATTCTATCAACAATCATTTGTGAAGAAGATTTGAATTTGCATAACCACAAAACTCAGGTTATGAAAGTGCAGCATTCCATAACTGTTTGATTTCTGAGTCCCCAGCCATAAACTTTTCAAGTTTATGTTTTTCCTTTAGTCTAGCCAGAAAACTTCAAGTTAATTCATGATTTGTCATTCTTTTGACTCAATTTATAGCTGATTTACTGTTCTGCCTCATTTTCCTTCTTTCCTGGAGTTTACATAGCCTGAAATTGGGGTGGGGGATGGATCTGGCCTGTAGACCACCACTGTCTTCATTGGTCATGGTCCAAGTGCAGGGGGTCCTCTCTACTCATGGGCATTGCCCTCTCACCATTACAATTTGATCTGTAGCCATATTCTTGTTGTTTTTAGGTGCCATCCAGTCAGTACCAACTCATAACGACCCTATGTACCAACTCATAGCGACCCTATGCACAACAGAATGAAACACTGCCTGGTCCTGGGCCAACCTCACTATCGTTGCCAAGCTTGAGCCCATTGGCTTGAGCCAATACATCTCGCTGGGGGTCTTCCTCTTTTTCTCTGACCCTCCACCTTACCAAACATGATATTCCTTCTCCAGTGACTGGTGCCTCCTGACAATATGTCCAAGTATGAGAGACGAAGTTTGGACATTCTGGCCTAAAACGAGCACTCTGGCTTTACTTCTTCTAACACAAATCTGTTTGTTCTTTTGGCAGCCCATGGTACTTTCAATATTTTCCTCCAACACCATAACTCAAATACATCAATGCTTCTACAGTCATCCTTATTCACTGTCCAGCTTTTGCATGCATATGAGGTGATTGAAAATACCATGGCTTGAGTGAGGTGCACCTTAGTCCTCAAGCTGACATCTTTGCTCTTCAACACTTTAAAAAGGTCTTGTGCAGCAGATATGCCTAATGCAATATGTCATTTGATTTCTTGGCTTCTGCTTCCATGAGTGTTGATGGTTGATCCAAGAAGAATGAAGTCCTTGACAACTTCAATCTTTTCTCTTTTGATAAGAATGTTGTTTATTGGTCCAGTGGTGAGAATTTTTTCTTTTTTATATTGAGATACAATCCATACCAAAGGCTGTGGTCTATGATCGTCATCAGTAACTATTTTAAGTTGTCTTCACTTTCAGCAAGCAAGATTGTATCATCTGCATATCGCAGGTTGTTAATGA
The DNA here is from genome assembly GCF_000296735.1 of Chrysochloris asiatica. Lineage (NCBI taxonomy): Eukaryota > Metazoa > Chordata > Mammalia > Afrosoricida > Chrysochloridae > Chrysochloris > Chrysochloris asiatica. The sequence continues at coordinate 5,290,414 of NW_006408721.1, read as the reverse complement.
ATCTCCCTCCAATCCTGATGCCACATTTTTCTTCATATAACCCAGCTTCTTGGATTATTTGCTGTACATACAGGTTGAATAAGTATGGTGAAAGAATACAACCCTGTCGCATACCTTTCTTCATTTTAAAACATTCAGTGTTCCCATGTTCTCTTTGAACAACTGCCTCTTGACCCATGTACAGATTCCTCATGAGCACAATTAAATGTTCGGGAATACTCATACTTTGCAATGTTGTCCATAGCTTGTCATGATCCACACAATCGAAAGCCTTTGCATACTCAATAAAGCACAGGAAAACATCTTTCTGGTAATCTCTGCTTTCAGCCAAGAACCATCGGATGTCAGCAATGATATCCATCATTCCATGTTCTCTTCTGAATCCAGCTGGAACCTTTGGAAGTTCTCTGTCAATGTATGCTTGCAGCCGTTTCTGTGTTACCTTTGTAAAACTTTACTCGCATGGGATATCAAAGAGATTGTTAGATGATTTCTGCATTCCATTGGTTTACCTCTCTTTGTAATGGGCACAAATATGGATCTCTTCCAATCAATTGGCCAGATGTCTTCCAAATTTCTTGGCATAGATGAATGAGTGCCTCCAGTGCCGCCTCATTTGGTCTGGCACTCCCAAGGCAACCACAGTTCTAGCTATCACACTGTTGTTGCTGTTAAGTGCCATCGAGTTGGTTTTTGACTCATAGCAACCCTGTATAGGTTTCCAAGTAGTGGCTGGTGAGTTTGAATAGTTGACCTTGTGGTTCCATGTTTGACCAAATATAGCAGGCTAATTTTTTTTAATGTGTGAATTGAGTAATAGTTTACATGGGAAAACATCAGTTTTACACTCATGGCTTCACTACAATGATTACAATTGCCTCCGTGCATCATTATTCAACAGTGTTTGCTTCTATTGACTTTGTTTTGTTTTGGGGGGGATGTACACAAAAGCACTCAGGAACGTATAATAATTTAAACAACCCAAGGGCACATTCTGCAAGTCTGCCTCCTGGCCACCAGCACTCAGTCTTTCTTTCCATAAGTCTAGAGTCCTTAGCTGCTCTCTCTCTCCATGTCCTCATCTCTGTCTACATCTCTGGTGTCACTGCTTCTCTGGATAAGCTCCCACATCTGCTCGTGTTCTTCTCCCTTGAATAGTCCTACGGTCCTCTGTTCCTTGACTGTAAGATTAACTACTCACCCCTTTTTGTTGTAGAACTTCTACCTTTATAGTTGTGACAGTTGCAATTATTAGTCATGATAACAATTACTTACTATTGAATCCTAAGAATCTTATGCCCACCTCTTTTCACCAGATCTGTCTACACAAGATGAAAACTATTTAGTGGGGATTCTACCTTGCCCCACACACTCTTAAACTAAACTCCTACTTGAAAACTTGTAAGCCAGTCACTTCATGCCTTTATCACCCCCTCATTTAGGTTGTTGTTGTTATGTGCCATGGAATCTATTCCAATTCATAGTGATCCTGTACAGAGTTTCCGAGGCTGTAAATCTTTATGGGAGCAGTAAGCCTCATCTTTCTCCTGTGGAACAGCTGGTAGTTTTGAACTGCTGACCCTGAGGTTAGCATCCTGATTTGTAACCATTATGCTACCAGAGCTCCTTTCATTTTAGGTAGACAGTGCCTAAGTTGCCTGTCCCTATCCCCTCTGTTTACAGAGGGGATAGGATTGATACTTGATGTGAAGACTCCTTCCCTCTCAGTTGGTATTTTGAGATACTACATTGAGAAGTATAGGTCAAGTTCATCAAATTGTAGCAATTTATACTTGTTTCCTTTATCAAAAATTGTTATTTTTTATCTTCCTCTAGTCGAGTTTTCAGGCATATTGTCAGGAGGGACCAGTCACTGGAGAAGGATATCATGTTTGGTAAGGTGGAGGGTCAGAGAAAAAGAGGAAGACCCCCAACGATTCACTCAAGCGTGACAACAATAGTGAGGTTGGCCCAGGATTGGGCAGTGTTTCGTTCTGCTGTGCGTAGGGTCGCTATGAGTCAGTACTGACTCGATGGCACCTAACAACAACAACAGTCGAGTTTTGATCATCAAGCCATCAAGGCTAGGTCAAATGGGTACTCTCTGTAAGTTTGGGTGTTCTTGTTCATCTCCCCTCACTTCATGTCAGCTGGATGCTTCCCTCCCAGCACTAGCCCTCTGTGGCTATGTCCTTGTCAATGGACTCAGGTGACTCCAGGTCTTACTACACTTTGGACCAACCAGCCCTTCCTCTTTCTCTCTCTCATCTCCAGGTCAACTGGAGTCTGTGGAATATTGTTGAACTCAGACCACTTCTTCATTGCTACCTTTTCCTATCTTCCACTCACAAGTAAACCAATGTGGTCATCAGCAAGCTTACATGCCTGCTCATGTGTTTCCTTTGAGTTTCTGTCTTAGAGGGGAGTTTGCCCTGAAGGAACTTGTTTGCTTGAGCAGGCTAATTTTTAATTTGATAATTTTGTATGGCTCACGGATGATGTTGTAAATTTTGGCAGAAAAAAAAAGGTTTCCATAGGATAAGCACTGGACCACAAGGTTGGTTTGAACCGTAAGGTAAGTGGTTCAAACTCACCACTCTCTCCTCAGAAACCCTATACAGGGTCACTATGTGCTGGAACTGACTTGACAACACTTAACGGCAACACCACTGAACGACAATACCACTGTTTTAGTGGTTTAAGCGCCTGCATGCTCTGCCTGCCCTGTCTCTATTCTACCTGGGGGCATGCTGATCTCACCTTGATCTGGGCATTTCTTTGCAAGGCTGACTTTGCTCAGGATTCCAGACAGGAAGTAGATGTCCTTTACTGTATTAACGTTGCAGTCACTTCCAGCTGGTCTCCATGCCTCTTTCCTTGCTCCCTTAGAGTCTGTTCTCTACAGCAGCTAAATGGGATAGTGTCGTCTCTGCTTTATGCCCTCCAGTGGCTTCCTGTTTGACTCAGAGGAGAAGGCAAAGGCCCAACAAGATTTGCCCAGCACATTCTCTCTGTGGCATCATCTCCTGATACTCCTGTTGTAACCACATCGGCTTCTTTGCTGCTTTTAGAATGTGCTGGCATGCTTATGAGACCTTGCATTGCTCTTTTCTGACTTTCTGGATCTCTGAATTGTTTACTCACTCTCCTTTAAGAATGCTCAAATGTCACTTTCTCACAAGGCCTACCATGACAACCGTATTTAAATCTCAACTCTCCCCAACTTCCGCCCTCCCTGACTGTTACATCATCTTAAATATCTTGTCACGCACGACTTGTGTTCCAGGTAGTCTCCCTGACTTCCCCAGGCCGTCTTTGTGGGCTCTCTGAGTTTCTTATTCTCTTTTCCTATGTGAGCATGTTTCATGGAGTCATGTCAGAATCTGTTTCCTGGTCTTTTTCAGCCCTGGGGCCTAGCACAATGCTCGGTGTGCGATGGGTGCTTTTTATACATGAGTGAATAGCTCGGTTCACTAAAAAAGAAAAGATTACCTAGGAAGCCTGCAAAGTCTCAAGTATGGTGCTTGTGTCAAAAAATGGTACATTATAAAGGACGGCTTTTGACCATTGTTGTTGTTGTTGTTATGTGCCGTGGAGGCGGTTCCGACTCATAGCAACCCTTCACAGGGTTCCCGAGGCTGTTAATCTTTACGGGAGCAGAACGCCTCATCTTTCTCCCGTGGAGCAGCTGGTAGTTTCGAACTGCTGACCTTGCGGTTCGCAGCCCGATTCGTAGCCACTACACTACCAAAGCACTTTTTGACCATAAAGTTTCCATATTATCTGTCACTCAGTTGTTGTTGTTGTTGTTAAGTGCCGTCGAGTCGGTTCTGACTGATAGTGAGCCTGTATAGGATTTCCAAGAAGCAGCTGGTGAGCTTAAACCACTGACCTTGCAGTTTAAACGAGTTTCCAGTCTGTTGCATTAACCTACAGCGCCACACCAGGGCTTTGATTAGTCTCAGTGAAAATTGCACTGAATTTTATACAGGAGAAAGCTGACTAAAATGCCTGAAAGGTATATGGTTGAGGAAGGGGCAATCTATTCTCTTATAACATCAAGTCTTCCTTCCTTTTTAAAAAATATTTTATTGTATTTTAGGTAAAAGTTTACACAGCAAATTAAATTGTCCTTGTTAAGTGCTGTGGAGTCTGTTCTGACTCATAGCGAGCCTGTATAGGACTTCCCAGGAGCTGCGGGTGAGCTTACCCTTGGTCAGTTCACACACAGATTGCTCTGTGGCGTTGGTACAGTGCCCTCAATGTGTCAGCACCATCCACGTTGCTTTCCGCCGGCCCTATTTCCATCCCTCCAGTCTACCTGCCTCTCCTGACCTGCTTGTCTTTGATTTTGGGTAAATGGTCTTGGAAGGGTGATTGCATAAAGAACACATTCCTTATGGGTGTAATTGTTTATTTTTTTGGCCAGTCTTATTTGGCTGGAAGATGACCTCCAGGAGTGACTGTTGTTGTTGTTGTTATGTGCCTTGCAGTAGGTTCCGACTCATATGACCCTGTACAGGGTTTCCGAGGCTGTAAATCTTTACTGGAGCAGAAAGCCTCATCTTTCTCCTGTGGAACAGCTGGTAGTTTCGAACTGCTAACTTTGAGGTTAGGAGCCCGATTCGTAACCACTACTAAGGAGCTCTGGTAGCGTAGTGGTTACGAATCGGGCTGCAAACCTTAAGGTAAGCGGTTCGAAACTACCAGCCGCTCCGCGGGAGAAAGATGAGGCTTTCTACTCCCGTAAAGATTTACACCCTCGGAAACCCTG
>NW_006408721.1:5269090-5283848 GCF_000296735.1 Chrysochloris asiatica | reverse complement strand
GTAGTCAATAAAGCACAGGTAAACATCTTTCTGATATTCTCTGTTTTCAGCCAAGATCCAAAGGTCATCAACAATGATATCTCTCATTCCATGGCCTCTTCTGAATCCAGCTTGAGCCTCTGGAAGTTCTCTGTCAATGTATGATGTCAAAGTTCTCTGTCAGAAACAGCTGTTTCTGTATTACCTTTAGCAAAACTTTACTCACTTGAGATATCAAAGAGATTGTCTGGTGATTTCCGCATTCCATTGGGTCACCTCTCTTTGGAATGGGCACAAATATGGATCTCTTCCAATCAGTCGGTTAGGTACTGTCAATTCAGCAACCCCCAGCGACCCTATGTACAACAGAATGAAACACTTCTTGGTCAATCCATGTCACTGAGGCACTTGTATTGTAGTTGTCCTTTATTCTTGTGTACCTCTCATTATCATCATTTACCATGGTCAAATTGTGCTTATTTCACCTGTATGATTTATTAACTTTTCCATCACCATAGTGAACATATATCTACTATCTGTGTTGGAGTCCTGGTGTGGCACTGTGGGTTAATGTGCCCGACTGCAAAGCCATTTGAACTGCCAGGTCAGTGGTTCAAGCTCACCAGCTACTCTCGGAAACCCTATACTGTGTTGCTATGGGTTGGAATCGATTCAAAGGCACTTAACAACAACAACAACAACTATCTGTGTTGGAAGAAGTGCACTCATAGTGTTCCTTGGAGGCCAGGATGGCCAAACTTCATCTCTTATACTTCAGACATATTGTCAGGAAGGACCAGTCACTGGAGAAGGCTATCAAGTTTGGTAAGGTAGAGGGTCAGAGAAAAAGAGGAAGACCCCCAACTAGATGGATTAGCAAAGTGGCAGCATCAGTGGGCTCAAAAGTGGCAACAATTGTGAGGTTGGCCCAGGATCGGGCAGTGTTTCATTCTGTTGTGCATAGGGTCACTATGAGTGGGTATCTACTCGATAGCACCTAACAACAACAACAACAACAACAACAACTATCTAGTAAATGATTCCCACTCCTTCCCCTCCTATCCCTGGCAATCATCAGAGAACATTGCTTTCTCTGTGTACACCTATCCTTGGCTTTTTATAAAAGTATAACACACAATATTTGCCCTTTTGTGTTGACTTTCATCACACAGCATACTGTCCTCCAGAGTTATCCATATTATAAGGTGTTTCATGGACTCATTATTATTCATTAGCATTGCATAGTATTCCATTGTATGTATGTACCACAATTTGTTTATCCATTCATCCACTGATGACATTTAGGTTGTTTCTGTCTTTTAGCTATTGTGAATAAGAGAACTGCATTGAACAAGGGTGTGCATATGTCTACTAGTATCTCTGTTCTTACATTTCTAGGGTATGTAATTAGGAGTGGAATTCCTGGATCTAGCTTTTGAGGAAGCACCATACTGTTTTCCATAGTGGTTGTACCATTTTACAATCCCATCAATAGTGTATGAGAGTTCCAGTCTCCCCACTACCTTGCCAGCATTTTTTCTTTCAGTGCCATTTTTGCAGAAGTGATATGATAGCTCACTGTAGTTTTGACTTTCATCTTTCTAATGGAACCCTGCAGGTCGGCAGTTCAAACCCGCTAGCCACTCTGAGAGAGAAAGATGGGCTTTCTGCTCCCTTAAAGATTTGCAGGGTCACGGTAAGTCAGAATCAACATGATGGGCAGTGAATTTTGTTTTCTGTTTTGTTTTTATGGCTAATAATTTTGAGCATGTCTTCATGTGTTTGTTGGCCATCTGAAAGTCCTCTTTGATGAACTGTCTGATAATGACCTTTGCCCATTTTTTGATTGGATTGTTTATCTCTTTGAATTGTTGAAATTTTCCATATCAGATATCTTGTCAGATATCTTATTACTAAAATCTATTCCCAATCTATAAATTCCCTTATTCTTTTGGTAAGGTCTTTTGATGAACATAAATATTTAATTTTTGTCTGTGGCTAGGTGCGTGGAGTCAGTTATGACTCCTAGCGACTTTGTATAGGGTTTCCAAGGAGCGGCTAGTGAGTTCGAACTACTGACCTGTTGTGGCCCAGTGTTTATCCTACAGTGCCACAACAGGACTCCTTTTAATTTTTAGGAGTTCCCAATTATCTAGTTTATCTTCTGCTCATGCATTTTATTTACATTGTGTTTGATAGTATATTTATGAAAAAAAATTAGCACCTCTAGTTTTCTCCTTAGGCTATCTTTCAGTAACTTTATAGTTTTAGCTTTAATATTTAGGTCTTTGATCCATTTGGGGTTAGTTTTTATAACTAATGATCCTGTTTCCTTTTTCTGCAAATGGATATCCATTTGTGTCAGCACCATTTGTTAAAGTGGCTGTCTTTTTCCCATTGACTACTTCAACCTTATGTCGAAGATAAACAGATGGGTGGACTTACTTCTGGGTTCTTAATTCTGTTCCACTGGTCTGTCTGTCATTGTCCAGTACCAGGCCATTTTGATTCCAGTGGCTACGTATATTAAGTTCTAAGATCAGGAAATGTGAGGCCTCCTACTTTGTTCTTCTCCAATATTGCTGTAGGTATTTTAAGTCTCTTTCCTTTTCATATAAAGTTGGAAATTAGTTTTCCCATTTTGCTAAAGAATGTGCTTTGGATTTGATTGGGATTGCATTATATCAATAGATCACTTTTGGTAGCACTGACATTTTCACAATGCTAAGTATTTTGTTCTGTTGTACGTAGGGTCGCTATGGGTTGAAACTGACTCGACGGCACCTAACAACAAGTCTTCCAATCCATTTGCTATTGTTGTTGTTAGGTGTCATTGAGTTGATATTGACTCATAGTGACTTTATGCACAACACAACAAAACCCTATACAGTCTTGCGCCATCCTCATAGTTGTTGCTCATTGGGTAACCCTGCTGGTCTTGAAAATATTGGTGGCATAGCTTCCAAAATCACAGCAACAAGCATGCTACCACTGTACAACAAACTGACAGACGAGTAGTAGTTCCAATACATAAGCATGAAATATTTTTCCATTTATGTTTTGTAGTTGTCCTGTGTACATTTTTTATGTCCCTCATTGGGACATTCATGGTGTGAGGGTAAGTCAAAAATTATCTACATCTGTTTGTATAATTTACTTTAATCACTTTTAGAAAAGACAGATACATCATTTTTCAGCATAGTCTCCTTGCTTTCAATACACTTTGTCCATCTGTAAACAAGCTTTTGTATTCTCTTAATAAAAAATGTTTTAGGCTGAGCTGTGAGCCACGGATGTACTGCTATCTTCACTTCTTCATCAGAGGTGAATCTTTGTCCTCAAGAGCTGCTTTCAGGGGACCAAACTGATGAAAGTCTGATGGAGCAAGATCAGGATTATAGGGAGGAAGCTTTAACACCTCATAATGAAGTTTTTGCAGAGTATCAACAATGTTGGCAGAAGTATATGGACGTGCAGTGTCATGTAAGATCACAAAGCCCTTGGATACCACTCCCATGTGTTTAATCCAAACTTTAGGCTTCAGCTCTTCACTGTAAAGAGCATTGTGTTGATTGTTGAACCTTTTTCCTGATAGTGTTCCAATACTGACCCTTGAAGATTCCAGAAAACGGTAAGCATCAATTTTTCAGCTGATGGCAGACTTTGAACCTTTTCTTGGTTGGTGACTGAGAATGTTTCTATCCCACACTCTGCTGTTTATTCCCAGACTTGTAGTGATGAAGCCATGTCTTGTCACCAGTAACAAATTTTTTTCTTAAAGAAGCTTTTACCTTCCTTAGAGTATCGGTCCAAATCTTGTTTGCAGATGTCCAAATACTTCTGTTTATGCTTTTCCATGAGTTGTTTTGGTACCCATCTTGCACAAACTTTTCAAAACCCAAGTATGTGGATTATTTCTAAGGCAGTTATGGTTGATTTGCAAATGATTCACCACATAATGAACTGTCATTTGTCTATTGGACAGAACCCTTTCACGTGCGTGGTCAATGTTGTCATCAGCCGTGGATGTGGATGGGCATTTTAACTGGAGTGTGACTAATTTTTGACTCACCCTTGTATTTTACCCTTGGAGGGGCTACTGTGAATGGATTATTTTCTAGCATCAAGTCTTCCTTATACTTAATTTTCAGAGACCCCCCCTTCTTGCTCACCTCCTGAAATCACTGCCTGGCCAGTTCACCCCCTTGGAACACCAACAGATTAGAGTGTCTCAGTTTGTTTAAGTTATTGTCATTTCACCTCTGTGAACCTGCCTGAGGAGGAACTCAGGTTTTGGTTGGAAGAAAGAGGTAGAAGAATGGTAGGATGGGCCATCTTGGAGCTTGTGTATGGTGACAAGATGGCCCAGCCTTTCTGGTGTTCTCCCAATTTCATATAATTCTGATTTATTAAAAAAGGTGATCTGGTAACATAACTCAGTGTGCATTGATTTTTGCAACTTGATGAGACATTTCTTACATATAAACTTAAAATCAGGAAAAAAAAAAATCCACCCCCGCCTCAGTTGTCTTAGTTTTTGAATTAAAAAGTAGGTCTTGCTTAATCATGGGGACTTTTGTAGGAGATGATGATGAAGACAGTCAAGAATCTGGCAACAGCCAACAGGTGGTTTAAGGACCATGGTAACTGGGGAATGGGGATGTAGGGTGGTGAGCGAGAACTCCGGGACCAGGAAAGGAGGTGGAAAGGATCCCAAAACTTGTTTTTCCCATTCCCTCCTTGTTTCATCCTAGAAACCAAGCAGACCTGCCACGGATTCTTGGAGGTCAGCCCCTATCCCACCCCTAGCAGGCACGCCAGAGTTTGTTCTGTGGGGTGCTGCCCAGGCCAAGTCCAGCACTTGCCAAGCCAAGAGCATGCTTTGCTCCTTCTCATTGCTGTGCTTGTTAGAAATTGCCTCTGACTATGACTCTGCCCCTGCTACATAATCCCATTGTTCTTGAGTCAATTCCAACTCCTAACAACTATATAGGACAGTAGACCTACCCCATAGGGTTTCCAAGGCTGTAATCTTTAAGGTAGCAAACTGCCACATCCTTCTCCTGCAAAACAACAGGTGGGTTTGAACCACCAACTTTTTGGCTAACTGCCAAGTTGGGCCCCAGGGACATTGGTAGACAGGTAGAATCTGGCACAAAGAGTGAAACCTCAGTGCATCACAACCAAAAAGTACGTAAAGGAGTGTGAGATGACTTGCCTCCTATTGTGACCAAAACAAACAGCTACATAGGTTTGTGGAATAGTTAAAATCTTATCGTTGTACAGGTGGAAATAGGTATCTCTTTACTTCATGTGCTTTGGGATGCAAGCAACAGAAAATCTAACTCAAATGAGCTTCCGTCATCAGGTGATGTATTAGCTGATATTGTTAGTAATCTAGTAGTAGTGTGGCTCCTAGATTGATTTAATCCAATGGCTCCCTCCTCATTTCCTGTACCTCTCTTGGTCCTCTTGTTCCTCTGTGTGGCAGCTTCCATGGTTCACATTTGTGCAGGATATTGTCCAGTGGAAGAGAAGGACCACATTTTTCTCTAGCCTTCCCTTAAATGCCGGGATAATTTTTCTAGAAGCCCTGTAAGCTTTACCTTATATTTTACTGGCCTTAAATGGGTCATTTGTCCTTACCTTAACTAATCACTGCCAAGAAGGATGGGATTACCAAGCTACATGCACACTGCACAAGGGGGTGGTGATGGAATGCTTGACAAGGTAACCACAGTGCCCTCTTTAAGTCTTTTTTTGACTTGTTGAAGGTATGCACTTTCAGTTTGATTGCAATTACTGGTTTAAACTTGCACGTGCTCTGTGTCATATCAGATAGCTTCATAGACAGCAGTCTGAGTTGCACACCTGGAATTTCTAACACCATTCCCTGCATGTATTTCTTGAGTGAAATAGAAAATCAGGTCATATTATCCCTGGAAATGCAAATTTTGTTTTCAATGAATTCTTTGGCTTAATAGAGTGATTATCATATCATTTTTAGTAATTATGTGATAAAATACACACTAAATGACCAGAAAGAAAGACATCAAGAGAAACAATCCAGAGCATGGAGATGAGGGTGGGATGAAGGAAAGATTCAAAAATTTCCAGTTATCAAATGTGCTTTGGAGGGGCAGGCGTGCACTTTCCTCATTTCCATCAGCACTTGAGTATCCCAAAATGAGATCTTTCCCATTACTATTCAAATTGTTGCCCGGCTTCATTGCAACTTCCCATATGCTGGATCATGGCAAACTCAATTCAAACCTAACTTAAGTGGACTTCAGCCACCATAGCAGTAATAACTGATATTGTCAATAGTCTAAAGAGATTACGGTGGTTTCTCAATGGGCTTAATCTAGTCTCTCCATCACCATTTCCTGTGAGCCTCTTGGTAGCTGAGAAGGTAGCTGGTTTCAAGCCACATCCTGGCATCTAGACCTGACCACTAAGAGGGGCAAGCCCTGCACATTGAAGGGGCAGAGCTCAGCATCTGGAAAGCCTGGCCATCACCCCAGGGGCTCACCTCTGGCTCAAATCCAAGGTATTCAAGGGCCATAGGGTTGTCCTCAAAGCAAGGCACACTGTGGGCCTTTGGGCACAAATAGTTAAGCAATGGACTGCTAACCCAAAGGTTTGAGCCCACCCAGCCGCTTTGTGGGAGTAAAAACTGCCAGTCTGTAAAGATTACAGCCAAGAAAACCCTATAGGGGTTGTTTTACTCTGCCACATTGGGTCACATTCAACTTTTTGGTACAGAACAGCTACAAGTACCAGGCTAGCTTTGCCCTTGTTTTTTTCTAGTCAGCACTTCAGACCAGCTTTTCCAAACCATGCCATGTTCAATACTTAGAGTTGCATACTTAGCAGAGAGAGGGAAAGCCAGTGCTAGTATTAGGATTCTGCTCAGAGAAGAGATTTGGTCTGGTGGCACAAGCAGTGCTGTGCCACCTCATACACAGCAGCGGCAGTAAGTGACTCCTCTTTACAAAATGGCTTCCAAGCAAATCACTTCAAGAAATCTTGGTCTGTGTGGTGGGAGGGATATCAGGTGCTCCGCGATTGACACTTGAGGAATGTTTTGATAGAAAAGAGGACATTAATGTGGCATTATGGCTTCAGTTTCCTGTGCCTGAGCCTGAATGGTTTGGGCACATACCTTTTTGGTAGTACGTTAGGGACTCCTGGAAGTTAGATCGTAGCCTTTCTCGATCCCAGGCTAGCAATTGCAGTGCATCTACTTTGTTCCCACAAATCCCAAGGTTTAGAACATTTTACTTTATTTTTTTAGTTATCCCCATTACTGGGAAGTTTTTCTTCCAGAGACTATCCAAGGACTAATATGCTGTCCTTAGTTTTCTACTTGTCTCTATGCTCTCAGACAAGTACACATCCTTTCTGTTTGTTCGTTAATGCCTGACACCTCAGGGAAATAGAACTAGAAGAATCACAAATGCTCAGTAACTCTCCAGATACTCGTGTAGTGGTATTTCTTGGTCTGGATTTAAAAAATAGCAGTTCTGGGCTTAACCCCATGGCCTCCTTTCTTGCAGTGGTTCCAGTAAGAACTTTCAGGGCTTTCTCAGTCCCCAGTACAAACAGGTGCTAAAAAAATGTTTGTTGGGTGAAACTGTTGTCATGATTTTTGTACAGTGATCTCTTCTCCATCCTCCCTCATTAAAGACTCTTCTTTCCCTTCTGTAAATCAGGTGGGTCCTGAGGAGGCTCTGAGCAGAATCTTAGAGCAGATAATAAATGTGAATATTCAAGTAAATGGAAAAGTTGCAAACAAAAGTCCCTTAAAACCACTCCCACCCACTAAAGTATAGTTATAAAGATTTCTGCAGAAAAGGATTCTTGAAAATGACTAATCTACCATGACAGAAAAATTATGGTATGGAAAACTGCAGAACATTCCTCCTTTTTGGTCCTTTGTCCCCTCCCTTCCCTTATTCCATTCTTATATAAATAGTTATTGAATGCCTGCAAGTGTTGGGATACAGCAGTGAATAAAGCAGATAGTCTCTGCTTTCATGTAGCTTACAGGCCAGTGTGGGTATAGCCATTAATTAAAGAACTGTAAAGATGGGTAAGTTTGTGATGTGGGCCTGCTATGGAATTGATTGTTGTTGTTATGTGCCATTTAGTTGGTTCCGATTTATATTAACCCTGCCCAGGGTTTGCGAGGCTGTCTATCTTTACAGGAAAGAAAGCCTCATCTTTCTTCTGTGGAATAGCTGGTGGATTCAAATGCTGACCTTGCAGAGCCCTGGTGTAATTAATTAAGATGCACCAACATTTAAACTTTTTGAGGTCTTGTTAACTTAATTATCAGAATCCTTTGGTGCATTGCTTAATTGTCACATTTTCTTTCTTTTAAACAAAACAGTGTACTTGTAGATTTACGCAGATAATGCAGGTATTATGTGGCTTTTGTAAACTGTGCAACTTGGTGTGCACTTTGAGTGTTATACACATGTATTCATTATTCGCATGCACTTTATATGCAAAAATACAATGTACTTATTTGTTGTTATACATAATTCGGCGTGGCTAATTTTCAGCAATTAATTAATTCTCCCCTGTAGTTGGGCCAATATGAAGTGTATCTGACATGCTGTTAGTGCTTTTGAGTCAACTTCAACTCATAGCAACCCTGTGTGACAGAGTATACCTGCCTCACATATAAATACACACACACATATACACATTATATGGTGGTGGTGGTATGCTGTGAGTAAGTTCTGACTCATCGTGACCCTGCATAGGGTATGCGAGGCTGTAAGTCTTTACGGGAGCAGAAAGCCTTATCATTCTCCCACAGAACTGCTGGTAGTTTCAAACTTGTTCTTGTTGTTGTGATGTGCTGTGGAGTCGGTTCCAACTCATAGTGAGCCTGTACAGGGTTTCTGAGGCTGTAAATCTTTACAGGAACAGAAAGCCTTACCTTTCTTCCGCAGAACAGCTGGTATTTTTGAACAGCTGACTGTGAGGTTCGCAGCCAGATTCATAACCACTTCGCTACCAGAGCTCCTTAATTTCAAACTGCTGACCTTGAAATTAGCAGTGCAATTTGTGACTATAGTTATATAGTTATATGCTGTCAAGTTGGTTCTAACTCACAGAATCCAGTATTGGTTTTCTGAGGAGCAGTTGGTGGGTTTGAATTACTGACCTTTCAGTTAACAGTCCAGTGCTTATCCTACAATGCCACACCAGGACACATATATAGGGAGCACTGTGGCCCTATAGAATAAGCACTGGACTGCTAAACACAAGGTCTGCAGTTTGAGTCCTTTAGTCTCTCCACAAGAGCAAAATGAAGCTTGTGAATGTGTTTGCTTTATTGACTACGCAAAGTCATTTGACTGTGTAGTGTATCATAACAAACTATGAGCAGTGTAGTATATCATAACAAACTATGAGCAGCACCTCAATGTAAAGAAAACAAAAATCTTCAAAACTGGACCATAAACAACATCATGATAAATGGAGTAAAAATGGAAGTTGTCAAAGACTTCATTTTGCTTGCATCTACAATCAACACTCATGGAAGCAGCATTCAAGAACTCAAACAACATATTACATTAAGCAAATCTGCTGCAAAAGTCCTCTTTAAAGTGTTTGAAGAACAAAGATTGAGGACTAAGGTGCACCTGACCCAAGCCATGGTATTTTCAATCACTTCGTATGCATGTGAAAATTCCACAGTGAATAAGGAAGATCGGAGAAGAATTGATGCATTTGTATTGTGGTGTTGGAGAAGAATATCAAAAGTTCAGTGGAATGCCAGAAGAACAAACAAATCTATGTTGGAAGAAGAAGTAAACCCAGAATGTTCCTTAGAAGTGAGAATGGCAAAACTTCATGTCTTTTGCTTTGGATATGTGAGTAGGGAACAGTCCCTGGAGAAGGATGTAATATTTGGTAAAGTGAAGGATCAGCAAAAAAAAGGAAGACCCCCCCCCCGCCCCAATGATACAGATTAATGCAGTGGCATTAATGGGCTCAAATATAACAATTGTGAGGATGGTGCATGACTGGGCAGTGTTTCATTCTGTTGTGTATAGGATTGCTATGAGTGGGAAATGACTCAATGGCAGCTAACAACAGCAACATTATCTATTTACATATATGCATATGTATATAGCCATATATGCTGTTGTTGTTAAGAGCTCATATACCTATATCAAACCCACTGTTTTTGAATTGATTTTGACTCACAGCGAACCAATATAGGGTTTTGGAGACTGTAAACCTTTATGGTTTACAAACTTTGTCTCTCATACTTGGGACATATTGTCAGGCGGGACCAGTCATTGGAGAAAGGATATCATGAGGGTCAGAGAAAAAGAGGAAGACCCTCAATGAGATGGATTGGCCAAGCGGCAGTATCGATGGACTCAAGCGTGGCAACAGTAGTGAGGTTGGCCCGGGATCAGGCAGTGTTTCGTTCTGCTGTGCATAAGGTCGCTATGAGTCAGTACCGACTCAATGGCACCTAACAACAACAACAAACCTTTATGGGAGCAGACAGTCTCACCTTTCTTGTTAGTGGATTTGAACCAGTGAACTTGTAGTTAGCAGTTCAGTGCTTATGCTATAATACCATCAGGGTTCCTTAGTGATATATATAGATATTGTTGTTATTGTGTGCTGCCGAACCAGTCCCAAACCATAGCCACCCTATATAACGTTTCTGAGGCTGTAAATTTTTACTGGAGCAGATTGTTGTTGTTGTTGTTGTTGTCAGGTGCCATCGAGTCGAAACCGACTCATAGCGATCCCATGCACAGTAGAAGGAAACTATGTCCGATCCTGGGCCACCCTCACTACTGCTGCCACACTCGATGCCATCAATGATGCATCTATTTATCTATCTATTATATTGTTAAACGCCATCAAGTTGGTTCCGACTCATGGCGACCTTGTATAGGGTTTCCAAGGGGCAGCTGGTGGGTTTGAACTGATGAGTCCAGTGGCGATCCTAAATTGCCACACCAGGAGAGTATATATAGTAGTGGTTATGTGCCGTGGAGTCGGTTCCAACTCATAGTGACCCTGTACAGGATTTCCACGTCTGTAAATCTTTGTTTGTTGTTGTTATGTGCCATCGAGTCGGTTCCGACCCATAGCGACCCTGTATAGGGTTTCCGAGGGTGTAAATCTTTACGGGAGTAGAAAGCCTCATCTACCGCGGAGCAGCTGGTAGTTTCAAACCGCTGACCTTAAGGTTTGCAGCCCGATTCGTAACCACTACGCTACCAGAGCTCCTTATGGGAGCAGAAAGCCTCGTCTTTCTCCTGTGGAACAGCTGGTAGTTTCAAACTGCTGCTCTTGAGGTTAGCAACCTGGTTTGTAACCACTATGCTACCAGAGCTATACACACACACACATTGTTGTGGTTGTTAGGAGCCATCAAGTTGGTATCGAGTCATAGAGACCTTATACATAACAGAACAAAACACTGCCTGGTCCTGTGCTAACCCGTTGCTATGCTTGAGTCCACTGCTGCTGCCACTGTGTCAATTCATCTCTTTGGGGATCTCCTTTTTTTTTCGCTGACCTTCCACTTTACCATGCATGATGTCCTTCTCCAGAGACTGGTCACTCCTAATAATATGTCTGAAGTATGAGAAATAAAGTTGGGCCATCCTGATTTCTAAGGAGCATTCTGGCTGTACTTCTTCCAACACAGAAGAAGTCTTGGCTATCCGTGGTACTTTTAATATTCTCCTACAACATCATAACTCAAATGCATCAATTCTTTTATGGTTTTCTTTATTCATTGTCCAAGTGTCACATGCATGAGGTTATTGAAAATACCATGGCTTGGGTCAGGGGCACCTTAGTCATCAAACTGACGTCTTAACACTTTAAAGAGGTTTTTTTGTAGCAGATCTGTCTAGTGCAATACATTGTGTAATTTCTTGACTGTTGCTTCTGTGAGTGTTGATAGTTGATCTGAGCAAAATGAAGTCTTTGACAACTTGAATCTTTTCTCCAATTATCTTGGTGGATTTTCAGTTTCTTTAATTGAGGTGCAACCCATACAAAGGCTGTGGTTTTTGGATAGTTATCAGTAAGTATTTTAAGTCATCTTTACTTTCTGTAAGCAAGGTTGTATCATCTGCATATTGCAGGTTGTTAATGAGTCCTCCTCCAACTATGATGTCATATTTTTCTTCATATAATCCAGCTTCTCAAATTACTTGCTCAGCATACAGATTGAATAAGTATGTTGAAAGATAAACTCTGGCACACACCTTTCCTAATTTTAAACTATTCATTGTTCCCTTATTCTATTTGAATAACTGACTCCTGGTCTATGTACAGAGTCTTCATGAGCCTAATTAAGTGTTCAGGAATCCTCATTATCTGCAATGCTGTCAATAGCTTGTCATGATCCACTCAGTTGAAAGCCTTTGCATAATCAATAAAGCACAGGTAAACATCTTTCTGGTATTCTCTGCATTCAGCCAAGATCCATCTGACATCAGCAATTATATCCCTTGTTCCACGTCTGAATCCAGCTTGAGCTTCTGACAATTCCATGTTGATGTATACTGTTGCAGCTGTTTTTGATTTATCTTTAGAAAAATTTTACTTGCATGTGATATTAATGATATTATCCATTGATTTCTGCATTCTGTTGGGTCACCTTTGATATGGGTACAGATATGAATCTCTTCCAGTCAGTTGGTCAGGTAGCTGTCTTCCAAATTTCTTGGCCGAGATGAGTGAGTGCCTCCAGTACCGCATCAGTTTGTTGAAAGATTTCAATTTGTATTCCATCAATTCCTCCAGCACACCTTGGACTTCTTCCTTCAGTATCATTGGCTCTTAATCATATGTTACCTCTTGAAGTGGTTGAACATTGACCATTTCTTTTTGGTACAGTGACTCTGTGACTCTGTGTATTCTTCCTATCTTCTTTTGATACTTTCTGCATCATTCAATATTTTTCCTATAGAATCCTTCAATATTTCAAGTCAAGGCTTGAATTTTTTCTTTAGTTCCCTCAACTTGAGAAATGCTGAGCATGTTCTTCCTATTTGGTGTTCTAACTCCAGATCTTTTTACATTTTATTGCAATATTTGACTTTGTTTACTTGAGTTACCCTTTGAAATTTTCTATTCAGCTCTTTTACCTCCATTTCTTCCACTTGGTTTAGCAGCTCTGTGCTGAAGAGCAAGTTTAAGAGTCTCTTTTGACATCCATTTTGGTCTTTTCCTTCTTATCTTGTCTTCCTAATGACCTTTGCTTTTTTTCCTGTATGATGTTCATAATTTCATACCACAACTCTTCTGGTCTTCAGTCATTAGTGTCTAATTCATCAAATCTGTGCTTTAGATGATCTCTAAATTTAAGTGGGATATGTTCAAAGTCATATTTTGGCTCTCACAGACTTATTTTAATTTTCTTCAGCTTTAGCCTGAACTTGCATTTGAGCAATTGATGGTCTGTTCTACAGTGTTCCCATGAACTTGTTTTGACTCATGATATGGAATTTTTCCACTCTCTTTCCACAGATGTAGTTAATTTGATTTCTGCGTATTTCATCTGATAAGGTCCATGTGTATAGTCATCTTTTATGTTGTTTAAAAAGGCATTTGCAATGAGTAAGTCATTGGTCTTGCAAAATTCTTTCATGAAATCTCCAGCATAGTTTCTATCACCAAGGCCATATTTTTCAAAGACTGATCCTTCCTCTTTGTTTCCAGGTTTTACATCCCAATCACTAGTAATTATCAATACATCTTGATTGCATGTTTGATCAATTTCAGATGGAAGAATTTGGTAGAATTCTTCAATTTCATCTCTATTGGCTTTAGTGGTTGGTGCGTAAATTTGAATAGTAGTTATATTAATTGGTCTTCCTTGTAGATGTATAGATATTATTCTGTCACAAACAGCGTTGTACTTCAAGATAGATCTTGAAATGTTATTTATTTACTTTTTGGTGATGCCCATTTTATAATTTAATACAAATTTCAGAATATAAAATAAAACCATATTTCCTATTTTACTGTTTAAATCCACATATTTTACTTGAAATTCCATATTTATAAAACTAAGCAGCTTCTGAAAGTAAATCAGCATAATTAATGGTGGAAAGAGAGCCGATAATCTTCATTAAGTACCTATAGAAACTTAGCACACTATGACAGTTGCTTGGCTACAACAAAGAATGTGGTGCATTGGTAAACAGACAGTACATATATCCAGTCACATGTTCATGGTAAAAGGACTGACTTATGATTTAAACCTAAATCAAAAGTGAATTTTGATATTAAAAATACCCTTCCAAACCACTGTTAACACATTCCTCTTTGCTTTTCCACAGCAAGCTCCAGGAGTAATAATTTTCTGTGCTTCCATAGACCTACAGGAGCAGTCTCAATCATCTTCTTTCTCAATATGTTGTTGTTGTCAGGTGCCATCGAGTCGGAACTGACTCATAGCGACCCCATGCACAGCAGAACAAAACAGTGTCCGATCCTCGGCCAATCTCACTACCACTGCCACACTTGACGCCATCAATGATGCTACCTGGCGGATCCATCTCATTGGGGGCCTTCCTCTTTTTCTCTGACCTTCCATCTTACCCAGCATGACATCCTTCCCCAGTGACTGTTCGCTCCTGACAATATGTCCAAAGTATGAGAGACGGAGCCTAGCCATCCTGGCCTCCAAGGAGCACTCTGGCTGCACTTCTTCCAAATCAGATCTATTGGTTCTTTTGGCTGTCCATGGCACTTTTAGTATTCT
>NW_006408721.1:5255271-5268990 GCF_000296735.1 Chrysochloris asiatica | reverse complement strand
TCAGGCACACCTTAGTCCTTAAGCTTACATCTCTGCTCTTCAACACTTTAAAAAGTTCCTGTGCAGCAGATTTGCCCAATGCAATACATCGTCTGATCTCTTGACTACTGCTTCCATGAGTGTTGATAGTTGATCCAAGAAGAATGAAGTCCTTGACAACATAGGTCTTTGCATTAACCCGTGCCGTTTGCCTGACCGAGTACCTGTCTCTAACTGACATTAAGTTTCTTCATTGCTCTGATTTGCTAACTTGTTCACATCCTCAGGTAGTCGCTCTTGTTCTTTTGCTGTTCCTCTGTGATTCTGTGTTTTGCTGCTAGTGATGCTTCAGAACTAGAGGGTGTCTCTTGGTTCCAATTTTTGTCCTTTTCCATGGTTTTCATTTTGTTGGATTTTTCCTGGTCAAGCAACCTATCCTTTATTCTAGGACTTGGGCTACTTTCTTTTCTGTCTCGATTTCTTTCTGAAGATCGAACACTTACTTCTTGTTTTTCCCTACCTCTGTACTTATCATTGCTCTCATATCGCTCCTTCCTTCCTTTCATATGCTCTTCCTTTGCTTTGCTTTTCCTTTCTCCCTGTGTCGGTCATGATCATTTAGTTGTCTATGTCTTTCTTGTTCTCTTAGGATATATTTCTCCCTTTTCCATTCTCTGTCATCTCTCTCTCTTTCTCTGTAGTCTCTTCCCTTAGATTTATCTTCTAGTTCATGCCTCTTCCAGTGGGAATCTCTATGAATAGCCTTTCAGTACCTATGGGAATCCTTTTCTTGAAGATAATCATGATCAATGTAATAGTTCTCCTGGTCCATGGATTGTCTTTCTTTGTGCTTATCTTCCCTTTTCTCATATGCTCTTGACTTGGAATTTTTTGTATGGTGTTTCACACTGTGGCCGCTTTCTTCACTAGATGACCGTAAGTGGATTTGATTCCTGTGACACTTGGAGTCATTCTCAGAAGACTCTGTGTCTTTTTCCCTTCTGTAGTTCACTTTATTCAGTTCAAAACTACCAGCTGGGAAAAAGATGAGGCTTTCTGCTTCCATAAAGATTTACAGCCTCAGAAAACCTGCACAAGGTTGCTATGAGTCAGTACCGACTTCATGGCACATAACAACAACAACAGTTCACTTTATTATTTTCTTCAATTTCACCATCCTCACTGCTTTTAGCATGAAAGTCACTGTCTGCATCTGGGTTTTCCTCTCTGCCTTCAAACTACGTTGGAGAATGCATTGCTCATGTAGTATTCTGTTCTCCGAATTTACTTCATCAGCATAAACTCTTGATTTCTCTTCCTTTATCCCAGACCTGGCTTCACGAAAGTGGCAGTTAGGTACTTCCTCTTCACCAGCTGTTTGATTTAACAGGTGCCTCTAAAATCCACTGCGCTCTTTCTGCTTGGTTACAGCCAAACATTCTTCTAATGCAGCAGCCTGCTAGTCTCTTTCTTCTTCCTCAGCTCTCTCCTGTAGATTTTTCTTATAAGCAGATGTCACAAATGCTTCTTTATCATCAAATTCTCCCTTTTCCATTTCTTGTTCTCTTTGAGTTTTCTTTTACATTCTTTTATCTTGCTCCTTTTTCCTGATTTCACCTGCTTTTAATAAGTTGTGAACATACTTGGGCTTCCTATCTTTTCCCAAAAGCAATTTGGGATTATTTTCTTCTCTTTTTTTCTGTATTTCATCATAAATACTGTCATACTCATACACAGTAGCATCTTCTGCAAGGGCCTTTTGGATTTCCAGTTTGGTCTGTTTCATCACTTGCTTCTTAACAGCCTCCCTCTGAAGGCTTTCACCCACGGAGGTTGCCTGCCCATAATCGCCATCTTGCTCCCGGCTCTGCTCAAAATGTTATTTTGATGTTAAATGTGACACCATTCCTCTTTAATTTGTCCTTCCTGGCATAAAAAACCATGTAACTGTCAGATTCAAAATGGCCACTACCAGTCTATTTCAGCTCACTGTTGCCTATGTTAGTGTTGTTAATTGCTATCAAGTCAGTTTGGCCCATAGTGACCCTGTATAGGGTTTCCATGGAGCAGCTAGTGAGCTTGCACCACCATCCTTGTGGCTCAATCTAACTTTTCAAAACAGCGCATTAACCCACAGCGCCACACTAGGACAGATATCAATATTCATGCATTCCATTTCATTTTGACAACTTCCAATTTTCCTAGATTCATACTTAATACATTCTTTGTTCCATTTTTAAATGGGTGTTTCTAGCTGTTTTTCTTCATTTTGAGTTATGCCCCATCAGCAAATGAAGGTCATGAAAGCTTTACTCCATTCTCATCATCATGGTCAACACTACTTTGAGGAGGCAGCTCTTCCCTAGTGGTATTTTGAGTGCCTTCCATCCTGAGAGGCTCATTTTTTGGCAATATATGTGACAATATTCTGGTGATCTTCATCTGTTTCAATATTTAATATTCTGGTGCTATCTGACAGTGTTCCACTGCTATTTAAAACATTTTTAGTGACTAAATGTTCACAAAGGAGCTCTGGTAGCATAGTGGGTATGAATCGGGCTGCTAACCTCAGGGTCAGCAGTTCGAAACTACCAGCTGTTCCGCGGGAGAAAGATGAGGCTTTCTGCTCCCGTAAAGATTTACAGCCTTGGAAACCCTATGCAGGGTCACTATGAGTTGGAACCAACTCCACGGCACATAACAACAACAGCAACAAGTATTCACAAGTAGTATGTGTATCCTTCTTAGTCTGTCTATGTTTGGAGGCTGAGCTAAAACCTGTGCACCATGAGTGATCTTAGCTAGTATTTAAAATATTGGTAGCATAGCTTCCAGAATCACAGCAACACAGAAGTTGCAGTACAGCAAAATGACAGACAAGGTATATGTATGCAAGAGAGATTTACTGTAAGGAATTAACTTGTGATTGTAGGGGGCTGGCAAGTCCAGAATATATAGGTCAGGTGGACATGGTGGGCAGGCTGAAAACTTTCCTCCAAGACTCATAGGCCAGGTGACAAGAAGGTTGCAGAAATAAGTACAGAATAAAGAGTGAGGTGGTAAGAGTTTTGCCAAAATATCTGTGGAGAGAGAACATACTCTGGGGAAACTACGTTTTCAACTGATGGATTGATTGTATCATATTAGATCCCACAATAGTAGGTGATCACATTGCATTGCATTATTGCTGTTGTTGTTGTTAAGTGCTGTCCAGTTGGTTCCAACCCATAGTGGCCCTGTATAGGGTTTTTGAGAGTGGCTGGTGAGCTTGTACTACCAACCTTGGGCCCAAACCAACTTTGTAGCCCAGCGCATGATCCACAGACATAAGGTAATTAAATTAGATTGCATAATGAAAAGTCATCTGCTCTACTCAAGGCTAACTGACTTAGTAATTGGCAGCAAGTAGACTAGTGTTTGACCCAATAACTGGGAACCTTAGCATAGACAAGTTGGCACATAAAATGAATCATTGTCTATAAACATGCCCATTTGTTTGTGGCTGCTTTTACACTAAAAAGGAAGAAATGAGTAGCTACAGTTACAATTTACTGCCTACAAAGCCTAAAATACTTGCTATATGGCCCTTTAAGAAAAAACAAAAAAAACTATTAGAAAATTTCTGACCCCAGCCCTAGAGGATGGCAGAGCCACTGAATGAAAAGAACCTGAGTTGTGCATGGCTGTGTGGCGCTGAGCCTGCCTTTCCCATCTTTTAGGCCAATTTGCATCATTAAGTTGTACTATGAGAGAGAAATAAACGTTGGTTTTGTTAAGTCACAGATATTTGGGAGTTGCTTACTAATAGTGTCTAATAAAAACCTAAATCATTTGCCATGATAAAAATGATAGCTAACTTTTTTTTGTGGGTGTTAGGTACTGTTCTATATGCTTCTAGACTAAATTTTCACAACCAACACTATGAGTGACAATTTTATAGATGAAGAAATGAAAGATTAGATAGTTTATTCAGGGCTTCAGAGTTGCTGAGAGAGGAGCTGGGATTCATACCAATTACTTTACCTCTGGTCTTTCTCTCAGCTTTTCATAATTTACAGTTTCCACATTCATTCCCAGATGCTATCTTATTTGATTCTCACCACAGACTGCATTATTGTGTGTATTGTTAAGATGAGGAAACTGAGCCAGAGAAGAAAAGTGAATTGAGCAGCAATTGGTAGAACAATACATTCAACTCCGAGCTTCTGACGCCAGATCACAGGCTCTTTTGACTTCTCCATAGGAACTCAAGTAGACTTAGTGAACACATTTGAAACAGAGTGTTTTCCTTGGGTTTTTGGTTTCCATTCAAAATGCACGAGCCTGTAAAATTGCTGTTGGACATTAGCCCATCCTTGAACAGTAACCATAACAACACAGACATATGGCGAGCATTGTGGGGTGGGCAAAGACTGATGCCAGTTTAGGAAAGATAGAGTTTTGCCAGGGTGGGGGTGGTCAAGGCACTCCTCCTGCATGTGTTTGGCAAGTTTATTTCATAATATGGACTGAAAAATGGTTGATATGGATTCTAACTCAAACCAATTCATAGTGACCTATAGGACAGAGTGGAGTTCCTGGTGTGGTGCTCCAGGATAACATGCTAGATTGCAAGGTCAGTTTGAGGTGCAAGGTTGGTGGTTCGAGCTCACTAGGTGCTCCTCAGAAACCCTACACAGGGTTGCTATGTATTGGAACCAACTCGATGGCACTTAAAACAATAAACAGATCTACCCCATAGAGTTCCCAAGGCTGGCAATCTGCCACATTTTCTTCCATGAAGTGACTGGTGGGTTCAAACTGCTGACCTTTTAGTTAGCAGCTGAGGAGGAGAGGCCTAACCTCATCTCTAAATTCCTGGCCCCCTTATTGACATGCCAGGGAAGAGTTTTTCTGGTACTTCTGGACTACAAGTGTATCACTAAGCTTTCTTCCTTCTCAGTATTTGTTTTTCCCTTTTCTATTATTGTAGAAATATATATACACAACAAAACATTTGACATTGAAACCATTTGTATCTATACAATCCAACCACACCAACAACCACAGTCCCCATTTGCACAACCATCACCACTGTCCATTTCTAAATCTCTTTCTTCTCTCTCTCCTTTCCTTTTCTTTCCCCCCATCCTTTACTTCCCCTTTTTTATTTGCAGTAGAGTTCCCAATGGTTTGCCCTTATGAGAGGATATGTATACATTGCTTCCCTTTCAGTATATGCAGGGGAAAGAGATACAAAAAAAGAAGAAAACAATTTCTGTTTTTTTTCCTTTTCTTCTTAACTGTCTTCCCCATCACCAAGGTTTGCAAGTGTCTACACTTTACCCAGTGAACAATCTTCCCTTCCCTCTCACCCTTATAGAAAGTTTATTGTAGTATGAAAACCTTTTCTTGACTTTTTACAGTACAGTAGTGGTGGTCTCATACAATAGCTGTCCCTTTGCAAGTGATTAACTTCACTCAGCATAATGCCCTCCAGGTCCCACCCTGCTATACAGTGTTTTACAGATTCATTGTTATTCTTTAACATTGTATCATATTCCATTGTGTTGATGTCAGGATTTTCATAATGTTAAATCATGCCATCAGCCAAGCAGAGCAATGAAGAGTAAAAAGTGAGGTAGGTGGAAATCAGTGACGAGAGGAAGTAAGACAGGTCTCCTTGGACTTGTTCTTCTTCCATTAGAGGGTGGGTGCCACAGGAAGCAACCTTGCTTTAAGAAACCTCATCTGGCGTGTCCACCTCTGATTCTGTTTCTTGGAACTCCATTCTCCCTTCTCCCTTCTTGCCTGGTGCTTTGTAGAACCTGTCCCCCTGGTCACAGACTGAATGACAATGATGATTCAGTTGAAAGGACATTAATCCAGTCCCCTGCCTGTAGCACTCAGTCTGTTAATGAATGACGATAATAACACCATTTTTTCTGTGTGCCTTCTATATACCAAGATGTCTCTGGGTGGAACAAACAGTTAAGCACTCGACTACTAGCCCAAAAGTTGGAAATTCAAATCCACCCAGAGGCAACTTGGAAGACAGGTCTGTTGAACTGCTTCTGAAAGGTCAAAGCCTTGAAAACCCTATGGAGCAGGTCTACACTGCACACATGGGGCTGCCAGGAGTTGGAATTAGATCGATGACAACTAACAATAACAACTATATACCAAGGTTTCCACTGGGTGCTGTCTCTCATTTCATCCTCACAAAAACCCTAGATGAAAGTTGGTGTCGTTACTATTGATCTTACTTCATAGATGAAGAAACCGAGACAAGAGAGATGAAATAGCTTGCCTAAGATCATGCAGCTAGTGTGTGTGTATAGTGTGGAAAGGAGGTGCTTGGCATCTTGGGATCCTTCATTGATTAATTAGGTTGTGCCTCACAGGAATTGCTGTCTTCATCAGTCTCAACTAGAGGGAAAGTATATTAGTTGTCGTCCCTGGGACAGAAGTGCTTATTCTCTAATGAATTGGCCTGAGAGTGGGTCTCACTTATTTACAAAGCACTTTTTGAGTATTATAAGTCAGGAGAGGCTAGGTTTTGCTATAGTATGAAACAAACTTAAAATCCCAAGGGCTTAAAAATAGACATACAAATCCATAGGCTTATTTCTCATTTCATGTTCTAGGTTCATAGTAGGTTGGCTGAGGATTCTCTTGTATATTATCCATGTGCTCATTCTAGCTCCTAACTTGATAGCGCAGATACCACCTGGACATTTCTAGAGCATGGGCTGTCAAACTACAGCACACTGGCCCGAACTGGCTTACTGCCTGTTTTTTTGTAAATAAAGTTTTATTGGAAGGCAGATATGCCTAATCCTTCACATATTGTCTGATGCTTTCATGCAGACAATATAAGAGTTTGAGTAATTGAAATAGAGATTGTATGGACTGCAAAGTTTAAATATTTCCCATCTCACCCTTTACATTACAGAAAAAGTTTGCCAATCCCTGTTTTAGAGGCTCTCCTACTGGCATTTACATGCTTACCCTTAAAGTTACGAGCATCACTTCTGACCAGAGCAGGCCAGAAATGGTCATGTGGCCCTATCCACTAGAGGGGGCCAGGAAATGACTTCAACTCTGTACCCAGAAAGGGGAGACTGGAATACTTGCCAAACAGTACTGATGATCATCACAAGTACCCACTATGCATTGAACTCAGTGACAACATGACATCGATAGTGTGACAAAATCACTGATGTAAGGAAATGAAGGAATACAGAATTTGGGGACTGAGGTGAGGGTGGGCAAAACACAGTGTACACTCCAGTGCCCCTCCCTACAAGATGTCAACTCTGTCCTGTCTGAATTGCCTGAGACAGGAGATTGGTCTCTCAGTATGATGATTGCAAGACCTGGGACTGGCCGGCTTGGCAAGCAGTGGGGGCGACAGATTCCCCTGATGAACAAGTTTTATCAATATTTTTTACAGGAATTCTTAAAGGAAAGATGAGATAATTTCATGTTTTGATATTCATAAAATTGATTCTGTTGAAGCTAGAGCTCCGCAGTGCATATTGCTGGTTTAATTTTGGCAAAGGTGTGATTCAAACTGGCAGAGTGTCTCAGGGGGAAATCCATTAAGGAGAGAGGTTGGGGTGAGATAGGACATGGAGCCCAGGAACTGGTTGTCTGGTGAGAGTTGGAGGGTGGCCCACAGAGGCTGCACGAGCTGGAGGAGGCTGCAGGCTGTTGAGCCTGTGAATATCTTCAGTGGCTCGGAGGTGCCAAAACCCCGGAGGAGTGGAAGCAGCCGGGAGGGTTGCGTTTATGTATGTGGTTTGGGAGAGACATTTAAATATCGTAGGAATGAAGGAAAATTTAAAAAATCTATCCAGGGAAGTTGAGACAGGATGTCAATGTGAGGCACATGAATCACTCTTTCTAGGGACCCACTCAACAGTTTGCAGGATTTGAAAGCTATGTTCTCCTTCATTTTTCCTCCCTGTCAAGTTCATCCTGTCCCTGTTTCTTTGACCCAATCTTGGTGGTCAAGGAGACCTGGTTGTGGTGTGGGTTAAGTATTGAGTTGCTAACCAGAAGGCTGGCAGTTCAAACCCACCAGCCACTCCTTGGAAGAAAGATGAAACTGTCTGCTCCCATAAAGATTTACAGTCTCAGAAATCCTGCTTGGGATGCCATGAGTCAGAATGGATTTGGTGCAGTGTGTTTGGTTTTTTCAGTTTTCTCTAAGGAAGCTGGAGTTTATTTAACATCCACATCAGACTTATATATAAGGACATCTTGTCCTTTTCTTTCTATGTTTGCCAATCTGGCACAGGAGTCCCTGGGTAGCACAACCGGTTAAGTGCTGGTAGCTTGGAAGGCAGGCCTTTTGATCTGCTTCTAAAAGGTCGCAGCCAAGAAAACCCTATGGATCGACTAAAGGAAGAAAGAAAAGGAAAAAAAGAGTATTCCAGTATAATTTGATGAACTTGACCTATGCTTATGGATGCAGTAGGGCAAAGGAGGGAACAAATCTTTACATTGAGGATCACTCCCACCCCCTGGGTTGACAAGGATGGGCAACTTAGACATTGGTTACCCAAAATGGGGTGGGTGACCTACAAAGGCAAGAAGTGACTGGCTTATAAGCTTTAATAGGGAACACAGTTCCAGAGGGTACAGGGAAAGGGAGAATCTCCCCTGAGTGTTTTCCAACCTGTCTGGACAGGGCTGATGAAAGGTGATGGGGATATGACTCTTGTGGTTCAATAGGGAATGATTACTATCAGGACTGACTGTGAGTTTTGGAAAGGTAAAGGCAGATGTTTTGTAACAAAAGGAGGGGAGTGGTTGATGTTGCAGTCCAGGAGCGGAGGTCCCTGGGATCATCAAGGTAGAAGAGTGGAGTGCGGGACCCTACCCAGAGAAACAGTGATGCCAGAGATGGAGGCAGAGACAATGACATGGAGAGATGAAGCGGCTGGGGACTCTATACTCAGGGAAGGAAAGGGGCTGAGTGCTGACAGCTGGGGGTGGGGGCAGGTGTGCAGGGTGTACACTTTGGTTGGTTGATGATTCATGCAGGGGAATGTAATCACTGCAATGACATGAAATACGATAGGATGAATGTAAAGATAATGCTCTCCCATGTAAACGAGCACATAATTCACAATAAAAACTTAAAAAAAAAAAAAAAAGAAAGAAAACACTATTGAGCAGTTGTACTCTGTAACACATGGTGTTGCCATGAGTTGGAATTCTCTCAATAGTTAAGTGGTACTGACAGTACTTTAACAGACTGAGAAGGGGAGCTGGAAGAGGCATCTATAGATTCAGTTTCATAATCTGCTTAGACAAGAGGCAGTGAAACGGACAGAGTGGAAAAGCTATGAGTTAGAACTTGAGCTGCAAGTTCTCTCCTAGCTCTGCCTTTTGTTGGTACTGTGACCCTGGGCAAGTTGCTCTCCCTCTGTTTTGGCATCCTTATCTATTAGATCATTAGACCATAGCTGCCCATTTTAGCATTCTTTTATTTTGACTAGTAGTCCACAGCAGGGCAGCTGGGCCAGGGGTCTGGAGGGCAGCATTCTGGAAGGATGCCTCCCCTGGGGTTGAGCATAGTCCCTGGGTGGTCACTGAATGTTGGTAGGATGATTTCCGTGCTAGGGCTCCTTGGAGCATGCAGAGTACAAGGTACCTCCAGAGTGACTCTGGAGGCAGCTACTGTATGTTGTCACCAGGGATATGGCATGGAATATGGTTGGGGAGGAGTTGGGAACTCAGGTGTTGGTCTTTTGGCTGGGAGGGGGCACGGTCAACTGATACCAACTGAACGTTGGTCAGTTTAGCTTCTTTTCAGTCAGAAGAACCATCCTTCCGAGCTTAGATTTGCTATGGGGACTCTTCCTGAATCCTTTGAGTTGTCTAAATCCTCCATGCACAAGTTAAGCTGTTCCTTCTATAAGTCTCTCCTATTCTTCACCAGCAAGCTCTATTTAAACCGAGGTTGAGGATCAAGGTTGAGGATCATTTTATATACAAAGCCCTCCATCCTCTCCAGACTGGCTTAGGTGCCCTTCTATGAGCTGGTGCAACAATCCATATGACTGGTACATCAGCCTATGTGGTCAAAATCAATAATTGTTCCCTATAATGCACTGGGACAGCCAGGTTGGTTTGAACCGCAAGGTCAGCAACTCAAACCCACTGGTCCCTTCTTGGAAACCCTACACAGGGTAGCTGTGAGTGGGAACTGACTCGATAGCACTTAACAACAACAACAACAAATTTCTCCCACAAGGATGATGACATGGATATGCCCCTTTCAGAGGCAAAATCTGGCCAAGTCCTCCTTGGAATGGGAAAGGACAACTGGACTCAGGGGAGCCAGCCGGGTCACCTGATTTCACACATGTTCTCAGGATCCTGAGGTGGCAGATACAGGCATTATTAGGGAAGGCACTGGTATACAAGGCTCACTTCTCTAGGACAGGATTCTCTGGACAGTACAAGTGGTTAATGCTCTTAGTTGTTAACTGAATGTTCTGAGCTGCTAACCTAAAAGTCCACCCAGAGAGCCTGGGAAGAAAGCTGTGGCCATCTACATCTCAAAAATCAGCCATTGAAAACACTATGAACACAGCTCTAATCTGACACAATGGGGTCTTCATGAGGTGGGCTTGACAACTGGTTTTTCTTATTTCTCAAGGACAAGTCCATCTTGTGGCTGGTCCTTGGAGAGAGGGCTGGGAGACTGTGCAGCAGGTGGTGGCTGGGACTTCCTGAGAGGCTTTGGGACACTGGGAAGGGGCTTAGAGGGATTCTTTCACCCAAAATGGGAAAGGACATACAGCCAACTGCTTGAGGTGGGATCTGAGATGGGCAGTTGATGGAATTCTCCTCTCCCTATTGCAGCATTTGAAGCACTGACTGTTGTTAAGTCACTTGCGACTCATGACAACCCTGCATGGGGTCTCCAAGGTTGATCATTGTTGTTGAGTAGGTTTCATAGTTGCACACAATTATTCTCTGGTGCCTTAATCTGTCTTCTACAGAGAATAAAGTTCACCAGGGCAAGAGTCAAATCTTCTTTGTTGAACTCTGTATACCCAGCCCCTGGCGCAATGCTTGGCTCACGGCGGATGCTACTGATTTTAGCAATCATTTATTGAGCTCCTGCTGCTCCTTGGAAACCCTATACAGAGTCGCTGTGGGTCAGAACCGACGCGATGGCACTTAACAACTGCGTGCCTATGGAGCCTGGGTGGCAAGTCACTTGGGATCAGCTGCCAACCTCAGCTACTAACCTAAATGGTTGATGACTGGAGCCTGCTCAGCAGCTCAGTGACACCAAGACCTGGCGATCTGCTACTAAAACCAATTCTAGTCTGACGCTTGGCGTTGCCATGAATCGAGGTGATTGGCAGCAGCCAACAGCACCACCACATGCGCCAGTTTCCGTGCCAGGCTTAGGATAGAGCTCTGAGCAAACCAGAAGCCTTGTCCTCAGGATAGTTTCATTAACCTCTTTCTCTTGTCTATTTTCCTCTGTCCCTTTCTCCTCTCCCAACACCCTCTGCCCATCCCACCCCTTGTCTCCGCCCGCCCCTCTCCGCGCAGAGCAATGTTCTGTGATGGTGCCCGAGATGCACGGACTGAGCCCAGGCCGCAGGCTGCCCGAGCCCACCCCCTGCCCAGCTGTGGGCGGGAGCCCTGAGTCGGGGGCCGCGGGCCGCCGTCCCCGCCACGTCCTGGCCCTGCCGGAGGAGGAGGCATGGCGGCCCCAGCAGTGTGCCTTGCTCGAGGCCGACGCCTCCGACGAGGCGGGCATGCTGCCGGCCTCCCCGCGCGCCGCCGCCACCGGCTTCGACAACTTTTTCCCGGTGCAGGAGGGCGAGGGCCCGGGCTGGGAGGGCGGCTCTGCCCTGGAGGCAGGCTCGAGCCCCTACCTGCCGGTGAGCCCCGAGGTCATGAAGCGGCGACGCGGGGGCCTCATCGAACAGCGAGACATCATCAAGGCCCACGAGGCGCACAAGATGCAGAGTACCCCGCAGGCGCGGCGCAAGGAGTGGGAGTGAGTACGGCCAAGGCGGGCGGGACTCCCACTGAGCGAGTACTGGCGGGCCTAGGGCGCGGAGGTGGGGGTGGGGTATTTGGAAGTCCGCACGGGGACGAACGGGCCCACTGAGGCAGCTAGAGATGATCAGGAGCTGCATCATGCCCATGCTGCGACTGAAGAGGGGTTTGATCCGCTAAGTGATGTCCTTGTCATCAGAACCAAATCTCACTACCTGTGGGACACCCTGACCTCTGCAGTCCAAAGCGGACCAGTCATATTAACTGCCTACCTCTATCCCCTCCTCTCTCGGACACATGTGTTTTTCAAAGATGCTGTGGAGCAAAATGGCATCTGTGCCACACTCTGAGCTTCCCTGAGAAGAGGAGCTCTATAAAGTCATGGAGACGCCATCAAAGCATGAACCACCTCTCTCATCTTCCTCTCAGGAATTGCTCCTAACCCAATCATCATATCAAACCCTTTCTCATATCATCCTGGGGGGAGGGGGATTACATTTTGCGGCAGGTCTCCAGTGGATGGAAGAAGCTGACCAAGATCTGTGGTCACCCGTGACTTTCTGTTCTTTTATGTAGCGCACAGGACTTAAGTTCTCTTTCAGACAGACTTTAGCCAAATTAATGCCTGTTTAGGACTTGGACTTTTATTCCCAGAAGTTATCAATTAAAGGAAGATTGTTTTTATTTAATTCTTAATTGTCACGGGTGGATTGCCAATCCCTATCCACTGCCAAAGGGTGGATTTCAATGTCTAGCTACCCTATAGGACAGTGCTCCTTAGGCTATCCAGGAGTGTAAATCTTTAATAGATTATTAAGTGCTGTCGAGTCTGTTCCGACCCATAGCCACCCTGTACAGGGTTTCTGAGGAGCATCTGGTGAGCTTGAACTTCGGATCTTGCAGTTCAAATGCTTTGCCGTCTGGCACATTAACCCACAGCACCACATCAGGATTTAAGAGACTAGATAGTCTCATATTTCTCCTGCATAGTCCCATCAAAAAAGTAAAATAAAGTTCTGTGTTTTCAGTGTAAAAACTTTACTTTGTTCTTTGGATGCCAGGCTTTATTCAGCAGGCTTTTGTGTCCTGTACTGGGATTCTCTTTATCTCCTTTTGCTTTAGATTGCTGTGTTGTTTGATATCATTAAGTGCAAAGAGACCACTAATAGGCAATTTTTAAAAAAGGTTTTATTGTGAATTGAGAGATAGTTTACATGGGAGAACACCAGCTTTACATTCATCCTATCATATTTCGTATCATTGCAATGATTATAATCCCCTCCATGCATCATCATTCAACAGCATTTGCTTCCATTCCCTCTGTTGTTTGTTTTGGATGTGCACCAAACCACTCAGGAATATATAACCATTCAAACAACCAAAGGGTATACCTTGCATGCCAGCCCCCCAGCCACCAGCACACAACCCCTCTCCCTCCTTGAGTCTAGAGTCCCCAATCTCTAAGTCTCTCCACGTCATCATCTCTGCCTCCATCTCTGGTGTCACTGCTTCTCCCACACTCTGCTCTTCTCCCTTGCTGGCCCCAGGGTTCTCCGTTCTTGGACTGCAAGATCAACCATTCCCCTCCTTTTGTTACAAAATGTCTGCCTTTACATTTGCAACATTCACAATCAGTCCTGATTATTCACTATTGAACCACAAGTCTTATCCCCATCTCCTTTCACCAGTCCCATCTAGACAGGTTGAAAATCACTC
>NW_006408721.1:5252996-5255171 GCF_000296735.1 Chrysochloris asiatica | reverse complement strand
CCCCCAAAGCTAAGCTCCTTCATAAAAATTTGTAAGCCAGTCACTTTGTGCCTTTGTTGCTCCCCCCACCCCCATTTTTGGTAGCCAATGTCTAAGTTGCCCATCTCTGTCAACCCTGTGTGCAGAAGGGGTGGAAATGATCCTTGCTGTAAAGATTCCTTCCCTCTTTTAAGCTACTACATCCACAAGCTTAGGTCAAATTCATCAAATTATAGCAGATTACACATTTTTTCCTCTTTCTTCCTCTGGTTGAGTTCTGCTCATCCAGCCATTGAAGCCAGGTCAAATGGGTACTATCTGCAAGTATGGGTGTTCTTGTGCATCTCCCCTCACTTCTTACAGATGGACACTTCACTCTCTGCTCTAATCCTCTGTGACTATGTCCCTGTCCATGGACTTAAAAGTCCCCAGGTCACAATCTAGGTTGACAGGAGTCTATTGAACATGGTCGGATTTAGCTCACAACTTCATTGCTGTTTTTCCCCCACTTAACCGATATTGGTAGACCAACGTGGTCACCAGCAAGATTGCATGCCTGTTCATGTATTCCCTTTGAATTTCAGTCTTGGAAGGGGGTTTGCCCTGAGAGGACTTGATTGCTTACCTCAATTGCTCCCCAGTGAACAACTTGTTTGTTCTTGTAGTAGTCAGTCAGACTGCTGTTACTGTTTTTGATTTTTACTGCTGGTCTTTCTTTCAAGAAATGTCTTCTGTTCCTCTAGCTGCTCCAGGCCAGTCTGCTTGTCTTTTCAAGTGGAAATTTCCCATCTCAGAAGATTCTGAATGGGGATCAGGATTCCACCTACGGTCTTGTGCAATGCAAAGGCTCTGCAGGAAGCCTCTTTTCATCGGGCAAGTTCTAGCCCCATTTTAGGTATTCCAATCAGTTATAGGCTAAAGTCGGGCTTACAAGCTTTCTATAGTGATGTTTCTGGCTATTCCTTTCTCTCCACCTCAAGTGTCTATTTTATAATAGTAGGCAAGGGAAACCAAGATTCAAGACAGCCAAGCAACTTAACATCATTTCCCCTCTTTTACCCATTCAATTCGTGCCTCAATCCTTGTATCACAGAGCCCTGTTGTTCCAAGTTTGAGCATACATCACTATTTACCTCTGTCCCACTTAGCCCATACAACCTGCCTAAATGTTCTCCCATCTGCCTTGTTCTTCCATTCCCCTCCCCTTTCTTGTGTATTGTCCCCCAATGCCCAAACTATCATGTGTCTATTTCCTACCCTGTGTTCCACCTTCCCCTCTCTCCTCTCACCCCACCCCCTACACCCTGGTAACCAACAAATAATTTTTTTTCTTTTTCTTTTTTCCCCTTTTAGCGTGGGATTTTTGTTGTTACGCTTTTACAATAATGGCCAACAGGCAATTTTTATTGGTGCTGCTTATGGTGGAATTCACCTCCTTGGTTTCAGTGGATGTTCTGGAAGGTGCAAATAGATGTTCATTTGTTTTGTTACTTATGTTCATTTGTCTGCTAATTCATTCATTCATTCTATCAGTGATCCCTAATATTACCTGGGCTCCTGGGATTCAGAGAGGAATCCATTACTCACTGATCTCTAATGGTGGTAGTGTGCTGTGGAGTCGGTTGCAACTCATAGCAACCCTGTATAGGGTTTCTGAGGCTGCACATCTTTTTTTTTTTTTTTTTTTTATGAGTAAGATGATGTATTTGATTTTAATTTATCCAATTTATCCTGATTTGATAACTTTTACACCATAAAGCCCAGGTGATATACTTTCAGGCAGTCCAGATACTTGTTTCTATTTTTCAAGGTACTCTGGCCCCAGATAGGTCACAATAGACAAGTTAATATTTATAAATATAAACCTCAGCCTTTCAATTCCCCACTGATTTCACTGTGATTCCTCTCCTACCAATTCTCCATACTACATCAGAGTATGTTTTTTGTTTTTTTTTTAAGGTTTTTATTGTAGATTGAGTGAAAGTTTACAGGGCACATCATCAGTTTCACATTCAGCCATTCATATGACTTGTTTCATTACATTGATTACAATCCCCTCCATACATCATCAGTCAACACTGTTTCTCTCTATCCTCTTTGGCTTTTCTTCTTTTTTGGGTGGGGGCGGGCAGGGAAACTTTGCCTTTTTAGAATTTACAGTCTCGGCTTTTAGGGAAGGTTTTTACATTTATCTGT
>NW_006408721.1:5251246-5251651 GCF_000296735.1 Chrysochloris asiatica | reverse complement strand
TGGAGAGTTTTTGACCTGTAACACAGACTAAAACTCTCGTCCCTTGGTTAGTCGCGTAATAAAAAAGAAAAAAAACAAAACATTCCAGGATCTTAACAGGATTTCCCCCCCATTCCCATCATGACTCAATCCCTGTGTCTCAGAGCCCTGCCGTTCTAAGGTTGTGTATATAACTTGCTTTATCTCTGTCCCCTTTAGCCCTTTCACTCATGTCCAATTGTTCTTTCAGCTGCCCCATTTTTCCCTTTTCCTCTCCCTCCCTGTATATTGCCCCCCTCCCTCGCACCCAAGCTCTCCTGTGGCCAATCCCCACCCTGCGCTCCGCCCTCCCCCCTCCCCTCATCTTCACCACCTTCCTAACCCCCAACATAGACCTCCCCCTGCCCCCTTTCAGTATAATTTCTT
>NW_006408721.1:5245790-5248113 GCF_000296735.1 Chrysochloris asiatica | reverse complement strand
CGGAACCGACTCGATGGCACATAACAACAACAACAACAACAGTCAAGTGCTTATCCTATAGTGCCACACCTAATGTTAATCCTCACCACACTGAATCCTTGTGTGGTGCAAAGCAGTAGTCTCTTAGCTGACCCACCAGAAATTAAACCCGCCAAGAAATACCTTGAAACTTCCCTGGCGATCTGCTTTTGAAAGGTCTGTCCAAGAAGAAAATCATGAACTCTGGAGCAAAAGAAACAGAGTTTTATCGAGGACTATTCCAGCTGGGCTGGGCAGCATTCAATAAAAATACAAAACATTCTGTCTTTCAGACTGAGAGAGAGGAACATATATATAGAGAAGAAAGGAAAGGTAGGGGTTTACTGATTCGATTCTAGAGAAATAAACTTCAGCTTGAAGAGGGAGTGAGTACCACCTAAATGAGTAGCACCAGCAGGTTTGGTTAGACACGATTACAGTCATGAAAACATTTGTCCCAGGAATAAACTGTATACGTATTGACACGTTCTTCCTATGAGAAAATGGTTTACTTACGTCCTAATCTTTTGCTTTTTGGGAACACATGTTGGCCCCAGCATTCTTATGTCTGACAGGTGTGCTTCCAGTTTGAAACTTTTCTATTAACAGATCACATACAAACTATGGAGCAGTTCTGCTTTGCATATATGGGGTCGCATGAGTCACAACTAACAGGATGCTAACTAGAATCCTCACTATTGCTATGAGGTAGGTAGGAGAATTATGCTCATTTTACCAGTGAAGCACTGACTTTTTGTTAATGTTAAATGACTTTACTAAGGTCACTCTGATAAAATAATAGCATGGTGGTGATTTGAACTTGGGCAATTTGACTCGAGAATCCATGCTTTAAACCATGGTGCCTTTCAGTTTCAAATCCTATAGTATCTCCTATTTCAACCACTCCTGGAGCAGATTTCATGGAAATCTGCATTTCATGGAAAGAACACTGGCTTGGGAATTGAGAGATTTGGGTCTCATTCAAGGGTGACCTCGAGTGAGTCATCTCATCATGGCTTTGAAAAATGAGTAGGAGGAAGTAGATGACCGTTAGAATACCTTTCAGTCCTGTTAGTTGGTATAATTTCACATTCAGAATTTATGTACTTCTAGTCTTGTCTTGGCATAGATGAGTGAGTGCCTCCAGTGCCGCCTCACTTTCTTGAAAGATTTCAATTCTTATTCCATCAATTCCTAGTGCCTTGTTCTTTGCCAATTCCTTCAATGCACCTTGGACTTCTTCCTTCAGTAGCCTTGGCTCTTGATCATATGCTACCTCTTGGAATGGTTGAACATCAACCATTTCCTTTTGGTACAGTGACTGTGTATTCCTTCAATCTTCTTTTGATGCTTTCTGCTTCATTCAATAATTTGCCCAGGGAATCCTTTAGTAACAAAAGTCGGAGCCTGAATTTTTTTCTTCAGTTCTCCCAGCTTGAGAAATGCTGAGTGTGTTGTGTTCTTACCTTTTGGTTTTGTGACTCCAAATCTTTGCAAAAAATTAAAAAAAAATTTTTTTATTGTGAATTATGTGGGTTTACATGGTAGAACATCAGTTTCGCATTCATTCTATCCTATTTCATTTCATAGCAATGATTATAATCCCCTCCATGCATCATCAAAGGGTACACCCCACAAGCCTGCCCCCCGGCTGTCAGCACACAGCCCCTCTCCTTCCCTGAGTCCAGTGTCCCCAGCCACTCTATCTGTCCACGTCATCGTCTCTGCCTCCATTTCTGGCATCACTGCTTCTCTGGGTATGGTCCCGCACTCTGCTCTTCTCTCACTTGATTGTCCCAGGGACCTCTGCTCCTGGACTGCAAAATCAGTCACTCCCCTCCTTTTGTTACAAAACATCTACCTTTATATTTCTGACCCTCGAAGTCAGTCCTGATAGTCATTATTCACTATTGTACTGCACAAGTCTTATCCCCATCTCCTTTCATTTTCCCTGTCCAAACAGGTTGGAAATCATTCAGTGGAGACAGTGGAGATTCTGCCTTCCACGGCCCCATCTGAAACTAGGTTCCCTACTGAAAGCTTGTAGGCCAGTCATTTCTTGCCTTCGTAGCCCCCCCCCCCCAACCCCCATCATTTTGGGTAGCCAATGTCTAAGTTGCCTATACCTGTCAACCCTGTGTACCGAGGGGTGGGAGTGATACTTACTGTAAGATTTGTTACCTTTTATGAGCTACTACATCCGTAAGTATAAGGAGCTCTGGTAGCGTAGTGGTTACGAATTGGGCTGTGAACCGCAAGGTCAGCAGTTCGAAACTACCAGCTGTTCTGTGGGAGAAAGATGAGG
>NW_006408721.1:5213495-5245108 GCF_000296735.1 Chrysochloris asiatica | reverse complement strand
ATGAAGTAGCCTCTGTTCTTCTAGCTGCTCCAGGCTGGTCTACTTGTCCTTTCAAGTGGAAATTTCCCACCTTAGATGATTCTGAATGGGGTTCAGGATTCCACCTATGGTCTTATGCAATGCAAAGGCTCCACAGGAAGCCTCTTTCACAGGGCAACTTAAAGCCCTCTTCAGTTATAGGCTGAAGACAGACTTACAAGATTTCTACTGTGATGTTTCTGGCTATTCCTTTCTCTCCCCCTCAAGTGTGTATTGCACAATGGTAGGCAAGGGAAACCAAGATTCAAAAGACAGCCAAGCATCTTAACATTATTCCCCTCTTTTACCCATTCAAACCATGCCTCAATCCTTGTATCCTGGAGCACTGTTGTTCCAAGGTTGTGCATACATTATCATTTACCTCTGACCCACTTAGCCCATGCAAACCTGCCTAACTGTTCTCCCATCAGCCTTGTTCTTCTATTCCCCTCCCACTTCTTGTGTATTCCATTCCCCACCCCACCCCCAGCACCCAAGCTATCCTGTGTCTATTCCCTATCCTGTGCTCTATCTTCCCTTTCCTTCCTCCTCTCCTCTCATCCCATACATCCTGGTGATTAGCAAATATAGATATAATTTTTATTTCCCCGCTTTTAGGGTGTGTTCTTTTTATTAATGTTTTATAATAATGGTCCTATGCAGTATTTCTCCGTTTGTGACTAATTTCACTCAGCATAATGTCCTCAAGGTTCATCCATGTTATGCGGTGGTTTGCAGCTTCCTTGTTGTTCCTCAAGGTAGCGTAGTATTCCATTGTGTGTATGTACCACAGTTTGTTTATCCATTCTTCAACTGATGGGCACTTAGGCTGTCTCCATGTTTTGCACTATGTAAATAGTGCTGCTATGAACATTGGTGTGCATATATCTTCTCGTGTTATGGCTCATATTTCTTGTGGGTAAATACCAAGTAGAGGAATAGCTGGATCATCAGGTATTTCTATTCTCAACCTTCTGAGGAAGCGCCATATTGGTTTCCAGAGAGGTTGGACCATTTTTCAATCCCACCAACAATGTAGGAGGGTCCCAGTCTCTCCACATCCTTGCCAGCACTTATTGATCTCTACTTTTTTCATCTGTGCTCTTATTGTTGGTGTGAGATGATATCTCATTGTTGTTGTCTTGATTTGCATCTCTCTAATGGCTAATGAAAAGCCATTTGAACTGAAAGGTTAGCAGTTCAAGCTCACCAGCTGTTCCTTGAAAACCCTATGCAGGGTCAGAACCAACTCGACGGCACTTAATAATAACAACAACAATGGCTAATGTCTAGTGAGGAGTCCTGGTGTGGCACTGTGGACTAATGTGTCAGACTGCAAAATCATTTGAACTGCAAGGTCAGTGGTTCAATCTCACCAGCTGCACCTTGGAAACCCTATACAGGGTTGCTATGGGTCAGAATTGACTCGACAGCACTTAACAACAACAACAGTGGCTAGTGATCATGAGCATTTCTTCATATGTTTGTTGGCTGCCCGGATCTCCTCCTTGGTGAAGTGTCTGTTCATGTCCTGTGCCCATATTTTAATTGGGTTATTTGTTTTTTTCTTGTAGAGGTGTTGTAGTTTCCTATGTATTTTACAAATGAGTCCCTTGTCTGATGTGTCATTGCAAAAGATTTTTTCCCATTCTGTGAGTTCCCTTTTTAGTTTTTCGGTGAAGTATTTTTATGCATATAAGTTTTTAATTTTCAGTATGTCACACTCATCCATTTTGTCTGTGTAGCTTTCAAAATGTTTGGTAGTTTGTGTATGCCCTGAATTAGTGCTCTCACATTTGTCTCTATTTTTTCTTTGATGACCTTCATAATTTTGGGATTCACATATAGCTCTTTAATCCATGTTGAGTTGGTTTTGGTATGGGGCGTGAGGTAAAGGCCTTGTTTCAATCTTTTGCATATCACTTTCCAGTTCTGCCAGCACCATCTGTTTAAGAGACTATCTCCTCCCAATACAATATACCTAAGCACTTTGTCAAAAATCAGTTGGCTGTATGTGGATGGGTTGATTTCTGGATTATCGATTCTGTTCCATTGATCAATGTATCTTTCATTGTACCAGTACCATGCTGGTTTGACCACTGTAGCCATGTAGTAAACTTTAAAATCTTCTTCATGTATGGTGTTCTTGATGTCATCCCACAATCTTCTGGTCTTCGGTCTTTAGTGTTTAATGTATCAAATCTGTTCTTCAGATAATCTCTAAATTCAGGTGGGATATATTCAAGGTCCTATTTTGGCTCTCGTAGACTTGTTTTCATTTCCTTCAGCTTCAGTTTGAATTTGCATATGAGCAATTGATGGTCTGTTTCACAGTCTGCCTCTGATCTTGTTTTGGCTGATGATATGGAGCTTTCCATTGTCTCTTTTCTCAGATGTAGTCAGTTTGATTTCTGGGTATTCCATCTGGTGGGGTCCATGTGTATAGTTGTCTCTTATGCTGTCTAAAGAAGGTATTTGAAATGAACAAACCATTGATTTTACAGAATTCTATCATGCGATCTCCAGCATCATTTCTATCACCAAGGCCATATTTTACAACTACTGATCCTTCCTCTTTGTTCCTAACCTTTGCATTCCAGTCACCTGTAATGATCAATACATCTTGATTGCATGTTTGATCAATTTCAGATTGAAGAAGTTGGTAGAATTCTTCTATTTCCTCGTCACTGGCTTTAGTGTTTGGTGTGTAAATTTGAATAATAGTGGTATTAACTGGTTTACCCTGTAGGCACAGGGATATTATCCAATCACAGATAATGTTGTACCTCATAACTGATCTGGATATATTCTTTTTGACAATGAATATAACACCATTCCTCTTCAATTTGTCATTTGCTGCATAGTAAACCATGTGGTTGTCAGATTAAAAATGGCCAATAACCAGTCCATTTCAGCTCATTAATGTCTAAGATGTCGATGTTTATGTGTTCCATTTCATTTTAGACAATTTCTAATTTTCCTAGATTCATACTTCGTACATTCCATGTTCCGATTATTAATAGATGTTTACAGCTGTTTCTCTTCATTTTGAGTTGTGCCCCATAAGCAAATGAAGATCCCGCGGGCTTTTCTTCCACGGGTTTTACTCCATTCACGTCTTCACTGTCAACTCTACTTTGAGGAGGCAGCTCTTCCCCAGTCGCATTTTGAGTGCCTTCCAACCTGAGGGGTTCATTTTCTGGCACTACATCTGACAGTGTTTCTCTGCTATTCATAAGGTTTTCAGTGACTAAATTTTCCGAAGTAGTTCGTCACTCCTTCTTCCTAGTTTGTCTTCATCTGGAAGCTCATCTATGCCAAGCAATTTAGAAGACACCTATCTGGCCAGCTGATTAGAAGAGATCCATATTTGTGCCCATTCCAAAGAGAGATGACCCAATGGAATGCTGAGATCATTGGAAGATATCTTTGATATCCCATGTGAGTAACGTTTTACTAAAGGTAATATAGAAACGGCTGCAAACATACACTGACAGAGAACTTTCAGAGGTTCAAGCCGGCTTCAGAAGAAGACGTGGAACAAGGGATCTCATTGCTGATGTCCAATGGATCTTGGCTGAAAGCAGAGAATACCATAAGATATTTACCTGTGCTTTATTGACTACATAAAGGCTTTTGATTGTGTGGATCATGACAAGCTATGGATAACATTGCAAAGTAAGAGTATTCCAGAACACTTAATTGTGGTCATGAGAAATCTGTACCTGGACCAAGAGGCAGTTTTTCTAACAGAACATGGTAACACTGAATGGTTTAAATTTAAAAAAGGTGTGTGACAGGGTTGCATTCTTTAACCATACTTATTCAACCTGTATGCTGAGGAAATAATCTGAGAAGCTGGATTATATGAAGAAAAAATGGCATCAGGATTGAAGGAAGACTCATTAACAATCTGTGATATGCAGATGATACAAC
This sequence comes from Chrysochloris asiatica, assembly GCF_000296735.1. Classification (NCBI taxonomy): domain Eukaryota; kingdom Metazoa; phylum Chordata; class Mammalia; order Afrosoricida; family Chrysochloridae; genus Chrysochloris; species Chrysochloris asiatica. The sequence goes on along the minus strand of NW_006408721.1, from coordinate 5,241,154 downwards.
CTTGCTTGCTGCAAGTGAAGACTACTTAAAATACTTACTGATGAAGATCAAAGACTACAGTCTTTAGTATGGATTGCATCTCAATGTAAAGATAACAAAAATCCTCACCACTGGACCAATAAACAACATTCTTATTAACGGAGAAAAGATTGAAGTTGTCAAGGACTTCATTGTTCTTGGAACAACTATCAACACTCATGGAAGCAGCAGCCAAGAAATCAAACGACATATTACATTAGGCAAATCTGCTGTACAAGACCTTTTTAAAGTGTTGAAGAGCAAAGATGTCAGCTTGAAGACTAAGGTGCGCCTGATCCAAGCCATGGTATTATAAATAACATCATATGCATGCGAAAGCTGGACAATGAATAAGGAAGACCGTAGAAGAATTGATACATTTGAGTTATGGTGTTGGAGGAGAATATTGAAAGTGCCATGGGCTGCCAAAAGAACCAACAAATCTGTGTTGGAAGACGTGCAGCCAGAGTGCTTCTTGGAGGCAAGGATGGCCAAACTTCATCTCTCTTACTTCGGTTATTGTCAGGAGGGACCAGTCGCTGGAGAGGGATATCATGTTTGGTAAGGTGGAGGGTCAGAGAAAAAGAAGAAGACCCCCAGTGTGATGGATTGGCAGAGTGGTAACATCAATGGGCTCAAGCGTGAGAACAATTGTGAGGTTGGCCCAGGATCGGACAGTGTTTCGTTCTGTTGTGCATAGGGTCTCTATGAGTTGGTACCGACTCGATGGCACCTAACAACCACATGTCTTGTCTAGAGCCGTGGTGTAGTGCTCTGGTGTGTTAATGCACTGGACTGCAAAGTCAGTTTTAACCAAAAGGTCTGCAGTGTAAGCTCACCAGCCACTCCCCAGAAATCCTATACAAGTTCACTGTGAGTAACAACAACAACAAGTCTTGTCTTGAAGTCCTGGTTTGGTGCTGTGGGTTAATGTGCTAGACTGCAAAGTCAGTTTGAACACAAGGTCGGTGGTTCAAGCTCACCAGCCACTCCTTGGAAACCCTGTACAGGGTTACTGTGGGTCTGAACCAACTCAATGGCACTTAATAGTAGAAACTACAAGCTTTGTCTTGGTGTGGCACTTTGGGTTAATGTACTAGACAGCAAAGTTGATTTGAACTGCAAGGTTGGCAGTTCAAGCTCACCATCCGCTCCTCAGAAATCCTATACAGGGTCACTGTGGGTCGGAACCGACTCACAGCACTTACCAAGTCTTAGTTTCCTAAGAGGACTCTTAACAATTAGGGGTAGAGACTGTTTTACATATTGGTTTTGCCATGTGGTCAAACCCAAGAAGTCATACAATAGTCAGTGAAAGCTAGCTTAACATGACTCTCAAACCTACTGCGATGTATTCAATTTTTACTTCACAATAACCCAATAAGACAGAGTAGAACTGCCCCATAAGGTTTTCAAGACTGTAATCTTTATGGAAGCAGAATGCCACCTCTTTCTCTTGCAGAGCAGCTAGTGGGTTTGAACTACCTATCTTCTGGTAAGCTGCCAAGCATTTCACCTCTGTACCACCAGGGCTCCTTTCATCATGGTATCTTGTTGTTGTTTAGTGCCATCAAGTCGGATTAGACTCATACCAACCCTGTATAGGGTTTCTGAGGTTTTAAATATTTGCAGGAGAAGAAAGCCTTATCATTCTCCTGAGGAGTGGCTGGTAGGCTCGAACCACCAACCTTGTGGTTGGCAGTCCACTGCTTATCCCAATGTGCAAACAACATTTATGAGCTTCTTTAGACTTATTCTAAATGAAGGATGTAAAGATGTAAAGAACTTGTACCAACCATCTAGTTGAGGTGGTAGAATGGCTGGGAGATTTTTCTTTCCGCTAGGCAGTTACTCGAGGGTGGGGCAGGGGATTGTAAGGAGGGTAAAGTAGAGAAGAAACATCAAGAGTTTAGGGGCATATCTTTTTTTTTTTTTTTTAGATTAATGAGAGAACTGAAGTGATTTTATTTCCTTCACTATTTAAGCCAATCATGAAATCTCACAGTGATCGCTGGGGTGGGGCAGACGGACCACGGCTGTGTGAAGACTCGGCGGACTGTGGGCAGGGTGGCCTCACTGGGGTAGCTGGAGAAGCGCTGACTGCCCTTGTGGCAGGTAGGTGATGTTCCGAGAGCGTGAGAGCTGATAGGCAATGTCCTCCGCAGCTTCTAGCTTGCGCAGCTCAGTCAGACCGTCACCCGCAGTAGCCAAAGAGTTGGTGATCAGCTTGGCTGCCTTGGAATCGCCCTCCACAGAGGCTGCCTTCTTCTGCTGTTCAGCCTTTTCCACCACATATCTGGCTTGCTCTGCTTCCTACTGCTTCTGTGAACTCCTTTAGGGACATATCTTGATGAGAGGTTATGAGTGTAGCAGTCCACAGGAGGCTGCAAAGGAGGTGAGAAGAAGTGGCCAGGGAGGTAAGGAAAACTAGAGAGAATGGGGTTATAGAAGCCAGAAGAAGACTATGTATTCAGGAGGAGAGTCATCGTTGGTGTAGCACGTTGCTGAGAGGTAGAATAAAGAGGGATCGGTGGTTTTGGCAACATGGAGGTGACCTTAATGAGAGCTGTTTCCAAGGGTGGTGGGGAGAGAAACTCCACTGGAGGGGTTGAAGAGAAAGTGGAGACAGTGATGTTGCCCCGCCTTTGCTCCCCACTCTCACAGCCTCGACAGTGCAGTTAGCTGGAGACCTCCATGATTAACACCATCAAGTCTTGTTTTTCTCATGACCCAGTCTCCCTCCCTGTAGGACTCTGGACATTTCTTAATCGAATACATTTCTACCCCTTCACACTGGACTAAAGGACTCCTGGTGTGGCGTGTGCATGAGCGCCGAACTGCGAACCACAAGGTCGGCAGTTCAAACCCACCAGCTACTCCTTGGAAACCCCATACAGGTCACTAAGAGTCAGAACTGACTCGACCGCACTTAACAACAGCCACCAATTGAAAAGTCGGCATGAATCACAAGGTCTGCCAAACTCAAAGATGGCCACTGTGGCGTAGCAGTCACTTGCAGAAGAATGTTGCTCTAGGGCTCCCGCAGCTTCCGCCAGGTTCGGAGGCCCACAGGCTCTTTACGGTGAAGCCACTGAATCTCTGTGCTCAGGACTGGATTTATTCAATGTTGCTCTCTGTGGTCATATTAATCTCCTGGGAGTACATCGTACATGCATCAACTGTAGCTGCACAATGACACTTAACGAAAGAATGCCCATACAAAATCTTCAGGGTGAATGCACATTTATAATTATTTTAGATTTAATTCTCTGCAAACATAACTCTCTACCTCTTGTTTATCTGACCTGCCTAGATTTAAAAATAAACACCATAATATATAGTTGCTCCCCTCCCCCTCCCCCCCCCCCCCCAAAAAAAAAAAAAAAAAAGGTAGGGTAGGTGTCTGCTTCCAGACTGTCATTCCATGCTCCTTTCCTTAAAATGCTAGCTTTGGATCACATGTCAGAAGACATTTCCAACTCCTCTTTTTTGCATTTATCCACAGACCCCAGATCACTTCCCTTCATTGTGGGAAGATTTTAGCTCCTGGCTTAATGTCTTTCTTCCCAGTGTTTCTCACCGGAGCAATTCTTGGTGGCTTCAGTGCCCTCTTAATGAGCCTTCCTGCACCCAGGTCTTTTGGTGCCTTAACCTCGTCTCTCCCTTCCATGGTGTCATGACTGCATTGCTTTATAATCACTGTTTCAAGCTGACTGACCACCACTTTTTTCTGTTCAGGTCATTCTTTCTAGTGCTTGATTCTAAAGATTCTGAAATCTTTCTGGCACCTGAAATACACTGATCTTATCTTCCTTAACCAACCAAGTTCTCACTTTCCATCTCATCTCACCTAAATTCCATGAGCACCAAAAAATGCTTTCCCTAGCTAAATGCTGACTTTTCACTCGAGATCTCCTCCTACCTTCTCAACCTCTGCCCTATGACATTTAATATCCAGCCTTTCACCCGCCTGGGGCAAGAGAGCTGGATGCCCGGTTGGTTTCCAGTCTACTTCATGCTTCACCATCATTATTCACCATTGTTTCCACCCTCACCTCCAGCACTACATTGATCTCACAAATGTCTGACCCTGCTTAAACCTGACTTGTCATCTCTTCTGTTCCTGCAATTGGACCGATGAATATTGTCATAGAAAAGCTCACAGCCATGTGACTGGCTTCACTGTAAGTTCGTGACTACTACCTTAAGTCAGTTGGCTTTTAGTCCTGCCCAGAAATCTTACTGCTTCTCCCTAACCCATTCATTCTCACTGTTTCTAGAGATGAAGGTTTTTCATTCACATAACTTTTTCCTTCATTCTCAAATCCCACCAGCTTCTCTCTGCCCACACTTAGCTCATGACCACAGTTCCCTTCCTATATCAGTGGAAGGACAGCAGAGATCAGAAGGGACACACAGGTCCCACAGCAACATGGACCATTACCCTGCCTTCTGCATCTGCCCATTCTCCTGTTACCCTGCTGCACCTGGGCACCAGACCCATCCCCCTCCACCCAAGGACTTTGCTTCAGAAGTTCTCCTTTCTCTTTCCCACCTCATTACTTTCCTGGTTGTTTCTTTTCTTTTTGCACTGCAACATTTCATTTAGTGTTCAAGCATATTAGTGTCTCCTATATCAAAAAGAAAAAGAAAACAAAGACACTTCTCCTTTGACACCCAGCTACCTCTCAATTTCTTTGCTCTACTTTGGAGCAAAAATCCTCAGTTTTCTTCCCATCATTCTCTCTGGAACCCTCCCAATCCAACCAAAAGCTTTTGATGGGGTTACTTTGACCCCCACATTGTCAAATCCAGTGGACAGTTCTCCCTGTCCATCTTCTTTGACCTTCTTTGATCATCTCCCTCCTTTTTTCTTGAAAAATTTTTAACACTTGACTCCTACAACACCACTTTTGCTTCTCCTTCTATCTTACCAGTTGATCCTTAGCTAATTTCGTTTCCTTTTTACAACCCCTAAGCATTGGAGCCTCCATTTGTCTGTTTGTCATCTGTCGTGTTGCTATGGTACTGGAAGCTATGCTCTGGTATCAAATACTAGCAGCGTGGCCTGTGGTAGACAGATTTCAGTGGAGCATCTCGACTAAGACAACTCAGGAAGTAAGTAAGGCCTACACCTGAAAATTAGCCAACAAAATCCCTCTGGATCCCAACAGAATGTTGTCTGAAAGGGTGCTGGAAGATGAGTTCCCTAGGTAGGTTGGAAGGCACTCAGAATACATAGTGGACTTGAGCGTCCCAACCATGAGAAGATAGTGCAGGACTAGGCAGCATTTCTTCCTATTGTGCCTGGGATTGTTACGAATTGGAACTGACTTGAAGGCAATCAACAACAACAAACAAACACTAGGGGTCCCAGAGCTCAGTCCTGTTTCTCTTCTCTGCCAACACTTATTCCCTAGTGACCTCATCCAGTCCCGGTGATTTAGTTATCATCCAATGTGGACTTCTAACTTTGTTTCTCCAGCCAAAACCTCATCCCTGAGGTTTACATTCTTCCCACTTTTTCAACATTTCACGTGTATGTCTATAGGCATCTCAAAGTGAATACATCCAATGTCAAAGTACTGTATTGATTTCCCCCCAAATCTGATCTTTCTTGATGGGGTTACCTTGGCCTCCACATTGCCTAGTGCAGTGGACAGTTCTCCATATCCATCGGACTTGGCATTTCAGTAAATGGCACAATCAATCTTTTAGTCGCTAAGGCAGAAACTTTGGAGCCACACTGATTTCGCTCACACTGGCTCTCAGTCCTCATCATCTATGGGCTCTTTCTTCAGTATATCTGATCACGCCTCCCCACTTGTCTTCCTCTCCCTGGTCCAAACCACCTTTCAGTCTAGTGTTTGTTCCACTGACACTTATGGACGTGTTACTGACTAGATGCCAGCCACTGTTCTACATCCTGTACACATAATTAATCCTATGATATTCATATCAGGCTGGTACCATGATTATTGCCATTTTGCAGTTGAAACAGAGAGATTTTAAATAACTTGCCCAAGAAAATCACCACAATCACTTCTTAACTGGCCTCCAACCAAACCTTTCCCCTTCTCACAGTCTGTTTCCCTAGCTTTTTTAGTCTTAGATTTACAGAAGAATTGGAAATATAGTGCATAGAGTTTCTGTCAAAGATTCTTCAGAAATGTATTATAACAGTCTGCTGCCGAGAGCCCTCATGTGATTTCCCATCTCTCATGGAACAGAATCCTCAGCATGGCCTGTAAGGGCATACATGATCCCCCTCCTAAACCTCTCCAATCCTACCCATCCCCTATTCCTGCACCTTTGTCTGTATTCCTTAATTTATCCCCACTCATTCTACTCCAGCCACACTGGCTGCCTCTGATCACACTCAGGCCGTTCCTATCTCAGAACCTTTGCTCTTCCCTCTGCCTATAATTCTTTCCTCTGTTAGATGTATATGGCTCCTCCCAGGCTCCACTGAGGTTTCTGCTGAGCGAGACTACCTGATCATCAGGTGTGAAATAGCAACATCCCCCTCCCCATTGCCATTGTCTTTCCCTCTTCATTTTGCTTTAATTTTTCCTTATATAGCACCTACGCTGTTTCCTCAACACACACACACACACACACATACACAGTGTCTTATCTCCAGGGTCTAGAACCATGCCTAGGATGTAGTTGGTTCAAAATAAGTATTTGCTGAGTGAATGACAAAGTAGAAGCATTAAGTGGGATTGATACCCATTCTCATCTGCTAACTTCCTGGGAAGGAGATAGCTGAGTACCCTAGACCAGCTGTGTGGTTGGGCAGGGCCCTGGTGGTTGAGCAATCAGCAGAAAAGGGGGAATCGTTCTCTATCCTGCATCTGGACCATGTCTGCTGTGCATCTCGAGGGGAGTCGGAGTCTTCTCCTGCCACCAACTCCTCCTGACTTAGGTTCTAGAGGCAGAATTCTCTTGGCACTAGGATAGGGGCAGCCTGGGCCTATCTCAGCGTACAGATTTGCTATAGTAGGAAATCAGGAAGGATTCTCTGTTGGTCAGCCTGACAGCTTCCTGCTCTTCCTTCAGCTCCAGACCCTCCCAAGACTCTGTGTACTCCTCACAGTGGATGGCCCCTAGGTACTTTCTGTCTTCCCTATAACACACATGCATACACCACACACACAATGCCAGATTTACAAATCCTGCCTCCGTGGTGCAGAGTCAGGACTCTGGAGAAGTTGGTGAAGTACGAGGTAGACTAGAAATCAACTTGGGCATTCTTGCCTTTGGCTGGGTGAGCAGCTGCATCTTGAATGTTGGGTGGGGAGGGTAGGAGGAGATGGAGACCTCAAGGGAAACATCACCGTTTCCCTATGGAAAGAAAGTACTTTAGATGAAGCAGGTTTTCTTGTGTGGAATATTATTTCCCAAACAGAGTTGTTAAAAGGTTTCCTTGGGCCTAGTGTGTGGGTTACGAGGACCTCATGGTTAACAGTGTTTCTCGTGTATTAAGTTTTGTAGCTTTAGTGACTGGACCTGAAAATGTGTTTTACTAGTAAAAGGAATGTAGTTCCCTCTACCTTACAAAACGCTTTCATTATATTCTAGCTCATCTGACTCTAACAGTGACACTATGAAATAGTTAAGGAACCCTGGTGGCATAGTGGATTGCAAGGTGGGCTGCTAACCACAAGGTCAGCAGTTCGAATCTACCAGTCAGTTGCTCCACTGCAGAAAGATTAGGCTTTCTGTTCCCGTAAAGGTTTATAGCCTCTGAAACCCTTTACAGGGTCGTTATGAGTCAGAACCAACTCAGTGAGACACAACCACAAGGAATTAGTTATTATTATTCCTAATGTACAGAAGATTATAAAGAATGAAAATTTCTGGCTGCCTTAAAAGTGAAACGTTAGTAGTTCTAGCCCATGCAGAGGCACCTTCCCAGAAGACACACTGTCTTCTGTTTCTGAGCACAGCCTTGAAAGTCCTGTGGATCAGTTCTGCTCTTCCCACATGGGGTCGCCATGAGTCAGAATCTGCTCAGTGGCAACTAGGAAGGACGCAGTGGGGAATAACCCTGTCTTCGTAATGATCAGTGCCATTTACAGAGCACCGGCTATGTGCTAGGTGTTGTGCATGTATTGTTTGTTTTAATGGAACTCATAGGTGGTATTATAAGGAATAGAATCATTTCACATAGGACTTTTATTGCATATAGATTTCACATAGATTTGGAAGAAAGGAAATTCTGTGTAACTTTAAAGTCTGCGTAGGCTGGTACAACTTACTGTCTGAAGAGGGAAGTGGTATTTCCATAATTAGAGCACTTATCACACTGTCTTGTAATTACCTGTTTACATGGCTGTGCCCCCCACTCTACTAACAGCACAGAAGTCTGTCTGCTCCCCAGTGTCTCTCCATCTCCTAGCACAGCGCCTGGCACATAATAGACACGTAAGATATATTTGCAAATGGGGGGTGCGGAGCAAAAAACCCCCTACAATGGCTTTATTTTAGATACTAGGAAACTAAGGCTCAGAGAGGGTAAATTGCTCACCCAGTATCACATAGCTACTGAGTGGCTGTACCAGGATTCACACTGGGTCCCCTGACTCCCAAGCCTGGGCTTGTTCCTCTCAGGCGCCTTGTACTGTTTGTGTCCCCTGTAGTAGTAAACAGCACAGCACGAGGCAAGGAGCCCTGATGGCACTGTGGGTGAGGCACTGGGCTGCTAACCTCAAGGTCAGCAGTTTAAGCCTTCCGACTGTGTAGTGATACTGTGTGTTCTGGTAAACATTTACAGGCATGGGAACACTAAGGAACTGTTCTACTCTGTTCTGTAGGATTGTTAGGAGTTAGAATGTGGTACTGGGTCGGGTGAAGACAAATGATGAAAACCTAAATAATACTTGTTGTTGGGGTTGCATTCTTACAGTGCTACTTGTAATTTGTGAAACAGGGAGCAGATTGCAAACCTTAAATTTTAAAAGTGGAGATTGCAAGTGTGTTATAAATTTTATCTGCATTTATGAGCTCACATGTACTGGTTGTTGTTGTTAGGTGCTATCGAGTTGGTACTGACTCATAGTGACCTTATGCACAGCAGAATGAAACACTGCCTGATCCTGGGCCAACCTCACTACTGGTTTGTTGTACTGTCGTGGCTTGTGAGTTGGTGTGATTCTGGAAGCTATGCCACCGGTATCTTAAATACCAGCAGGGTCACACATGGTGGACAGGTTTCAGATGAGCTTCCAGACGAAGACAGACTAGGAAGAAGGAGTGATGAAGTTTGTTGTACATGTAATGGTAGGTCCTTAAAATGTTGGTGAACCCATGGTTGTGCTGGACCTCTTCCTACACATACTCCCTGTGTGACCTCAACCAAGCCCAAATATCTGCAGATGACACCCAAATATAAATGTCCTTAAAAAACTTTTGACTCTTGTAGCCACATGCCTGACTGACATCTGTGCACTTTGTTCTCTTCAGCATGTAAAACATAACATGGCTAGAACAGAGCTCTTGAGCTTTCTCGTCCCCCCAGTCCTTCCCATCTCAGTAAATGGCACCATCTTGTACCCAGTTGCTCAAGTTGAATAGTCTCATTATTCTTTACCTCTTTCCATTTTCCTTCATTTTTGATTAATTGGAAAACCTTCTAAATACCATCTCTCCAACATACATCATATTCCATCCTCACCGCTCCCAGTCTCTTCCAAGCCACTGTCACTTGGAATGGTGCAATGTCTGCCTGCCCAGCTTTCCTCCTTTCATCTTTGCCTCCCTGTAATCATCACATAAAGAGTCTTGGTGGGATGAGCACTGGACTTAAAGCCACAAGGTTGGCGGATCAAATCCACCAGCTGCACCGTGAGAGAGACGTGAGACTTACAGACTTGAGGATGCTATAATGGGTCACCAAGAGTCAGCAGCACTGCAGGCACTCACTCAGCGATGCCAAGACATTTGGAAGACAGCTATCTGACTAACTGATTGGAAGAGATCCATATTTGTGCCCATTCCAAAGAGAAGTGACCCAATGGAATGTAGAAATTATCAGACAATAGCATTAATAGCCTATACAAGTAAAATTATGCCAAAGATGATTTAAAAATGACTGTAGCAGTGCACTCATGGGGAGCTGCCAGAGACTCAAGCTGAATTCAGACAGAGGTAGAACAAGGGATATCATTGCTGATGTCAAATGGATCTTGGCTAAAAATAGAAAATGCCAGAAAGATGTTTACCTGTGCTTTGTTGACTATCCAAAGCCTTTTGATTGTGTGAACTGTGACAATCTATGGACAACATTGTGGAGGATGAGTATTCTGAAACAGTTGATAATGCACATGAGGAGCCTGTACGTAGACCAAGAGGCAGTCGTTCAAACAGAATGAGGGGGACACTGAATGGTTTACAATCAGGAAAGCTATGTGCCAATGCTGTACTCTTTAATCATGCTTATTAAATCTGTATGCTGAGCAAATAATCTGAGAATCTGGGTTGTATGAAGAAGAATGTGGCAGCAGAATTGGAGGAAGATTCATAAACAACCTGGAATATGCAGGTTACTTACTTTCTAAAAGTGAAGAAGATATGGGTACAACCTTGCTTGGTAAGTGAAGAGGAATGAAAATACTTACTGATGACAATCAAAGACTACAGCCTTCAGTATGGATTGCACCTCAAGGTAAAGAAAACAAAAATATTTACCACTGGACCAATGAATACTATCAAGATAAATGGAGAAAAGATTGAAGTTGTCAAGGACTTCATTTTTCTTGGATCAACCATTTACACTCATGAAAGCAGCAATCAAGAAATCAAACAAGGTATTACATTAGGCAAATATGCTGCACAAGACCTCTTTCAAGTGTTGAAGAGCAAAAATATCAGTTTGAGGAGCAAGGTGTGCCCAACCCAAACCATGGTATTTTCAATAGCCTCATATGCATGTGAAAGTTGGAAAAATAATAAGGAAGACAGAAGAAGAATTGATGCATTCTAGTTAATTGAAAGTACCATGGACTGCCAGAAGAACAAATAAATTTGTGTTGGAAGAAGTAAAGCTAGAAAGCTCTTTAGAAGCCAAGATGGCCAGACTTTGTCTCTCATACTTCAGACTTATTATTGGGATGGACTAGTTCCTGGAGAAGGGCATCATGCTTGGTGAAGTGGAGGATCAAGGAAACAGAGGAAGCCCCGCTCCCGCGCACAACGAGATGGATTGGCACAGTGAGCTCAAGCATAGCAATGATTGTGAGATTGGCACAGATCAGTCACTATGAGTTGGTAGTGACTCAATGACACCTAACAACAGCATTTTGAATCTGAAAATCTTATGGTTTGGTATCCAGCAATGACAAATTGAAGAGAACTGGCATCATGTTCATCATCCAAAAGAGTATTTCAAGATCTATATTGAAGTATAATGCTATGATAGGACAATATCCATACGCCTACAAGGAAGACCAATTAATACCACTAATATTCAATTGCTCATATGCAAGTTCAGACTGAAGCTGAAGAAAATTAAAACAAGTCCACGAGAGCCAAAATATGACCTTGAACATATCCCACTTGAATTTAGAGACCATCTTAAGAACAGATTTGATGCATTAGGCAGTAATGACTGAAGACCAGGGAGTTGTGGGATGACATCAAGAACATCATGGAGGAAGAAAACAAAAGGTCCAAAATGAAAGTCACAAGAGACTCTGAAACTTCTTTCCAGCATAGTGATGCTTAAGCAAATGAGAAAAAAAATGAGGAGGTAAAAGAGTTGAACAGAAAATTACAGAGGGCAGCTAGAGAAGACAAAGTGAAGTATAATGAAATGTGCAAAGACCTGGAATTAGAAAATCAAAAGGGAAGAACATAGCAGTTTTCAAGTTGAAAAAACTTGAAAGAAAAAATTCAAGACTAGACTTGAAATACTGAAGGATTCTATGGGCAAAATATTGAATGATATAGAACTCATCAAAAGAAGATGGAAGGAATACACAGAGTCATGGTACCAAAAAGAAATGGTCACTGCTCAACCATTTCAAGAGGTAGCCTATGGTAATTAAGGAAGAAGTCCAAGATACCCTGTAGGCAAAGAAGAAGGCAATGGGAATTGATGGAATACAATTAAAATCTTTCAACAAACCGATGCAGCTCTGGAGGCACTGAATCATCTATGCCAGGAATTTGGGAGACCGTTACCTGGCCAGTTGATTGGAAGAGCTCCATATTTGTTATCAAATAGAGGTGACCCAATGTAATGCGGGAACCATCAGTCAACTTGTATATCATTAATATCATATACAAGTAAAATTTTGCTAAAGATAATTAACAACTGGAATAACACATTGACAGGAGACTGCTAGTGTTCTAGCTGGATTCAGAGAAGGGTATGGAATGAGGCATATCATTGCTGATGTCAGATGGATCTTGGCTAAAAACAAAGAACACTAGGAAGATGTTTGCCCATGCTTTATTGACTATGCACAGACTTTCAACTTATGAATCATGACAAGCTATGGATAACATTGAGAAAAATGGGTATTCCATAACACTTAATTGTGCTCTTGAGGAACCTGCACATAGACCAAAAGGCAGTTGTTTGGACATTGAATAGATTAAAACCAGCAAAGGTTTATGCCAGGGTTGTATTCTTTCACCATGCTGAGAAATAGCCAAGAAGTTGGAGTATATGAAGAAAAATGTGGCATCAGGATTGGAGGAAGACTCTTTAACAGCCTGTGATATGCAGATGATACAACCTTGCTTCTTGAAAGCAAAGAAGACTTACAATACTTACTAGTGAAGATCAAAGACCACAGCTCTCAGTGTGGGTTGCATCTCAATGTAAAGAAAATAAAAATCCTCACCTCTTGACCAATAATTCATGAAAAATGGAGAACAAATTTAAGTTGTCAAGGACTGCATTTTACTTGAATTCCCTATCAACATTCATGGAAGCAGGAGTCAAGAAATTAATGATGTATTGCATTATGCAAATTCACTGCACCAGACCTCTTTAAAGAATTCATGAGCAAAGATGTTAGTCTGAAGACTAAAGTGTGCCTGACCCAAACCGTGATATTTTCAATGGTCTCATATGCATGTGAAGGAATCGTGGTGTGACGCTGCAGGAAAACGCACTGGACTGCAAAGTCGTTTTGAACCACAAGATCAGCAGTTCAAAATTACCAGCTGCTTCTTGAAAACCTTATACAGGGTCATTATGAGTTGGAACCACATTTAACAACAGCAACAATGTGAGAATTGCACATTGAATAAGGAAGACCATAGAAGAATTAATGCATTTGAGGTATGGTGTTGGAAGAGCATATAAAGAGTACCATGGATTATCAGAAGAACAAACAAATCTGTGTTAGAAGAAGTACAGCTGGAATACTCCTTAGGTTCCAGGATGGTGAGACTTCATCTGTCACACTTGGACAAATTCTCAAGGGACCAGTCCCTGGAAAAAACATTATGAAAAAGAGGTCAGTGAAAAAGAGGAAGATTCTCAACAAGATGGCTTGGCCTAGTGGCAGCAGCAATGGGCCCAAGGGTAACAACGAATGTGAGGATGGTGTAGGACCAGGAAGTGTTTTGTTCTGTTGTGCAATGAATTGGAACTGACTAAATGACACGTAATGACAATAATAGCAATAATTTGGAATTGACTTGATGGCACTTAACAACAGCAATCATCACATAATGGACAGAGATACGTGAAACACATAAACCAGATCATGATTTACAGAACTCTCTTTGCACTTATGATCAAGAGCCAATGAGAACATAGTCTCCTTCGCACAATTTCAGCTACAGCCTTGAACGACATCTCTCTACTGTACACAATGGCAACTCTTAAGGCAAAATTGATTGCACCAGTTGCAGAAGAAGAGGCATCAGTTCCAAATAATAAGATCACTGTAGTGGGTGTTGGACAAGTTGGTATGGCTTGTGCCATCAGCATTCTGGGAAAGTCTCTGGCTGATGAACTTGCCCTTGTGGATGTTTTAGAAGATAAACTCAAAGGAGAAATGATGGATCTGCAGCACGGGAGTTTATTTCTTCAGACACCTAAAATTGTAGCAGATAAAGATTACTCTGTGACTGCCAATTCAAAGATTGTGGTGGTAACTGCCGGAGTTCGTCAGCAAGAGTGGGAGAGTCGTCTCAATCTGGTACAGAGGAATGTGAATGTCTTCAAATTTATTATTCCTCAGATCGTCAAGTACAGTCCTGACTGCATCATAATTGTGGTTTCCAACCCAGTGGATATTCTTACATATGTTACCTGGAAACTTAAGTGGATTACCTAAGCACTGTGTAATTGGAAGTGGTTGTAACCTGGATTCTGCTAGATTTCGCTACCTTATGGCTGAAAAACTTGGCATTCATCCCAGTAGCTGCCATGGATGGATTTTGGGAGAATATGGCGACTCAAGTGTGGCAGTGTGGAGCGGAGTGAACGTGGCAGGGGTTTCTCTTCAGGAACTGAATCCAGAAATGGGGACTGACAATGACAGTGAAAATTGGAAGGAAGTGCATAAAATGGTGGTTGAAAGTGCCTATGAAGTCATCAAGCTAAAAGGATACACCAACTGGGCTATTGGACTAAGTGTGGCTGATTTGATCGAATCCATGTTGAAAAATCTATGCAGGATTCATCCAGTGTCAACAATGGTGAAGGGGATGTATGGCGTTGAGAATGAAGTCTTCCTGAACCTTCCGTGCATTCTGAATGCTCGAGGGTTAACCAGTGTTATCAACCAGAAGCTGAAGGATAATGAGGTTGCTCAACTCAAGAAGAGCGCAGATACTTTGTGGGACATCCAGAAGGATCTAAAAGACCAGTTTGAGTTCTATGCTGTAGAAATTTAAAACCACAATATGATTAACATGAGCCTTTAGTGATTATCCAAGTATATGGATAACAGTCTGCTTTTCCTTTCCTAAATATGTGAATTTGGGCCCACATGATTATAGCACATGCTTGGCTTAACGTTTGCAATATGAGCCCTTGAGAAATAAAATGACCTGTTGTAGCATGAAAAAAAAAAAAAAAAAAAGCCAATGAGACTGAAGGAAGAAGTCCAAGGTGCATTGAAGAAATTGGCAAAGAACAAGGCACCAGGAATTGATGGAATAAAAATTGAAATCTTTCAAGAAAGTGAGGCGGCACTGGAGGCACTCACTCATCTATGCCAAGAAATTTGGAAGACAACTATCTGGCCAACTGATTGGAAGACATCCATATGTGTGCCCATTCCAAAGAGAGGTGACCCAAAGGAATGTGGAAAACATCGGACAATCTCTTTGATATCCTGTGTGAGTAAAGTTTTGCTCAAGGTAATACAGAAATGCTTGCAAGCATACCTTGACAAGGAACTTCCAGAGGTGCAAGCAGGATTCAGAAGAGGACGTGAAACGAGGTACTATCATTGCCGATGTCTGATGGATCTTGGCTGAAAGCAGAGAATACCAGAAAGATGTTTACCTGTGCTTTATTGACTATGCAAAGGCTTTCGATTGTGTGGATCATGACAAGTTATGGACAACATTGTGAAGTATGAGTATTCCATAACACTTAATTGTGCTCATGAGAAATCTGTACATGGTCCAAGAAAGAGGCAGTTGTTCGAACAGAAATTGGGAACACTGAATGGTTTAAAATTTAAAAATGTGTGTGACAGGGTTGTATTCTTTCACCATACTTATTCAACATGTATGCTGAGCAATTATCCGAGACGCTGGGTTCTATGAAGAAAAACGTGGCATCAGGATTGGAGGAAGACTGATTAATAACCTGTGATATGCAGATGATACAACCTTGCTTGCTGAAAGTGAAAAGGACTTAAAATATTTACTGATGAAGTTCTAAGGCCACAGTCTTCAATATGGATTGCATCTCAATGTAAAGAAAACAAAAATCCTCACCACTGGACTATAAACAACATTCTTATCAACAGAGAAAAAGATTGAAGTTGTCAAGGATTTCATTCTTCTTGGATCAACTATCAACACTCACAGAAGCAGCAGTCAAGAAATCAAATGACGTATTGCAGTAGGCAAATATTCTGCACAAGACCTGTTGAAGAGCAAAGATGCCAGCTTGAGGACTAAGATGCGCCTGACTGAAGCCATAGTATTTTCAATAAGCTCCTATGCATGTGAAAGCTGGACAGTAAATAGGGAAGACTGTAGAAGAGTAGAAGAATTGACGCATCTGAGATACGTTATTGGAGGAGAATGTTGAAAAGTGCCATGAAGAAGTGCAGCCAGGGTGCTCCTTGGAGGCCAGGATGGCCAGACTTTGTGTCTCAGGAGGGAGCAGTCGCTGGAGAAGGATACCATGGTTGGTAAGGTGGAGGGTCAGAGAGAAAGAGGAAGACCTCCAGCGTGATGGATTGGCAAAGTGGCAGCATCATTGGGCTCAAGCATGGCAACAATTGTGAGGTTGGCTCAGGATTCGGCAGTATTTCGTTCTGTTGTGCATAGGGTTGCTGTGAGTTGGTACCGACTCAATGCCTCCTAACAACAACTTTGCACTTAAAGTGAAACCAATCTCCTGGATCACAAAGCCCTACAAACCTGGTTTTGACATGACTTCTGACTTCATCCCTACCCGTCTCCACTTGATTCTTATACTTCACGCACTAGCCTGCTTTTAGGCTAGTTCTATTCCTGCCGATGTGTCTGCCATGGCTTTTGTCTGGAATGTTCTTTTCCCAGATCTTCACACATTTTTAATTGGTTCATTCTTGATATTTAGCCCTCAGCTTAAATGATTCCTCCTCTAAGAGGTTGTCCTTTACCACCGTCTTAAATAGCCATCTTGTCACTCTGGGTTACACCACCCTATACATTTGACTGTCTTCTCTAATGAGCCATGGGAATTGTGTCATGGAATTAGTTACCTTAATTGACTTGTCCACTCCATAATTGGGGAGAGCAGTTACTGACATGTAGACTATCAGTAAATATTGGTGAATGAATGAATGAGTGGATGGAAGCTCAACAAACAGTTGGTATGATTATAACTAGGACCACATGGTAGAGCAACTGACTAAGTGCTCTACTACTAGCCAAAAGATTGGTAGTTCAAACACACCCAGAGATACCTCAGAAGATCTGCTTCTAAGTGGTGACAACGTTGGAAACCCTGTTGTTGTTAAGTGCCATTGAGTTGGTACCAACTCATAGCAACCCTATGTAGGGTTTACAAGGTGTAGCTGGTGGTTTGAACCACCGATCTTGCTGTTCACAGTCTAATGTTTATTTTATAGCATCATACCAGGACTCTTGTGGACATCTGGGATCCCCGTAAGTCAGAATTGACTTGATAGCAGCTAATAGCAACAATAGTTAAGAGTATTGATTTGGGTGCTCACCTGGCCTCAGAGAATCCTGAGCCAGATTCTCAGCATAGTCTGAAATTCAGGATGCCAGGGGCTCTATATCTAGACCAGGGTCAGCTCCAGGGCTTCACTGGGATGTGGAGCCTCCTGACCTGGAAACCCAGAAATTAAGGTGCAGATAACTTGGTGTCTTAGGCTGGATTCTTGAGATTAGAAAATCAGTGAAACTTACTTATGGATC
The DNA here is from genome assembly GCF_000296735.1 of Chrysochloris asiatica. Lineage (NCBI taxonomy): Eukaryota > Metazoa > Chordata > Mammalia > Afrosoricida > Chrysochloridae > Chrysochloris > Chrysochloris asiatica. The sequence continues at coordinate 5,223,553 of NW_006408721.1, read as the reverse complement.
TATATAAAGATACATTTTTATTAAGGAAATGACTCAGTTGTAGAGGTGGGAGAGTCCCAGGTCTAGGTCAGAGACAGTAAGGTTGGTAAGCAGGCAGATAGATCCAGCAGGCACATAAGAAGGCAGGCTGCTGATGGTGCCCAGGTTTGGCAGGTAAGAGAGCAGGACACTGATTCAAGTCTAAAGAACTGGAGGTTGGAGGATGAGCCAGATGCAAAATCCATACCCAACAGAAAGTCAACACACTTTGCCTGAGTGTCCAATATATTGGAAGCAGGTCACACCCCTGATGAAACATCCTTTCAATTGATTGGTTGCTCAGAGCCAATCATCATAGAGTTAAGTATGCCTGCTCAGAGCTAATGATCATAGAATTAACTACATTGTATTAGATTTCACCATGGCAATAGCCACATCTCAACTGTCAAACCACTGGGAATCTTGGCCCAGTCAAGTTGACAGAAAGCCTTACCTATGACACATGGGTGCCCTCCTCCTTCAGACTGTTTTTTGATCACCACTGACTCATGTATTATTAAACTTTGGGCAACCTTTCTGAGCCTATTTTCCAAGTTGGCTGGTTGAAGATGAAGATAGCTACCTTGTCGAATTGTTATGGATGATATAAACATGTTAAGCACTAGATGAGTGTTTGGTTGTTTTCTCCTTAATGTTTGTTTCCTCACTTTCAGGAGTCTATCTCTTGCCATTGATATCTGCAGCAGGGCTTCCGAGATTGGGGGAAGCCTGGGGTGCAGATGAGCAGTCAGGATTGGACTGGTGGACCGCAGTGATTTACAAGAGAAACCAGCTTAGTAAGGAGTTCCAGAATCTTAGAGCTGGAAGACAGTACGGGACTGGGGCTACGAACAGGCTCTGGAATTAGACCTGGGTTCAGAGCCTGACAACTACTCTCTGGTTAGCCATGAACAACTTGACTATGCCTTAGTTTCCTCACCAGTCTAATGGGATCACTGTTAGAGCTACATGTTAGGGTGCTGTGAGGATTAAATGAGGAAATGCACATTGCCTTGCACATGGTAAAAGTAGAACTGCCTCTTAGGGTTTTCAAGATTGTAATCATTGGCAGGCTTTTAAAATGTTGAAGAGCAAAGATGTCAGCTTGAGGACTAAGGTGCACCTGACCCAAGCCATGGTGTTTTCAATAACTTCATATGCATGTGAAAGCTGGACAGTGAATAAGGAAGACCTGAGAAGAATTGATGCTTTTGAATTATGGTGTTGGAGGAGAATATTGAAAGTGCCATGGGCTGCCAAAAGAACCAATAGATCCATTATTGGAAGAAGTGCAGCCAGAGTGCTCCTTGGAGGCCAAGATCTCCAAACTTCATCTCTTATACTTTGGACATATTGTCAGGAGGGACCAGTCGCTGGAGAAGGGTATCATGTTTGATAAGGTGGAGGGTCAGAAAACAAGAGAAAGACCCCCAATGAGATGGATTGGCCAAGTGGCAGCATCTATAGACTCAAGTGTGGCAACAGTAGTGAGGTTGGCCCAGGATCGGGCAGTGTTTCGTTCTGCTGTGCATAAGGTCACTATGGGTTGGTACCTACTCGATGACACCTAACAACAACAACAACAGTCACTGGCACTGTATGATAAGCACTGGACCGAGGTTAGTGGTTCAATCCCACCAGCTGCTCCACAAATGAAAGATGAGGTTTTCTGCTTCTGCAAAGATTTAAAGTCTTGGAAACCTCATACAGGGTCTCTATGAGTTAAAACTGACTTGATGGCACTAAACAACAGTAGCAATCTTTATAGAACTAGACTGACTCATCTTTCTCCTGTGAAATGGCTGGTGAGTTTGAACCACTGATCTGTTGGTTCACAGCTTAGTGCTTTAACCACTGTGCCACCAATACTCCTCCAATGTATATTGTTGTTGTTAAGTGCTGTTGAGTTGGAATTCCAACTCATAGCGACCCTGTATAGGATTCTGCAGAGCAGCTGGTGGGTTTGAACTGCTGACCTTGTGGTTCACAGTCCTGTGCTGATCCTACAGTGCCATACCTTTGTATTATATTAGCAATTATTATTATTATTTAGTTTAGCTGCCTCATTTACAGATGAGGAACTTGAGTGTCCTGGAGTCCATTTTTTCCTGGCCCCTTGAAAGGCTGCCCAACCCCAGGCAGCTCTAGTCAAACAGACGTCATTGCAGGTGCTGCCACCTGTTGGCAAAATCAGGTATCACTTGGCTAAGTTCTAGGATATTGGTGTTAAGTGTTACTGAGTCGGTTCCGACTCATAGCATCCTGTTGTGGCACTGGCAGATAAGCACTCGACCTCTCAGTCAGTTTGAACTGCAAGGTTGGTGATTCAAACTCAGCAGTCGCTCCTCGGAAACCCTATACACGGTCACTATGAGCTGAAACGGACTCGACGACACTTAACAACAACATAGTGTTTCCAAAGAGTGATTGGCGGGCCTAGAACCTTGTATAATGTTATGGATAGAAGGATATGCATTGGATTTGTTCAGCTAAACAGGAAGGCTTACTTGGATGACAAATGATAACTATATTACTATAGTCTAAATGTGTATGCTTTTAGGAATGTCATGAACTCTCAGGGCACCCTCTACCACTGAGCCACTTGTTTAGAAAATCTCAGGCTCCCTGCATAGTCTAGCCTCCTCTGTCAGAAATAAAACATTTCAGGCACTTAGGGTTGAAGCAGAACAGGTTTACAGAAACCAGAACATATGTCAATGGAACATAGAAATCATAAGTCTTCGATGCACTGTGTTAACACTAGCCAACCACACATTTCAAAACTGCCAGCCAAGAAGGGACCTGTAGCACATGTCCTGCCTTCTTGAGATTCTGAACAGAAGAGGAAGCCAGCCACCAGGAATCCAGAGAATTGGGCTCTCCTTGGAAACTTACAATTCTAGACACTCCTGGAACTTTGCTTTTTAAGAGGAGACCTTCCGGGGAATTTTGACACAGACTCTTCACCTGCCTTTGGGGTGTTTTAAAAAAGTTATCTTTTCCTACTATTTTTTTTTTTTTTTTTCCTTCCAGGTTCTCAGCAGTTGTAGAAAAGCTTCCCTAGGGATGGGGTGAAACAGGATAGTGGGGCTGAGCAGTGTGGGCTTTCTGTACATGCTGCTGAGGATGTGTAGGGAGGGGTCTGTAGGGAGGGTGACCGCCCCTTGCTCATGCCTGGCAAGTCTCACCTCTCAAAAAGACTGAGTGCGCAACCCCTCTGCTCTTTGGCTGAAGCCAGTGGATGCTCTGAGAGGAAGCAGATGTGTTCTTCTGGGGCACCATGCCAGAGCCAGGACTCATGGGGTCTAGAGTACAAGGTGGCTTCAAAACGTTCATGGAAAAATTCCATTACCTTTTAATTCTCTTTCCTCCTGAACATTTTGAAGCCTCCATATATATCTCTATTGCCCCAGCTCTGTCCGCCAAACTCCAAGTCTGGAAGGAAGTGGACGAGGAGAAGAGTCTGTGGCCTTACAGCCTGGTTCTCAGTCCTAATCTGCCCCGATGTTGATGGAAGCTGAGTCGATGTGTCTGCTTTCTTCTTGTCTTATCACAATTTAGTCCCTGCTCTGAGTGGCTGGTGAGCCAGTCTCTCCTTACCCACCAAGCTGCTTCCACTCAGCCTGGTTGGCCCAAGCTGGATACTATCATAAGGAGCCAGTTCAGCCTTCTGAAATGCCAAGATATGAAGAGATTCCAGCCCTCTGCAAGATCTTTTAGAAGAAAATGGGAAAGTATAGGGTCCTCTAGTGCTAGCTGTACAATTTGTCCCCTTGTCTCAAGAGAGAATTTTTCCAGTTTTGTGGTGCCCCCATGTGGTCATTTATGCATATCGCAGCCACACTGCTCTCAGAAAAATTTCACAGAACATTCTGGTGGGAGAGCTGGAAAGCTTTCTGGTCACCCATTGTATCACAGCTAAGGAAATGAAATTGAAGGGTGGAAGGGCCTTGGCAGAGGTGGGGAAGCACCTTGAGATTTCAGTCTTAATCCAGTGCTTTGCCCCTCCCTCACCATTCCACACAGATTTTCTGTCTCTAAAGAGCTTTCCTGCGAGCCTGGGCTGAACTGAACTGAGGGCGTTTTTCTTTTGGCTGTGACAGGGTGGATAAAAACACATGTAGTAAAGGAAGCCCAGTGCTGAGGAGGTGAGCATAATAGCAGGGATTTAGTTTGGTATGTATATTTGGGCATCAAATAGTGTAGAAAAATGGAATTAAACAAAGAGTGATGAAAATTGAAAGTTGAAGTGATGAAAATTAACATGGCAATAATTAGTCCAGTGGACTAATGAATCAGGTGGACATCAGTCTCTGTGACTCTGAGACCAGAGGATCTAGATGGTGCCTGGCTACCACTATGAACTGCTCAGAAAGGGATCACCCTAGAAGGTCCTGGATAGAGTGGCAGAAAATGTGGAACAAAGCTCAAAGTCATAACGAAGATCAGACTTACTGGTTGCATAGAGACTAGTGGAACCTCTGAGACTGTGGTCCTCAGTCACCTCTCAGGTGTGCAACTGAACTTGTCCTTGTGGCTCAATTTTCAGTCAAGCAATCGATAGGTGTATAGTGGAGACACGTCTACTCCATAGAATGACCAACCATTCCAGATCAAGAGGGAAAGTTCATGAGGGGTGGGAAAGAAGGGCGAATGGAAACATGGAGCATAGGAGAAGGTGGGGGCATTGCAGTCAGTGAGATGAAACAAAGTGATTTGTTGACTATAAAACTGATGAGCTAATTCTCTAAACCTTCAACTAATTCACAGTAAAAAGTGAAAGAAAAGGGTAATGGAATTTTCCATGAAGTTTTTGAAGTTCCCTTGTGTGTGCATGCACACATACAAGGGAAAATAAAAAAGTACTGCTACAAAATCTTAGAAACATTTTTATAAACATAATATAAAAAATGTGAAGTTACTGTTTCTTGGCATATCCTCCGTCTAGGTCTGTACACTGCTGAAGGCTGTTTCCATGTTTCTAACCCTTTCCTGAGGGGTCCTGGTGTGGCAGTTTAGGTTAAACACTGGATTGCCAACTTTAAGGTCAACAGTTCAAATCCACCAGTCACTCCTTGGAAGCCCTATACAAGGTCACTATGAATCAAATCTGATTTGATAGCACTTATCGTAATAACAGCAACCCTTTCCTGAAGAATTCTGGACTCTTCAATTAACACCATATCAAAACACTAGTTTTGGCATACTTGAGGGATTCATAATGTGTTCATTTTTCAATGTTCTTTTGAGTTTTACAACAGAAAGAAGTCATAAGGTTCAAGATCAGAACTGTAGAATGGATGGGCTAAGAGTGTCCTGATGACGTTCTCACAGTACAGCTTTTGCTACCCTTGAAGAATGATCAGGGGTGTTGTCATGATAGAGAAACATTCCTCTGCACAACTTTCCTGGCCTTTTCCTCACCAATGCAGATTTTAATTTTTAAACACTTCTTCATAATAATCCCCTGTGATCATCCTGTATTCTTTGACAAAGTCTATCAAGATCGAATCTTTGGAAATCCCCAAAGAATTTAACAGGCCCACCAGATCCCTTCAGAAGCCACTATTTTAATTGGGTTTTTCTTTTGAAGAAACTTGAACAAGCCTAAGACAAGTGTATTGGTGAGAGAACTCATCTGCAGCCTTCCATTAATTGCAGACATGACTACACCTGGTTTGTTTGAGTAAACCTGTGCATGTATGAACTGGAAACCTAGTAACAGTGCTTTTTCACTTGTTAAATGCCATCGAGTGAATTCCAACTCACAGCGACCCTGTGTAAGGTTTCCGAGGAGCAACTGGTAGGTTTGAACTGCTGACCTTGTGGTTTGCAGTCCAGTGCTGATCCTACAGTACCACACCAGGAGTCCTTATTCACTTAGCCTCATATTTCTTATGTAGACACACATACACAAATGAAACTACTGGACAAGAAAACAAACTCAGATGCTGTTAGGTCATCTGACTCATGGTGACCCCATGTGTATCAGAGTAGAATTATGTTCCTGAGAGTTCTATTTAATTATTACTAATTCTGTTTTTGGTGCAAATATATGTAGCAGACCCTATGCCCACCCAGTAAGTAATTTCTACATGTACAGTGTAATGGCATTGGTTCCATTCATCATGTTCTGTTACTATTCTCCATATCGCTTCCCATATCATTTCACTACCATGGACTCTGACTCTCGGCCTCATAAAATGCAATTTGAGAAGTAATTCTTTAAAAGATTGCAATTCTTTAGTAATTCTTTCAAAATGTTCTTTAGTAGTTCAGCTGAACTTTGAAGATGACTTCAGAGGACTGTTACAACTCAAGGTTTAAGCATTTTCTCAAGACAACAGATGAAGGGGTTTCCCCAGCTTCAGCGTTCCAGTAAGTCTGGATTCTATAAGAAAATTGAACTTCTGTTTCTTATTTTCCCTTTTCGGATCAGGACTCAGTAATGGTAACCAGACACCATCTAGTTCTATATAATATACTCTATAATATACTCACTCATAGATTTCCTTTCCGCCTGGAAAGGAGGCGGAAACTAGCCCTGCAGTCTGGTTGCTTCTCTGATTCCCCGGTCTCCTCCAGGTGACTAGAAATCACTTGCTGTATCTTGCTGGATGGGCACTAGCAGGCTTTGAAGACTTCAGGCACTAGTTTTCAAAGATGATTTTTAAAGGACTTAGAAGAAAGGACTTGGTATTTATGTCTTTAAAAAGTCATCTTAAATTTTTAAAAATCATCTTTGCCATTAACCATTTGCACTGTCCAAGGACTTTAATAATTTAATGCCCACACTTATTATTTATAATATATGAGTGAGTATGGTATGGCAGGAGTCCTAGTGTGGCACTGTGGGTTAATGCTCTGGACTGCAAATTTGGTTTGAACTGCAAGGTCGGTGGTTCAAGCTCACCAGCTGTTCCTTGGAAACCCTATACAGGGTCTCTGTAGGTTGGAACTGACTCAATGGCACTTAACAACAACAACAACAACATGTTTTATATATGTATATATATAAAACATGATATATATAAAGCATGTGTTATATGTATATAACTATGTTTATAATATATGAGTACTGGACTATGAACTGGGCTGGATTATGAGCTGGGCTGCTCACCACAAGGCCAGCGGTGTGAATCTGTCAGTAACTTTTTAGGAGAAAAATGAGGCTTTCTGCTCTTGTAAAGATTTATAGTCTCAGAACCCCTATGCAGGGTGGCTATGAGTCAGAACCAACTTGATGACACACAAGCACCGCCATTATATAGTTGAAAACTGCAGTATTCCAATTCGGAAGACTTCTAAACATATCATCACATGTAGGTGCTACAGGATCATCATGCACTAGACTGCAAGATCTGTTTAAACTACAAGGTTGGCGGTTCAGATCCACCAGCTGCTCCTCGGAAAGCTATATAGGGTCGCTATACATAGGAGTCCACTGGAAGGCACTTAACAACAACAATGAGAAGTTGTTGTTGTTAAGTGCCGTCAAGTCGATTCTGACCCATAGAGACCCTGTAGAGGGTTTCTAAGGAGCAGCTGGTGAGCTTGAACCACCGACCTTGCAGTTCAAACAACTTTGCAGTCTGACACATTAGCCCACAGTGCCATGTTGTTAATTTAATTTTTCAAGTGAGAAAGTCTAGGCCCAATGGAACAAAGACCTTGCCCCAGGTCATGCAGCCAGTACTTTGGTGGATGTCTGAATCTGAAATCTCTTCAGTGACTGGACCTCCTGTCAGCGTACATCATCCCCTTCAGCTCCTACCTCACCTGCACTGTCTTCTTCCTAATCTCTTCTGCTTTTATCCCCTTTCATCATCTTTCTCATCCTTATTTTCTCTCCAGAGCTCAAAGTGGAGAAGGAATGAATACGTACAGGATTGGGGTGTAAATGAGGGAGGGGGCCACCCCTTCCTGTTTGCTGCTCTTCCCTCCCTCCACCTCCAGCCTGGGGCTACACACACAAACACACACACATTTCCCAGCCTCTGTGTGGTACTGTGGGTTAATGCACTGGACTGCAAAGTCGGTTTGTAACTGTAATGTCGAGGGTTCAAGCTCACCAGCTGCTCCTGGGAAACCCTGTGCAGGGTAACTATGGATTGGAACCGACTTGACAGCATTTATAACAACTATTGTTGTTGTTATTACCTACTGACCTCAGTGTTGGGAAACCAACATCCAGTCCCCAAATGAAAAACAAAACAATGAAGACTTAGGTAAATCCCCTTTCTGCTCTGATATACCTTAGAAACAATGCTCTTTGGTATATGGGCAGTGTTGGCTGGACATAGCTGGTTCTGGTGTGCTAGGTTCAAGTCCATCTTTATCCTCCTCCCCACTCTATGTCCACCCACCCCAGCCTCCATCCCTGTGTTTGTCCTTTCCCCGTATTTTTATGCTGAAGGTGGGAAAAAGCTACTCCTCTCCTCCTCTCTCTCTTCCTGACATGAAAATGGAGTCATATTGTGTATCTAGGTCTGCCTTTTGCTTTTTCTCTGTAAATACTAACTATATATTATGGGCATCTTTCCTGGACAGTTCAAGATAGATATCCTTAATATCCCTTTCTTTCATGCTGCATAGTATTCCTAGCCTGGCTGAGCAGTAATTTGTCCAAGCGGTCCCCTATCAATGGGAGTTTCCAGTTGCTTTGCAGTTAGTTAATTGCAGCATTCTGTGAACTTCCCCGGGTCTGCCTTGATGACACGGGCTTTTATTTCTGTCGCATCCCAGCAGCAGGTCCGTGGGAGGAGGCTTTCCCACGTGGTGCCCTCCCCGCACCCAGGAATGACACTTCTCCCCAGCCTCCCTCCTTGCATCTTAGTCTCAAATTGAAATGTGAACTTTTGCAGTCTGTGTTCTTTCTTAGGCCCCACTGGAAAGGCCCGATGAATTAATAATATGCCAGCAGGAAACAGAGCGATAGAGTCTTTAATTGTCGGTCAGTGTGCCCAACCTCTTGAGGTCACTAATTAGCATGCTGACAACTTGAGTTTTATCCAGAGCCAGAGCCATGCTTTTGGGATATGTGTGGCCCAGCTTGTGGCATCCGGCACTGAGGAGGGCGGGGACTCTGGCACCTTCCTGGGTGAGGGTGGAGGTGGGCCTGTAAAAGGTTTATTGGATTCAGAAGTCCCTTCAGGGACCCCTGTGATGCAGGTGGGGAGAGGATGGAAGCAGGCTGGGATGTAGTGGAAATAGGGTTGTGAGTGAGCTGATGATGCCCATCTTGGATCCCCTATGGCATGTCCAAGATCTTGGTTCTGTCCTAAGTGAATGAATGATATTTGTATTTTTTTTTTTTTCTAAGTGAGGTGGCCTTCCTCAAGCCACAAGTTCCATCCATGGGGAGGTGGCCCAGGGAGATTGCCTTAACATAAATCTTATTCAAACCCCATGGTCATCTTTCAAAATACATATACTGCTGGAGAGTCACTATTAAACCTGGCATGTGGCGCAGTGCTGAATCTGTGTTGAGTTGCTCAATACCAATGCGTTTCTGTAAAGGAGTCTGCCCTAAGAGACTGTGAGCTTGGCCACGCCTCTTCTTCTCTCTGGACTCTGTTGATAGTGTGCATTACAGGTAACCCTCATTTCTCTCGTGGGCAGTGTTGTCCAGTGGTAAAGAGCACACATTGTAGACCCAGACCACTTTCACTCCTGACTCTACCACGCGCTGACATTGGCCCTCTCTAGCCCTCTGTTTCTTCTTCCTCATAGAGCTAACCTCACTTGCTATTGAGGTGAAAGTCACTTTTTTTCCAGTGTTGTAAGCTGTTTGACAAATGGAACCCAGAGGAAATCTTTTAGGCCATCCTGGCTAGGATTTAGCCCTCTTCTATCCATGTATCTCCAAGTAGGCTATGAAGCCACTTTGGAACTAGGTGACCTAAGAGAGAGCCAATTGTCTGGCCTCAATTGCTTGACCCAGCTTGGCTAAGGACAAGCCCATCTTATTCCACCTCATCCCTGGGTGCATGACCTTCCTTCAAAGTGCATCTGGGCCTCTGGCCAGCACTTCCGGGGGG
>NW_006408721.1:5209748-5213395 GCF_000296735.1 Chrysochloris asiatica | reverse complement strand
GGGGGAGCCTGCTTGCTGCAGACTGGGCTGTGGGAACACAGATTCTGAGATAGATGTCACTATGGAGGGAGTGTTCTGGGTCAGGCCCTGGGCAAGAGAAGAGAGCAGGATCGAACAGACTGGTAATTGGGCTGTGGCATAGTCTCAACAAAGGCCTTAGCTGAACTTGCTGGAAGAAGTGGGGTGACCTTTGAAGTTTCAATGGTCTTTCAAAGTTTTCAAACTAATCATCAGATATAGACAGCTCCAAGAAGGAGCTCTGGTAGCTTAGTGGTTACAAATCGGGCTGCTAACCTCAGGGTCAGCAGTTCGAAACTACCAACTATTGCATGGGAGAAAGATGAGGCTTTCTGCTCCCGTAAAGATTTGCAGCCTTGGAAACCCTGTGTATACAGGGTCACTATGAGTTGGAACCGACTCCATGGCACATAACAATAACAACAACAAGGTGACGTAACCATCATGGTTCAGGTGACCAACTGGCATCTGTCAGCTCTCTGTCACCAGCCTTCTAGCAGCTGGGGGAATAGTCCTTCAGTTCTGAGGGCGGTGGGGGCACATGACAGCATTACTGCTGTAAGGGCGCCATCTTGGATGCTTGGCTGCCACTCAGGAAAAGCACCGCTGTGGATCCCCACAGCCCAGCCATGCATCTGTGCAGCTGCTGCCAGCCAGGACTTGCTCCGCCTAGAGCGCTGCTCTGTTATGGGTGGCTTGTTTCTCGGCGCTGACCTTCCTCCATAGCGCCTGTGGAAACTTTCACTGGAAGGTCTGAGTCTTTCCTTACTTTCCAGAGAATCATCTGCCCCAACAAACATGCTTGGCTTCGCTCAAGATGGTTCAGGCAGCAAAGCTAAGTGGAAGTCTTCAGAACTATGTATACTTGCGTCTGTTACTCTGTGCTTAAGGAGACCAATGTTTCAGAGCTGTTTGCCACATGCTTAATATTATTATAGTTTAATTTTTTTATTGTGAATTGCATGAAGGTTTACAGAACAGATCAGCTTTCCATTCAACAATTGATATATATTTTGTTTCTGGGGTTGATTGCAATCCTCTCAATGTAACATCACTTGTCCCACTTCCTCCCTCCCTGGGTTCATTATTTCTAAAGTTCATGATTCATTTGTTTCTGGCCCAACTTCCCCAGACCGAGTCTGGGAAGACAGAACAACTGTCTATACAGATAAGGCCACCCAGTAACCCTGCTTTCCTCATTCCCAGTGCTTTCAAAATACAGATGGTCAGACCCCAACCCTAAAGAATCTGATTCAGTTATTCTTTGTGAAGTCTTGGCACTGTTTTTTGTCTCCCCACCCCCACCCCACAAGTGTCTCAGGTGATTCTAGGTGTAATCAGCCAGGGTTGAGGACCACTGATCTAGACCTGTGATTGTGGAGCCTGTGTGCCTAGCATGAGGTGTTTGTCCTGCTGTGCCCAGCTGTTGTCAAGAGGAAAGTCATTCCCTCTGTCATCTTTCCTGGAGCATAGCAAATTGAGACAACCTCCAGATACTCATTTTTAAGGGGTAGTGCTCCCCTGAGTCTTGACTCAGAAGGTCTTTAGTACGTCTCTGGGTCTCTGGGTTACATGTAAGATAAGGGGTCAGGGATCACTGGATATTAATTTATGTTCTTTAGGCTGTGTCTTTGAGTAATGATCAGGGAAGCTTGTACGGACTTGAATCTGACAATTCTCAGTTGTCTGATCTTAGATAAATTACTTGATCTTCCTGAAACTCGCCTTCCTCATGTGTAGGACAATACATGTTCCACAATGATAACATCGCGTTTCTAACCACACTGATGGAGCGCATTCAATATTTCATCTAATTTGAGCTTATATTGAACTGGAAAATTGCTAGGAGTAAAATAAAAGGGCAAAGGAGATTAAGTGTCTCTTTGGAGATGCTGAAGAGCTTTCACAGTAGAGGTGGGATGCCACCCACATTTTCATTTACCTTACAATTTCCCTGAAGAGAGACTTTGCAGTTCCATCTGACTACTCTATTTGGCGTGGCACTGTTGGATAAGCATTGGACTGCTAATCTCAAGATTAGCTGTTCAAACCCACCAACTGCTCCTTGGAAACCCTAGACAGGGTTGCTATGAGTCAGGACTAACTCAATGGCACTTAACAACAACAATAACAACAACAACATATTCCACTTGCAGCCAGAATGCTCTTTGGAAGTCAGGATGACAAGACTTCGACTTTCATACTTCAGACCTGTTATCAGGAGGGATCAGTTCCTGGAGCAGGACTTCATGCTTGGTAAAGTTTAGGGTCAACGAAAAAGAAGAAAACTTCCAATGAGATGGCTCGACACTGGGCCGTAGTGCTGTGTTCAAACATAACAATTGTGAGGATGGCAGAGGATCAGGCAGTGTTTCGTTCTGTCATGAATACAGTTCTTATGAATCAGAACCAATTCTACAGCACCTAGCAACAACAACAACAACAATAAGTAAAGTCCAGGTAACTCGGGGACTAAGGAGATACTACAGAGGAGCAAGGCAGCAGTTGTCAATTAGACCTGGAACTGTGGTGATCGCTCAAGGATTATGGGATACAAACCCAAGGAAAACTCTAGAAGCCTCCATCCCGAAGCACACACATAAACATAAAAACGTAACTTGTGGGCATGAACTGGAAAAATGACTTTTCAAAGAATTATGCCTCTTACCTGTTCATGCAAAAATGAATGACCCTTTTCTAAAAAATGAAATATTTTCCAGTTGCTGCAGGTAAGACCAAAGGTAGATCTCAGCTCTGTTTAAAAGTAGATTCCAAGGGAAGACTGTTGCTGCTCACCTTCAATGAGATGCTGAAGCTGTGGAGTGATGTTTGATGTGGCAATGTGTCCTCCCTCTTTGGCATCCACTTGCTGTTGACTGGGTTTTGGTGGCAAACCAAAAGGGCTAGCCTAGGTCCGTGCTGTGTTGTTAAGTACCGTAGAGTTGGTTCCGACCCACAGCAACCCTGAAAAGGGTTTCTGAGGCTGTAAATCTTTATGGGAGCAGAAAGTCTCATCTTTCTCCCGCGGAGCAGCTGGTAGTTTTGAACTGCAGACCTTGCGGTTCACAGCCCGATTCGTAACCACGACGCTACCAGATCAGTGCTGTAGGTTAGAAATATTCTTTGAAGTATCAGTGCAAAACACCTGCACAAATCAAAGATTTTTAGTGCATTTTGGTGCATTCCAGTCCATCCCCTGCTGCCAGGACACCTGGTAGGAATGGAGTGCAAAGCGGTCCAACTTGGTGGCAGTCGGGTTTCGGTGTGGGTACTCCCTGTTTCTCTCACACATTGTAGGCTACAGGGGACACTGCTCCATCATTGTCACTCAGCTTCTATGCTCAGTGTTCCTACTTAGAGGCAGATATTCCTTTATTGTTGCCTATTCCTAAGTGGAAGGAGCCTTGGTGATATAATGGTTAAGTGCTTGGCTGCGATCCTAAAGGTCAGTGGTTCAAACCTACCAGCCTCTCTACAGACAAACTGAATCCATAAATGTCTACAGTAGCCTTGGAAACTCTGTGGGGTACTTCGACTCTGCCCTATAGGGTTGGTGCTATGAGTTGGAATCCATTTGATGGCAACAGGTTTTTGGTTCCAAAGTGGGTAAGGAGAAGGGAGTTAATCTG
>NW_006408721.1:5201575-5209609 GCF_000296735.1 Chrysochloris asiatica | reverse complement strand
GTAGATACTGAGTCTTCTTTCTGACTTGGTCTCTGAATGTTGAGAACCCCTCTGACAGACGGCCACCCACCTGGGATCTGCAGCTAACCTCCCTTCAGGTGTGGGGAACTATAGTCCCCCCTCCTATCATCTCCTCCTTCACCTTTGCCCTCTCTCTGTCTGTGGGGAAGTGATGGGTCAGTGGTAGAATGCTCACCTTCCATGTGGGAGCCCTGGGTTTGATTCCTGGCTCATGTACCTCCAGCTCATCTCCCACCTGTCTGTCCATGGAGGATTGTAGGTTGCTGTGATACTGAACAGGTTTCAGCAGTGCTGTCAGATTTAGACACACAGGGAAGAAAGGCCTGGTAAGCTACTTCTGAAAATCAGCCAGTGAAAACCATATGGATCATAAGGGTCCAATTCACAACTGATGTTGGGGTTGCCATGAGTTGGGGGCTGACTGACTGCAGCTGACAACAACTTCTCTTTTCTGTGCTTTTCTCCTTTGTAACTGCTATGTCTCAGGCTAAGCATGCCTGGGCTTGGCCCTTGGAAAGCCTCTACCTGCTGTCTCCCGGTCTTGCTTTATTTGGGTGTTTGACGATCTATCACCTCCACATTTCATTGCCTTTAAAATCTTTAAGTATTTGGGAAGTAGAATAATACAGAACCCCCTTCTCCCCTACACCTGTTATTACAAAACCAGTGTTCATCGGGAAACAGTTGGAAAATAGAGAAGAACATAAAGGAGCTTATAAAAATCACTCATAATCCGATCACCCCAATTCAACTATGGCCAATATTTTGTTGCATTTCCCGCTCACTTTTTCTAAGTACTAAATATACACATATATATGTATTTTAACACCCCCCCCCAAGTTGAGCTCTTACAGACCATACAGCTTTCTATTCTGCTTCTTTGTCTTTTGATGATATTGTGAGCATTATAATAATGCCATTTGATTGAAAACCTGATTTGTAATAGTGAACGGTTGCAGTTGAGGGAAAGACTTCAGGATTTCTTATGCTGCTATCTAGGTACCCAGATAAACTTAGTCTTGGTCCTGCTTCTTACCCTGCCTCCCTATAGAGTTCTTGCCCAAGGGAGCCGCACATGTAAAGAGCAGCTACCAAGTGTGAAATTGGGAGAAAGCCTCAACAACAATGAGTTGCTGTTGAGTTGATTCTGAGGCATGGAAACTCCATGTGTGTCTGAGTAGAGCTGTGATACACAAGAGTTTTCAGTCCTCTATTAGTGAAGAACCTGAGACCAACACTTCCTGCCCCACATTTCTGTGCTCATTCGTCATCCCTGGAATTTAAGATGAGCTGGGTCTGTGGAGCAGACCTGGGTTGGTTTACATACTTGCTTCTGTGTGGCTTTGGGCAGATTACTTAACCTCTCTGGTTAAGTGTTTAATCAGATTTGCTCATCTGTAAGACTGAGATAAAAGCAGTGTTCACCCTATAGGATGGTTGTACAGATGAAGTGAGGGTAAAATATACAGCGCTTATCAGAGTGCTTGGCACACAGTAAATGATCAATAAATGCTACATTTATCGTTTCCCTATCATTGTTCATTTATGTGGTTTAAAAGTTTTTGCTATCCTAAACCACTCAATTTATCAACATCCAACAAACATTAATTGAGCACTTTTATGTGCCAAGCCTTTTTCTACATATTGGGAACTGTAGGTTAGCCATGACTAGACAAAGTGTCTGCTTTTATAAAGTTTATGTTTTAATAGGGAGACTATGAAAAGTTGCCGTGTTAAGTTCAGGTCATGACAGGGCTATGAATTAAATCAAATGAGATGATGTCCTGAGCTGAATGGTGGCAGCCTAGGTAAGGGGACCTTTCTGAATAGGTGACATTTGACCTGAGAGCTGAAGGATGATGAGAAGGTCTAGGAAAGGGCAGGTCCTAAGACTGAGGTGGGAGTGAGCTTGGTGGTGGGGGGAGGGGGGAATTCAGTCAGAATTTAGAACCAGTGAATGAAGGAATTGGGGGGTGAGAGGAGGAGGGCTGAACAGAGCTGAACAGAGGCTGTCCTGTCCTCTGAGCTTTGGGGATCACACAAGGACAGGTTAATCAATCAGCAAGGTTGTTGTTAAATGCCATTGAGTCAGCTCTGACCCATAGCAACTCTGTGTAGGGTTTCCGAGGAGCAGCTGGTGAGCTTGAACCACTGACCTTGCAGTTCAAGCTGACCTTGCACTCCAGCACATTAACCCACAGCACCACACAAGGACTCCATAAACAAGGTAAGCATGGGCTTACTTGTACTTACTAATCTTTATGGAACAGTTTCACTACATCAGATTAGTAAGTAAGCACAAAAAAGCCATATGTACCTTGCTTACTGGGTACATATAGATTTTATGTACTTGCTTATTGGGTATATATGGATTTTATTACCCTGTCAGGGATTTGAAATGTGAAAAGAGGCTTTGACTCTGTGAAGGTGCCGTGGGGTTGAGAGAGAGACAGATGGCAGGCATAACTAGAAGCAGAATCTTTGATGTGGTGAAAAAAATCATATAAAATTGTTCACTATTGATGAGTAAGTAAGCACAAGTAATCCCATGCTTATCTTGCTTATTGTGTAAAAGGACACTGGGTCAGAGTAAGGAGAGTGGGTTTTATCATCAACTGTGATGACCATGCATTTGAGTGTATTTTGTGGCCAAATGATACAAACTCAGTGATGTCCTGAAACTGGCTCTTGTGGGCTTGAGAGCTGATGCATGCATCTCTTCCCAACTCCTCATCAGTGATGCCATGTGTTGCCCCTGGTAGAAGTAGTTGCACCACAGAAGTTCATAGCAGATGCTACAAACCAGAGTTTGCTTCCCCCAGAGAGCCTGTGGGTGAAACATTTACCAGCACGTTATCAGAACTTGTCTATCTTCTAAAAACACCTCTTTGACTCTGAGGTCAGCAGAGAATGATCAAGGTAAAAGTGAGACACTTTGGTAGTGCAAGAATTTAAGGCAACAGGAAACTATTACATGTAAATGATTACAGTTAAAAGCCAACTATCACATACTTGATCTCCAATAACAGTAATAATTATTAATAAAGTATAAGAGGATAGACACTCAGCTGAACAAAGGTGGGAAGGATTTATGTATGTTTGATGCAAAATATTTCCACTTATTATTTATATGTGCTGTAAATATATCTGTGAATACAGTAGAGCATAAAGCAGGGCAAAGTTATGAAAACTTCATAGCCATAACCAAGCACATTGTGGGAATGTGTTCCTGGGCCTGGGGAGTAAGAACCATTGTCTTAGGGGACATCAAATCAACTGGCAAAAAAAGGAGAAAGAAAACAGAACAAGCAACAAAAAACAGCCCTTTAGTTGCTCTGGGGTGAATTATAGTGAGGCAGTCCTTACAATAAATAGCTAGAGGTGAAATCGCTGAATACAATTACCTAATTGCTCCCCCTACTGAATGGTTTCAATTTACACTTGCTCCTGTAGTGAAGAGAGCATTTCCCTGTACTCTTGCTGACATTGAGAAATACCTTAAGTGAAAACAACAAGGTAGCTCATTTGATTATTAATGATGTTTTTGATCATTTGTGCATCTTCTCATTGCATTATTTATTCATGTCCTATGGTTCATTTTTCTATTGAATATTTATGGTTTTGTTATGAATATGTCAGAACTCTTTATATATTGGTGGTGCTGTAGGATAAAGCACTGGGCCGCAAGGTCGCTTTGATCCACAAGGTCAGAGTTTCAAAGTCACCAGCTGCTCCTTGGAAATCCTATGAATTGGAGCTGACTCCATAGCACTTAACAACAGCAACAACAATGCTTTGCCATTTATATTGCAAATATATTTTCTTAGTTTATTCTTTGCCCTTTTAATGTTTGTGTGTGTGTTTAATATATAAAAATTCTGGAGTAAGAGCTATGTTCCTTCCAATGCTTTTATGCTTAGAAATCTCTTTTCCCTCCAGAGGCCAGGACAGTATTCACTTATATTTTGAGTTCTTTTAAAATGTATATCTTTTATCCATCTGGAATTTATTATGGGTTATGTTCTTAGGTAGGAATTCAAAATTCTTTTTGTTCTAAATGGGTAACCAACTTTCTTAGCACCGTTTATTGAAGAAGCAGCTCTTCTTCCACTGGTTTTTAATATCTGTTATCTGTAGGTGTCCTGGTGTGTCGCTGTGGGTTAATGTGCCAGACTGCAAAGTCGTTTGAATTGCTAGGTCAGCAGTTCAAGCTCACCAGCTGCTCCTTGGAAACCCTATACAGACAGGGTTGCTATGGGCCGGAACCGAATTAACAGCACTTCACAACAACAATGTTATCTGTAATAGGCTCATGTAATGAGGGTGCTTTAAAAAGTTTGAAAATTCCCGTATCTTCTTTTTATTCCACTTTTCTATGAGCTTTTAAAAGTCCCCTTGTATTGGGACCTGTTTCTCTTGTTTCCTCCAGCACTCTAATCATTTTGTATAGTCCAGTCCTATCTAGCGCTTCACATAGATCCTTCAGGTCTGGCCTAATGGGTCCTCTAGTCTTAGAGGACTTTCTTGACTACTTTGTTGATTTGTAATTATTTATTTGCTACTGTCACAACCATTTTATTCAGCAAGTTGTTCCTACCACCTAGGATAGTGACTATTATGAAGTAGGCTCTCAGTATATGGTCTTAGAATGAATGAATGCGCCTGGCTTTCCTTCAAGACTCGATTTTAATACGAGTAACAGTCCAAGAGTTCTTTTACTTGGGATGTCCAGGATTGGCTTATTCCAGCTTCAGGAGATTTCTGGATGAACCTTGAAAACACTCTTCTGAGTGAGGACAAACATTGTATGATTCCACTAATATGAAATACCTAGGATAGGCACAGATGCATAGAGATCAGAGTTTAATAGTGGTTACCGGAGGCAGGAGGGATGGGGACAGGGGCATCATAGCTTTAGCAGCACTGAGTTTTGTTTATGGGGATGGAAAATTTGTCAGTGGGAATTGGTAGTGGCTGCTAAACATGACTGATGTATTTTGTTTTATTGAATTCTATGCATGACAAATGTTGAACTGGAAAATGTTATGTTCTCTTTTGCAATAATAATAATAAAAGAATGACCCCTAACTGAGTGATTCCAGTGAGTCTGCACCCTGACAGGCAGTTCTCCAGCTCTGCAGACCACCCATCACTGCGTCACTCTGTGCCACGTGCTACCTGGTCTCACTGCAGCCCTCTGCCCTCCTGCCTGACTGATGGGTATCGTCTAATTTCTGATGGTTTTATATTCTCCTTAAATTGTCCATATTTGCTCTTGACCCCATCTCTTCTCCCTGTACTATTGGCTTCTCGTCTTTACTAGGTCATTTCCATCCATGTAAAATCATGCTACAGAATCTCACATTAGAAACGAATACTCTCTATAACCTCATAGCTCTTTTTAGCTTCTGTCCCATTTCTTGGTTCTCTTTTACAGCATAACTTCCTGACAGAGTCCTTGGCAGTTACTTGTTATCTCTACTTCTTGTCTACTCTCACCTGGTGTGTGCCACAGGATAAGAACTAGACCCTAAGGTCAGTTTAAATCACCAGCTGCACCTCAGAAACCCTATACAGGATCGCTGTGAGTTGGGATCGACTCAATGGCACTTAACAACAACAACAACATTCTCCCTTACCTCACTCTAATAGAATTTCTTTTAACCAAAATGTATTTATTAAAAAGACCACTAGTGCTGTCTACATTGCTAAGTCTTAGGGTTCCTTCTCTGTCTTTAATTAATTGACTCTCAGCAGCGTTTGAATACAGTTGTTTACTCTCTCATTCTTGAAGCACTTCTCTTGGCTTTTGTGACAACACACTCTTCTCATTTTCTTTCTTTGGCTACTTCTTTTTAGTCTATGTTGTTGGTTCTTCCTAATCTGCTAGGCCCTAAATATACAGGTGTCGTGGGACTGGATTCTGAGTCCTCCTCACTGTCTCTATTCACTCCCTAAAATCTCACCCAGCCCCACACAACCCATTGCTGTCAAGTGAATTCTGACTCAGAGTGACCCTATAGGATCAAGGGGTACTGCCCCATAGGGTTTACAAGACCATAATGTTTATGGAAGCAGACTGCCACAGCAGAATGGCTGCTTAGCAGTCAAGCACTTGACTGCTGCACCACCAGTGTTCCTTCATTCATTCCTGTGGTGGTAGTAGATGGTTGTGTGATGCGAAGTCAGTTCCGACTCATGGCAACCCGCCCCCCCCCGGCCCCCCCCCCCTTTAGGGTTTCCAAAGGCTGGAAATCTTCATGGGAGCAGAAAGCCTTATCTTTCTCTTGCAGAGCAGGTAGTAGATTTGAACTGCTGACCTTGTTGTTAGCTTTCCAACTGGTAATCCACTATGCTACCAGGGCTCTCCTTTCCATTTCTATGTTATTGTTGTTATGTGCCGTCAAGTTGGTTCCAACTCATAGCGACCCTGCATAGGGTTACTGAGGAGTGGCTGGTGAATTTGATAAACTGCCAACCTTGCAGTTCAAACCAACCTTGTGGTCCAGTGCATTATCCCACAGCGCTGCACTTCCATTTCTATGTTGTTGTTAAGTACCTTTGTGTCAATTCTAACTCATAATGACCCTTTATAGGGTTTCTGAGGAGCGATTGGTGAGTTTGAACCACCGATTTTGTGGTTTAAACGGAGCTTGAGGTCAAGTGCTTATCCTATGGTGTTGCACCTGGACTCCTCTTTTCCTAAAGGTCTCCATAAATCTGCATGCAAATGCTGCCCACATTTATGAACCCAGCCTTCACCTTTCCTCTGAGATCCTGAGGTGTAAATCCAAATGAATACTTGACATTTTATAATATGTGTCTCAGAGTACAACATATACAACCACCACTCCCACCTCTTGTTGGGTGTTTTGTTTTCTATTGTTGGTTTTTTGTTGTTGCTTATAATAAATTATTGGCTCTAGACATGGAGGTACTGGAGGCTGGAGTGGTAGTGGGGATGGTGGTTTGTGTGCTGTGGAGTCAGTTCTGATTCTTAGTGACCCTGTTTCTGATGCTGTAAATGTTTATGGAGACAGAAAACTTCATCTTTCTCCCGCAGAGTTAGAGTAGGTAATCGTATTTGGAGTAGCCCAAAAGCTAACCCCATATAGGAGAAGGCTGGCTTGCAGGTTTTCTGGGTGGTAAAACACTTGAGTTCCTATGATGTGGAGCAGGAATTTTGGATGATGCATTCGTTTATGGATGTACTTTCAGGCCAGTAGGTTTGTTCTGTTCCTATTCCATTTTTAGTTTTTTATGCCATTTGTTTTTTATGTTTTTTTCTTTCCCATGATAGATATTTTTGTGGGGAGTGGGAGACTCTAAATCAAAGGCTGTCAGTCAGATGGTATTTTAAGCTAGAAATCCCCAGAGAAATGCAATCTAAGCAGTTATGAAATACCTCTTTAGACCCTTCAGAATGGCATAGTGCATAGAAGTGAATAATATCAGTGTTGGCACTGATGTGGGGAGATGGGAACTTTCATGCACTGCTGGTGGGGGTGTAACTGGTACAACTGTTCTGGAAAGTAATTTGGCAGAACCTAGAGGAATTCAATGTATGTCTAATCTGTGATCTGACAATCCCACTCTTGGATATTTATAGCTAGAATGATTTGCATAGGTCTGAAAGGACAAGTACAAACTATTTATTGTAGTATTACTTGCGATGGCAGGAATTGAGAGGAAACCTACATTTGCCCATTACAGAGGGAATAGATACGTAAATTGTGGTGGATGCAGCTATGGAATGCTGTGCAGTGGAGAAGCAAGCCTAAATATACCTACAGCAACATGGATAGAGTTTGAAAACCAGCATTGTTTGAAAAATAATTAGGAAACAAGTTATATTCATGACATCACTTTGTTGTTGTTGTTGTTGTTGTCAGGTGCCATCGAGTCGGAACCGACTCATAGCTACCCCATGCACAGCAGAACGAAACAATGTCCGATCCTGGGCCAACCTCACTACCGCTGCCACACTTGACGCCATCAATGATGCCACCTGGC
>NW_006408721.1:5184472-5199215 GCF_000296735.1 Chrysochloris asiatica | reverse complement strand
CCATTCCTTTTCAGTTTGTCATTCCCTGCATAGTAAACCATGTGGTTGTCAGATTCAAAATGGCCAATACCAGTCCATTTCAGCTCACTAATACCTAAGATATCGATGTTGATACGTTCCATTTCATTTTTGACAACTTCCAATTTTCCCAGATTCATACTTCGTATATTCCATGTTCTGATTTTCAGTGCATGTTTACTGCTGTTTCTCTTCATTTTGAGTTGTGGTCCATCAGCAAATGACGGTTCAGTGCGCTTTTCTCCCCCGAGCTTAACTCTATTCACGTCATCGTGGTCAACTCTACTTTAAGGAGGCATTTTTTTCCCCCCAGTCGCATTCTGAGTGCCTTCCCACCTTCCGGTCCTGTATCTGACAATGTTTCTCTGCTATTCATAGAGTTTTCAGTGACTAGTGATTCGGAAGTAGTTTGTCACTCTTTCTTCCTAGTCTGTCTTTGTTTTGTAGCTCATCTGAAACCTGTCCACCATGGGTGACTCTGCCGGTTATTTAAAATACCGGTGGCATAGCCCTCAGAATCACAGCAACTCAAGCCACCACAGCACGACAGACATGACATCACTTAGATACATTAAAAACACACCTATCACACAGGAGCCCTTAAGCACTTGGCTACTAACCAAAAGGTTGGTGGTTCAAACCCATCAGTTATTCTGAGGAAGAAAGATGTGGCAGCCAGCTTCCCTAAAGATTGACAGTTGGGGAAAACATTTGAGGCGGTTCTTTGTCATTTAGTTTGCTATGAGTTGGAACTTTTTTGGTGGAGATGGGGTTTTATGTATCTTTAGAAATATATCAGTGAGGACATTCATGCTGAGGGAGGGATTTGAAAGTGGGTATTAGGAATAAAGAGGCAAAAAGTCCCATTGCTTCTTGAATCATTTCAGGAGAAGGGAACAGTAACATGTAAAATCAAAGACAGAAATTTTAGATTTAAAGTATTTTCCTTCTGAAAAGTTTCAGAAGGCCAGATTTATATTTCCCGAATGTGCTGGTTTTTTTGGGAAGAACTATTGTGATGCGTAGGGTTGGATTCTCTCTCGTTTATGCTCCAACACCTCATCAAGCTGCAGATAGCATGAAACCTCTACAAGCAGTGAAATCATACTGTTGTCTAGAAGCTGAGCCTTTCAGGATGGTGACTTCATCCCATTCACCTTAGTGTAGCTAGTACTTAGTATGACAATTCACAATAGGTTCTCAGTAATAGTGTGTCATCTTTAATTACATCATTGTGTTAGCAGTCTTCCTAGTGTGTGTTGTTGTTGTTGTTAAATGCCGTCGACTTGGTCCCAACTCATAGCTACCTTGTACAGGGTTTCCAAGGAGTGGCTCATGAATTTGAACCACTGACCTTGTGGTTCAAACTGTCCTTGTGGTCCAGTGCTTTAACTCACAGCGCCATACCAGGACTCCTAGTGTATATTGCTTGCCCGAAAAAGGCAGGGCTTGTCCAAGGACACAAGAATGATTATGCCTTCCAAGAGACTGGCATGCCGTCTGCTCACAGCTATCAAAGCATAAAAATGAATGCTCCTGAATGATGGCCAGCTCCATCCCCACAATGAGGCAGCATTTCTGCACACCCCTCCCAATTTAGGAAATGGGAGCGAGGTGGCTCCATAAGTTAAGCTCTGGACTGTGAACCATACAGTCTGTGGTTTGAGCCCACCAGCCGCTCTGCAGTAGAAAGATGCAGCTTTCTGCTCCCCTGACTATGTACCGCCTCGGAAACCCTACACAGGGTTGCTATGAATTGGAACTGACTTGATGGTGCCTAAGAACAACAAATTTAGTAAATACCTGTTTGGAGTTATGTTCAAGTTAATCCAATCCCATAGATTATATATTGAAGGGCTACTAAGTGCCAGGGGCAGAAGCTTAAGGGCAGTGCTCCCAAGATGACCAGAATGCTCTAGGCTGAGTGGTAAATAGAGTGTGGTACACCAGGTACAATCTTTTATGCCACGCTAGTAACAACAGGAAATAATCATGACTTACTTTTATAGAACACTATATACTTTTGAAACTACTTTCACATCAATTATCTCAGCATGGTCTGGCGACCACAATCTCAAGCAGTACCTGTGATCAGGTAAATGAGTTCTTTGAAGGATGGTCTCCAGCATCGGACCACCTATTTCTTTAGGTTGTGTGAGTGTGTGGGGGAAAGAGGCTATTATGGTATTCTTCCATAGAAGGAGAAGAAGGTGCCAAGACTGAAAAGTTTCTCATCTTTAGGAGTGAAACCTGACATCAGTGATTCCCAACCCTGCTTATTGATTCCCCAGGGGTGTCTTGAAATTCTTCAAAGAAAATTCATTGAAATTCACTTTGGTTTTTAAACTACACGTATATGCTGTACAGCACAATGCTTCTGGGCAGGGGTGGACCTGGGGAGGTGGACTGGAAGTCATATGTGTGTCAAGGAAGCTCTCAATAAACCAAAGAACAACAGGGAGCTGAAACTCCCCCAGATTCGGGGGAGTGATTGGTCTGTGTGCACACCTGCAGGGTAGGCAAAGGAGGTAGTTTTGGTTACTGAGAAAGTTAAAATAACTCATTGGATGACTGAGGTGACTCTATGCTCTTAACAGAATATTCCTTGACTGGGGCAGCTGCTACTAAGATGCCCAGTCCATCCCAGTCTAGAAAAGCAGGCCTCCTGGCCCCCAGGGTATATGTTCAATCTGTGTTTCACAATGGGTGACCAGGCCTCATTTTACCATTATTATTTTCTGATTACCGGTTTGGATTTACTGCCAATGCAACTCTTGTACAGCCGCCACACATATGTCAGGGCAGGCTTTTGTGTTTCAGTGATGCCGATCAAGTCTAAGCAGAGGTCACATACTAAGACAGACTAGGAAGAAAAGCCTGCTAATCTACTTCTGAAAACCAGCCATTGAAAATCCTATACATCTTAATAGTCTGATTTATAACTTAACACGGTAATGGTGCAGGATGGGTAGTATATTGTCCAGTTGTACATGAGGTTGCCATGAGTTCAATTTATGGTTGGAATTAATGATTCATTCCTTCATGATTCAATGCTTTTAATATTTGTTTGTTGGTATCAAGAAAGTGTTATTGGATGGCTGCTCAGTTTAAGACCAAGATGATTTTTGTTTTCTGTTCCCTTTCCTAAAAACAATAGCCTGAATAGGAGATGCCAAGTTTGCTCTGTTATTGTAACACCTGATTAGTGCACACATGTGAGCCATATGTGTATTCCAGTGCTCAAAACTGAAATGGCATCATATCAGGAGTGGAAGGACTCACTTACCTCTGGGCCTCAGAGAAACTCATTAAGCACGTCCTTTCCACTTCTGCTGTTCTAATACTGCTTTCCTGGGTTTGCTGGGAACTGGGGTTTATGCGCAGCTGTGAGTGGCAGGTTGGAGGCAAACTCCTGTGTGTTCTTAGCTTGATTCCACACAGTAGGAAAGGGGCCAGAGAACATGGCTGGCATGGGCAAGCCTTTGTTTTGGGAACGTGAAGTAGCCTGAGAGAAAGGAGAGGAGCCTGGAGCGTGAGTCAGTGAAACCTTAATTCATCGTACCCAACAGCTGGGAAACAGAAATTACTGTGTCTACTCATTCACAGGCTCCAATGTCTCATGGTCACAGCATTTTACAGTCATGTGGACCTTACCCACTGGGATGCTGTGTAGCCATCTCTGCTTCCCAATTCACTGAGGACGCAGAGAAACGAGGATTGAATTTAGGGAAGAAGGGCATGGGTGCGAAGGTGCACAAGTCTTCACCTGTACCTCATATTTGGTCCTGAGCTGCAAAGTAACTGCTCAGTGGCCCACCTCTTCACTTCCTTAGCTGGGAATGTCCAAGCAGGGCCTATCACCCAGATGACAGGGAGCCCCAAAGGCTTCTTCCAACACTATAAGTCTATGATGCTTATAAGTATCCCAACTACCTATCTGTCACTTTGTTGTACTGTGGTGGCTTGCATGTTGCTGTTATTCTAGAAGTATGCCTCTGGTATTTCAAATACCAGTAGGGCCAAACATGGTGGACAGGTTTCTGCAGAGCTTCTAGACTAAGCCAGACTAGGAAGAAAGACCCGGTGATATACTTACAAAAATGTTGCTGCTGTTCTTAAGTACTAATGAGCTGATTCTGACTCATAGCGACCCTATATAGATAGTGTTTCTAAGGAGGATCTGGTAGGTTTGAACTACCAACTTTGTGGTTAGCAGTCCAGTGCTTATCCTACAGTGCCACAATGAAAGCTATACAGACCACAACAGAACAGTGCTGACTCACTTACTCGATGTGCTTTATCACTAGAGGAGGACGTTATGTTTGGTGAAGTAGCGGGCCAGCAGGGGCAAGGGAGACCCTTGGTGAGATGGAGTGGGACAGTAGTTGAAATGAAGGCCTTGAACATGCTGGTGATTATGAGAATGATCCAGGACTGGGTAATGTTTTGTTCTTTTGTACCTAAGATCAACTTCAAGAGTTGATTTCCCAGCATCTGTCTATCTCTATGTATCTATGTATCTATCACAAAAAGAGTTTGAGGACATAGTCACTTCCTGAGTTTTAGTGTTCGGATAAACTCAAGCTTCCTTAATGTTCAGCCTTTCCACACCCTTCTTTTTTCTTTCTCCCAGCAGCTGGAAGGTGGTGATTTGGCAGACCAGTGGGCTCAGCCGGTGATGTCTCACTCTGTGTAGGAGAAGGTGTCTAGGTGGAGCTGCTGCAGCCGCCTCACAGCTCCCTCAGCAGGAGATGTCTGAGCACCTTGCTCACCCTGGCCCTCTGGTGCCTTGTGACTGTCTCTTCTCCCTTAACACAGAGAGGGCACAGCAGAACTCTCATTGACCAAGCAGAAGAAAAACACAAACATAAGTGGGCAGCTTTCCATCCTCCATCCCATTTCATCCCATCCTATCCCATCCCATCCCATCCCTTCCCATCCCTTCCCATCTCATCCCATCCCATAACTTAATAGGAGACACACTTGATTTGGGTTCAAGTCCTCGCTCTGAGTTTGCAAATTATATAAGCATGCATAAGCCTCTACATAGTTTTCAAACTCAGTTTCTTCTTCATCAAAATGTGGAAGAACTTTGCTCCTTTCTCTACTTCAGCGAATGAGACTATGAAATATATGAAAGCACTATGTGAAGTATTAAATACCAAGTGAAAGTAAGACATTGTACAGCTCCAGACTTCTTAGCCAAGGCTCCAGGTCTGCTCCTCAGTTGGTAACAGTAGACACACGAGGTTTGTTCCCATTGTCACAATCTCAACTTCACAGTTGATGGTTTCTTTTCATTTCCCTGAATTTTCCTCATTGTGATGGTTAATCTTATGTATCAACTTAGGGTACAACCCTAAGTTGTAGAGTTGATTGTGACATAGAGGGACCCTTTAGGATAGAGTAGACCTGCTCCATACAATTTTCAAGGCTGTAGATTTTTATGGAGGCTAACTGCCAAATCGTTCTCCTGTGGAGCAGATAGTGGGTTCAACCCACTGACCTTTAGATTAATTGCCAAGTGCTTTAACCATAGTGCCACCAGGTCTCCATAGGCTATTATATAGTATAGTACCCAGTTAGCTAATAAAATAGTAGCCTAGGTTTTTCTGTGGAGGTATTTTGGTAGATGTGGCTAACATCTGCAAGCAGTTGACTATAAGAAAAGGAGATACCATTGATAATGTACGTGGGCCTCATCTAATTAACTGGAAGAACTTAAGAGCCAAAATAAGTTTTCTGAAGGAAGAAGTTTGGCCTCAAGACTGTATCATCAAATCCAGCCTGAGTATTCAGCCAGATTCTGCAATCACGTAAGCCAACTCTTTAGTAACATTGCACACACACACACACACACACACACAGATGCTTTCTCTTTCTCATACACACACACTGCTTGTTCTGTTTATCTGGAGAACCTTGGCCAATGCACTTATCTGTAAGAGAATAATTGGAACTTTGCTCTCTTTGTCTTTACAATATCGGAGCTGACAACTGAAAACATATTGTGAGCTTTGACACTTTAGAACAAAATCAATTGCTGAGGAGTGTTGCAGGCCTTAAAAATAGACTGACTATTTCAGGCAGGATCACCAGCTTTCTTATCTCACTACACATGGATCTTGAGATGGGGTGTCCCACAACTGCAGGGCAGAAATAAAATGCATGCTTTACACATGAGAAAACTCAGGACTTGGGACCACAGATCACTTTCATAGTAAATGGTGATGCCTGGGTTTAATCCCAGACTTATCAAACTTCAGAACTGGTTTCTTCAGCTGCAATACAATATATTTGACTATACACATAACCTACATAGGATAGAATTCATCCTGTGCCCATCTCAAAGCAGAACTTGGATGAATTTGTACAACTCTAGCTTCACAGCACATTGATGAGAAATGGACCTTTTTTTTTTTAAAAATGTTTTATTGTGAATTATATGATATTTTACATGGGAGAACATTAGTTTTACATTCATCCTATCGCATATCATTTCATTGCCATGGTTACAATCCCCTTTATGCATCATCAACCAACCAAAGGGTATACACTACAAGCCTGCCCCTCCGGTCATCAGTGCACAGCCCCTCTCCCTCTCTGTGTCTAAAGTCCCCAACTGCTCCATCTCTCCACGTCATTGTCTCTGCCTCCATCTCAGGCATCACTGCTTTTCTGGGTAGGGTCCCGCTCTCTGCTCTTCTCCCTTGATGGTCCCAGGGATGAGAAATGGACCTTTAACTGAAGATTTCATCAAGTCAGATGAAGAAAACATTTTACATTGTACATCATCTAAGAAAACAGTCTTGAATTCCCTTTTCACATCTCTATTCTTTTCTCTGTTGCTTTATCTGAATTTTACTTCTAGGGCTGGTTTGTCTCTTTTCTCTCATCCTTCTCCCCCAACTTCTTGGCACCTCCTTCATTGCTCCAAGCAATTCAGTGCCCATTCTCAGCTTGCATACATAGGACAGTCAAGCCAAAAACCCTATGGTTAGTTGAGCCAACCTCCTTTGATAGAAATTCATTGAACATCTACAGGTATTTGCTCATGTCCCCAAGTGACTTATCAAACTACTCACCCAAAAGTGCAGAGATCTTCCAGGGATAGCGAGGGTTGTACAACTTAAAAAAAAAAAAAAATCCCAGAAAAATGATTCTTCTATCTGTTGTTTCTCTATGTATGTGGGAGAGAATGAAGGAAAGAGTGTTAAAAGAAAAGTCCTAAGGAGCTCTGATAGCATAGTGGTTACAAATCAGGCTGCTAACCTTAAGGTCAGCATTTTGAAACTACCAGCCGTTGTGCAGGAGAAAAATGAGGCTTTCTGCTTCCATAAAGATTTATAGCCTCAGAAACCCTATGCAGGGTCACTATAAGTTGGAACCGACTCCATGGCACACCACTACCACCACCAAGTTGTAAGACCATCACTTAACTCTTTGTTGGAATGTGGTGGTTTGCATGTTGTGATGCTAGAGGCTATGCCACCAATATTTCAAATACTAGCAGGTCACCCATGATGGAGAACTTTCAGTGGAGCTACCAGACTAAGAAACACTAAGAAGAGCGGCTTGGTGATTGTCTTGTGAAAATCACCCAATGAAAACCCCCTGTATCACAACAACAGAGCATAGTCTGATGCAGTGCTGGATGGTGAGCCCCCTAGATTGAAAAGCACTAGAATACACAGTGATCACAGCACTGGACTTGAGCATGCTGCCAGTTGTGAAGATGGGACTATACAATGTTTTGTTCTGTTGTTCATGGATGACCATGAATTGGAGCTGGCTTGATGACAATTAACAGCAACAACAAGCTATGGAGTGACCACTGGGGAAAGAGAGGAGAGAATTGATATGAGACATTGACAGGACCTAGTGATTGTCTAGTGAGACAGAGAAATGAAAGAGAAGAGATAACTTCTAGGAGCTTGGCTATAGCAACAGGGTAGACTGAGATGTAGAATTCTAGATGACAACCAGAGTTGAGATAGGGTGGTAAGAAGAATAGTCTAAGAAGATACTATATTTTCGGGAACTACCTCACTGTGTACTTAGGACACTGCTTGCCTGTCTGGTGCTAGCTGTAGCCTTGGGTCTTCTGTGGATGCAGCTGAGTACCAGTGGAGGGATGGAGTAGCCAGTCTGTTCACCAGCTCAGAACACTGACGACCAGGTCATTCATTACGTGAAAGTCAGTGTCGTATGAAAAATGAAGGATTTTTCTGTTTTCAGATCATTCATGTGTGTGTGTGTGTGTTTTTTTTTTTTTTTAAAGAAACTATGATCATAGAAATAGTAGCAGCTAAGATTTACTTCATCTCTCAGACTTTAGACATATTGTCAGGAGGGACCAGTCCTTGAAGGATACCATATTTGGTAAAGTGGAGGGTGGAGAAAAAGAAGACCCCCAACTAGGTGGATTGGCATTGTGGCAGCAACAATGACCTCAAACATAGATTTGTGAGGTTGGTGGAGGATCAGGCAGTGTTTCATTCTGTTATGCATAAGGTCGCTATGAGTTGGTACCATCTCGATGGCACCTAGTAACAACAAGATTTACTGAGTGTTCATTAATGTGACAATTCCAATTATGGTTATTTCTTTGCAGAGAAGGAGGCTTGGAGGAGACAGGTAATCGTGGTTGAACCAGTTCACCTTCCTCCTGTGTTAGATCAAAACTTCCCTAGCACAGTCAGCTCTAGGGCTCCGTTCCCACCCCTGCACACCCTGTATTCACAATCCTAGAGCCTGCTCTGCCCACTGGAGCTGGCAAGTCACTGAAATGCTGGCTTCATGTAAGCGAAGACTTCAGACCCAGTTCAGCTTACTTTGGGATGCCATTAAACTAGCACACATTTCTTCCCAGCACCTTCTACGATGCCTTTCTTTCCTGTTTCCTCTCCTCCCACCCCACAGCAGTTTTGAGCTACAAGGCCTCTGACCACATAGGAACTGGGAAGCCAGAACAGGCACCTGCAGGCTAGTGCTGTCTGTGTGTTTACCCAGAGATGATGGCCATGGAGGAGGTTGGCTGTGTGACAGCTGGACACAGTGCCCCTGCCAGCAGGTGGGAGCAGAGGGCTCAGGCCATCATGATTCAGACTTATGGAAGGGGATGCTCTGTAGCCATTGCAACAGGTCTTCTTAATGTGATAGTATTATTTTTATTATTTTTTACTAGTGTCACAAATTCAACCTGTTGGATGATAAGATAATGGATAAGTGAGGATAGGTAGGTGTACAGTTCTCGGATTCCCTGTTACCCTGAGTGCTTAATCTTAGGGTTATTGACTCTGCTTGGAATTTCCTGGAATTGCTTCCACCTTTGGAGTATCTGCTTTTATTTGTTCAGGCTGTGAATCTTATGTTTTCTCTAGGTGTCAATTTGTACTCAGTGGCTTGTGAACTTTTACAAAGATCTCCAATCTCTACTTTACCTGTGGTGTTTCTGTTTTCCAGTACTAATGACTGATGTGGTGCTGTGGGTTAATGTGCTAGACTGCAAAGTCAGTTTGAACTGCAAGGTCGGTGGTTCAAGCTCACCAGTCACTCCTTGGAAACCCTCTAGAGGGTTGCTATGGGTCAGATCTGACTCGACGGCACTTAACAACAACAAAAATGATTGACGTATATATATTTTTAAGTTTTTATTGTAAATTATGTGAGTTTACATGGAAGAACATCAGTTTTACATTCATCCTATCGTATTTCGTTTCATTGCAATTATTACAATGCCCTCCATGCATCATCAGATAGCCAAAGGAAAGGATATACCCCACAAGCCCGCCTCCCCAGCCATTCCATCTGTCCACGTTATCATCTCTGTCTCCATCCCTGGTATCACTGCCTCTCTGAGTAGGGTCATGCTGTCTGCTTTTCTCATTTGATGATCCTAGGGACCTCTGCTCCTGGGCTGCAAAATCAATAACTCCCCTCCTTTTGTCAAAAAACATCTACCTCTACATTTCCGATCCTCACAGTCAGTCCTGATGGCAATTATTCATTATTGTACCACAAGAGTCTTATTCCCATTTTCTTTCTCCAGCCTGGTCCCAACAGATTGGAAATCATTCAGTGGAGGTTCTACCTACCCTGCTCCGTCTGGAACTGGGATCCCTCTTGAAAGCTTGTAAGACATCCACTTCTTGCCTTATAGTCCCCATTTTGGGTAACCATTGTCTAAGTAGCCCATTGTCTGTCAACCCTGTGTACCAAGGCGGTGGGAGTGATTCTTGCTGTAAAGATGTGTTCCCTTTTTTGAGCTACTACATCCATACATATAGGTAAAGTTCATCAAATTGTAGTGGGTTACCCTTTTTTTTCTTCCCTCTTCTTTCCACTTCTAGTCAAGTTCTGATCATCCAGCCATCGAAGCCAGGTCAAGTGGGTACTATCTGCAAGTATGGGTGTTCTTGTGCATCTGCTTTCACTTCATATCAGCTGGATGCTTCACTCCCTGCTCTTGTCCTCTGTGGCCATGTCACTGCCTCTGGGCCCAGGAGTCCCCGGGTCTTGCTGTAATTGCTGGCCATCCAGGTCTTCTCCCGGGTTCACAGGAGTCTACTGAATGTGGTCAGACTTAGATCCCAACTTCATTGCTGTTTTCCCCCCTCTTGCTCTTATCGGTGACCAGCTAGATCACATGCCTGCTTGTGTATTCCCCTTGAGTCTTAGTCTTGGAAGAGAATTTGCTCTGAGAGGACCCCACCACTTGCCTTGATGGCTCCCGAATGAACAGCTTACTTGTTCTTGTAGCAATCAATCATACTGCCATTATTGTTTCTGATTTTTCCTGTTGGTCTTTCTTCACGAAGTATCTTCTCTTCTAGCCACTCCAGGCTGGTCTAGTCGTCCTTTCCAGTGGAAATTTCCCACCTCAGACAATGCTGGATGGGATTCTGGTTTCCACATACTGTCTTATGCAATGCAAAAAGCTCCAGAGGAGGTCTCTTTCACTGTGCAATTTCTAGCCCCCTTTAAGGTATTCCAACCAGTTATAGGCTGAAGACTGACTTACAGGCTTTCTATTGTGATGTTTCTGGCTATTCCCCACCCCCCACCCCCAAGTGTCTATTTCACAATGGTAGGCAGGGAAAACCAAGATCTAAAAGATAGCCAAGCATCTTAATATTATTCCCCTCTTTTACCCTTTCAAACCATGCCTCAATCTCTGTCTCCCGAAGTCCTGTTATGTGGTGCATACATCATCATTTACCTCTGTCCCACTTAGCCCATGCCGACCTGCCTAATTGTTCTCCCATCCGCCTTGTTCTTCTATTTGCCTCCTCACCCCCACAGCACCCAAGCTTTACTGTGTCTGTTCCCTACCCTGTGCTCTATCTTCCCCTCCTTCCCTCCCTCCCCTCCTCTCATCCCATACATCCCATTGATCAGCAATTATATATATATAATTGTGCTTTGTTTTGTTTTTTTCCCTTTTGGGTGGGTTCTTTTTCTTAGTCTTTTACAATAATGCTATTATGCAGTATTTCTCCTTTTTTAAGGTTTTTATTGTGGATTAAGTGAAAGTTTTCAGGGCACATCATCGGTTTCACATTCAAACATTCATATACCTTGTTTCATTACATTGATTATAATCCCCTCCACATACCATCAGTTAACAGAGTTTCTCTCTATAGCTTTTTTTTTTTTTTTGGGAATAACTTTGCCTTTTTTGGAATTTACAGTCTCGGCTTTTAGAGAAGGTTTTTACATTTATCTGTGGGTATCCAGGGCTCATATATGGAATTACTAACCAGCATAGCTGAATAATCAGATGAGGGACATTTTGCTATGTCTGCTAGGTGGCTGAAGTCTGATCCTCAGAGCCTATGGTTTGGACAGTCAGCAACACTTGGGCCCAAAGGGCCTTGAACTCCTGACCGGGTCTGCACGGTCTGCATCAGATTCCCCCTTATTTATTATTTGTTTAAGGGACGCTGCCTGTCTTAGGTGGTCAGTGCAAATTCCTCAGTCTTACCCGTCATCGAAATGCATTGCAGCATGGCAATGGCTCTGTCTTAGGTTGCCGAGGTTCCACGTGATCCTTGCCCATCTCTGGCCACACGTCCAGCATAAACAGCCGCCATCCGAAGAAGGCAGGGAGGAAGGAGACCGGCTAGGGACCCCACACGCAAGATGTTGCCAGACCACCACCTGCTCTAAGGCAACCAAGCAGGATCACTATGCTGAGGTTCAACCAAGTTCACAGGGGAACTTAATCTCTGGCCGAGGTAGCAAATTAGTAGCCACTCAGTTCTCAGTATTTCTCCTTTTGTGACTGACTAATTTCACTCAGCATAATGTCCTCCAAGTTCATCCATGTTATGCAGTGGCTTGCAGCTTCCTTGTTGTTCTTCAAGATAGCATAGTATTCCATTGTGTGTATGTACCACAGTTTGTTTATCCATTCTTCAATTGATGGGCATTTAGGCTGTCTCCATCTTTTTGCTGTTGTACATAGTGTAGATAGTGTAGTACATAGAGTAGATGCTATTGTACATCTACTTGTGTTATGGCTCATATTTCTTGTGGGTAAATACCAAGTAGAGGAATTGCTGGATCATAAGGTATTTCTATTTCCAACCTTCTGAGGAAGTGCCAGATTGCTTTCCAGAGTAGTTGGACCATTTTGCAATCCTACTAACAATGTAGGAGGGTCCCAGTCTCTCCGTGTCCTTGCCAGCATTTATTTTCCTCTACTTTTTTCATCTTTGCTGTTACTGCTGGTGTGAGATGATATCTCATTGTTGTTTTGGTTTGCATCTCTCTGATGGCTAGTGATCGTGAACATTTCTTCATAAGTTTGTTGGCTGCCCAGATCTCCTCCTTGGTGAACTGTGTATTCATGTCCTGGGCCCATTTTTAAATTGGGTTATTTGTCTTTTTCTTGTAGAGGTGTTGTAGTTTCCTATATGTTTTAGCAATGAGTCCCTTATCTGATGTGTCATTGCAAAAGATGTTTTCCCATTCTATGGGTTCCCTTTTAACTCTTTTGGTGAAGTCTTTTGATGCACATAAGTTTTCAGTTCTTAGTGTGTCCCAATCATCTATTTTGTCTACTTTTGTTTGTGTAATTTTCAAAATGTTTGGTAGTCTGTGTATGTCCTGAATTAGAGCCCTGACATTTGTCCCTATTTTTTCATTGATGACCTTCATAATTTTGGGATTCACATTTAGGTCTTTAATACATGCTGGGTTAGTGAGGTAAAGGCCTTGTTTCAGTCTTTTGCATATCGCTTTCCAGTTCTGCCAGCACCGTCTGTTAAAGAGACTATCTCCTCCCCATGCAATATAACTAAGCACTTTGTCAAAAATCAGTTGGCTGTATGTGAATGGGTTAATTTCTGGATTCTCAATTCTGTTCCATTGATCAATGTATCTTTCATGTACCAGTACCAGGCTGTTTTGACCACTGTAGCCATGTTGTAAATTTTGAAATCGGGGAATGAGAGGCCTCCAAACTTGATCTTCTTCTTAAGCAGTGCTTTGCTTATCCTGGTTTTCTTTCCTTTCCATATAAAGTTAGTAATTGTCTTTTCCATGTCTTTGAAGAATGTTGTTGGAATCTGTATTGGGATTGCATTATATGTGTAAATTGCTTTGGGCAGTATTGACATTTTCACAATGTTGAGTCTTCCTATCCAGGAGCTTGGTATTTCTTCCACTTCTGTAGGTCTTTTTTGGTTTCTTGTAGTAGTGTTTTGTAATTTTCTTTGTATAAGTCCTTTGTTTTTCTGGTTATGTTTATTCCTAAATATGCCATCCTTTGGGCGGCTATTGTAAATGGTATTGCTTGCTTAATGTCCTTTTCAGCTCTGTCGTTGTTACTATAAAGGCATCCAACTGTTTTTTGTATGATGATCTTATACCCTGCCACTTTGCTGAATCGTCCAATGATGTCTAGTAGTTTTTTTTACTGAGTCTTTGGGGTTTTCTTTGTATAGTATCCTATTGTCTGCAAATAGAGAGAGTTTTACTTCCTCTTTGACAATTTGGATGCCTTTAATTTCTGTCATGTTGTATAGCTCTTGCTAAGACTTCGAAAACAATATTGAATAGGAGTGGTGACAAAGGGCATCCTTGTCTGGTTCCTGTTCACGGAGGGAAGGCTTTCAGTTTCTCTCCATTGAGAGTGATGTAGGCTGTTGGTTTTATATATATGCTCTTGAGTATTCTGAGGAATTTTTCTTCAATTCCTATTTTGTTGAGTGTTTTTATCAAGAATGGATGTTGGATTTTGGCAAATGCCTTTTCTGCATCAATTGATATGATCATGTCGTTCTTTAACTTTTTCTTACTTATATGGTGGGTTACGTTGGTTGTTTTTCTAATGTTGAACCATCCTTGCATCACTTTTATGAAATCCACTTGGTCATGATGTATTATCTTTTTAATGTGTTGCTGTATTCTGTTGGCTAGGATTTTGTTGAGAATTTTTGTATGTTCATGAGGGATGTTGTTGTTGTTGTTGTTGTTGTCAGGTGCCATCGAGTCAGAACCAACTCATAGCGACCCCATGCACAGCACAATGAAACAATGTCTGATCCTGGGCCAACCTCACTACTGCCGCCACACTTGATGCCATCAATGATGTCACCTGGCCGATCCATCTCATTGGGGGTCTTCTTCTTTTTCTCTGACCCTCCACCTTACCCAGCATGACATCCTTCTCCAGCGACTGTTCTCTCCAGACAATGTGTCCAAAGTATGAGAGATG
>NW_006408721.1:5167176-5183007 GCF_000296735.1 Chrysochloris asiatica | reverse complement strand
CATCTGGGCCTGGACTTCTTTTGGTTGGGAGTTTTTGATGACCTGATCAATTTCTTCTTTTGTTATGGGTCTGTTCAAGTTTTCTACTTTACTCTGAGTAAGTTTAGGTAGGTCATGTTTTTCTAAAAATGTATCCATCTCTTCTAAGTACAACTCTTCATAGTATTCTGTTATTACCCTTTTGATTTCATTTGGTTCTGTTGTGACATCGCCCATGTGGATTCTAATGCGAATTATTTGTGTCCTTGCCCTCTTTTCTTATGTTAGTTTTGCCAATGGTTTGTCAATTTTATTTATCCTTTCAAAGAGTCAGCTTCTTGTCCTGTTGATTCTTTTA
Organism: Chrysochloris asiatica; assembly: GCF_000296735.1. Taxonomy (NCBI): domain Eukaryota; kingdom Metazoa; phylum Chordata; class Mammalia; order Afrosoricida; family Chrysochloridae; genus Chrysochloris; species Chrysochloris asiatica. Next base: position 5,182,670 of record NW_006408721.1, on the reverse strand, counting down.
TAGTTTTTCTGTTTTCCATCTCATTTATTTCTGCTTTTTTCTTTATTATTTCTTTTCTTTTGGTGACTGTAGATTCCCTCTTCTGGTATGTTTCTAATTGTTGTAGATGCTGTGTTAATGTGTTAATTTTGGTTCTTTCCTCTTTTTGGATGTGTGCATTTATCGCAATAAATTGTCTTCTCAGCACCGCTTTCGCCATGTCCCAAAGATTTTGGTATGTTGTGTTTTCATTCTCAGGTGTTTCTAGGAACTTTGTGAATTTATGTTTTATTTGTTCTTTTACCCAGTCACTTTTCAGCATGGTGTTATTCAGTTTCCATGTATTCGACTTTATTTCCTTGGTCTTCTTATTGTTGATTTCTAGGTTTATAGCATTGTGGTCTGAAAAGATGCTTTGTAGTATTTTGATATTTGTAAATTTATGGAGTCTTGCTTTGTGACCTAACACATGGTCAATTCTGGAGTATGTTCCACGTGCACTGGAGAAGAATGTATATTGTGCTGTTGTTGGGTTGAGTGTTCTGTACAGATCTATGAGGTCAAGTTGGTTGATTGTGTTGTTTAGTTCCTCTGTAACTTTGTTGAGTTTCTTTCTGGTTATTCTGTCCATTTTCGAAAGTAGCATGTTAAAATCTCCCACTATAATTGTAGATGTATTTATTTCTTTCTTCAATTCTAGTAAGGTTTGCTTCATATATCTTGGTGCTCTTTCATTGGGAGTGTAGATATTTATTATGGTTATGCCGTCTTGCTCAATTGACCCTTTGATCATGAGATAGTGTCCTTCTCTGTCTCTTATGCTGGTTTTTGTCTTAAAGTTTACTTTATCGGAGATTAATATTGCCACTCCTGCTTGTTTATTGTTTCAGTTAGCGTAATATATTTTTTTCCATCCTTTAATTAAAAAAAAAAAAAATGCTAATACTGTATGTAATCTTTTACCTCAAGGTTTGTGTCCCCCAACCCCATATTTTCAATTCAACTTCTGCGTGTGTTCCGTGCTTGGAGTTTCTGGGTGGTGCAAACAGCTAACATACTCATCTGCCAGTCAAAAGATGAAGATTCAAGCCTACCTAGGGCCACCTTAGGAGAAAGGCCTGGGAATCTACTTCAGGGAAATTGCATTGAAAGATCCCATGGAGCACAGTTCTGCTATGACACACATGGAGTTGGCATGAGTCAAAGTTAACTCCATGGCAACTGCTTTACTGGTTTATTCTGTGCTTATTGTTGTTGTTAGTGGCCATTGAGTCAATTCTGACTCATGGGTTGCCATTCTGTGCTTAGCACAATTTAATAAAATGAAAACTCTAGAACACATAATCTCTTGAAGCTATTTCTGTAGCTCCCAAATACAGACTTCAGGGCTAGAGAGGATGGAGAACGGGTGGTGGGGCTGTGGCCTAGAGAGTTCCTTGTGGAGGTGCCTAAATGGTGGGCAAGCTTTCCTTAGTCCACTCGCATGTCTTTTTGCACAATTGCCCTCTGCTTGGCATTATACCAAGGAGTAAGAGGTGCCACCCATGATGCACCACCACACAGGAGCCTTGCTCTCAACACAGAACCTTCCAAGTCAGAGAGTTAAAACTCTGATCCCAATACCACACTCCTAGCTAAATTAAAGGTCCATTCAGGGAGACATCAGTGTGGGGGAAGTATCTTTGCATATGGTTCCAGAATTTCCATAGTTCAAAAGAATCCCTGTGAACCCTGATTTAATGGAGCTGATGGCTCTCACAGCCACCACATGGAGCACCCCTGGCATTCAGGGAAAGAAAAGAAGTGTGAGGATGGGCTGCAGGTACATTCTTCCTACTGCAAATAAATGACTGGCATGGAGTCATTTTGGAGCCCACCTGACAGCTGGCTCTCAAGGTAAAATCACAATCTTTTTCTAGACTGTTTTCTTATATACTCTCTAGCAAGGCTGACCACAGATGCCCTGGAGCAGTCTTATTAACATTCCTGGACTGTGGTATTCTTTTTGGGGACTTATAGGGTTTGAAGAGGGATGTGACAGGAACCACTAGACCATGGGCCTGGGGTCTCTGAGTATCTGGGAAGCCTCCATCTGGCACAGCTGGTCCTTCTGAAGTTGTGCTGCTTGTAATAGAGAAGGAAGTCAGTCCCAGTCAAAGGGTACAGGCTTACTTGGTGCCAAGTGTTGCATTCTGAGCACGTCAGACTACAGTGGACCTAATGGATAAAGCTATTATAGATGATCTAATTAATACAGCAGACCGCTGTTTCATTACGGGGCTGTGGGCTCCCGGCAGCACACGCTGCTTAGAGTTATTGCTGTCAGCTTCTTCTTGTCCTGACGTTCGGGCGGCTAATGCACTATAGGAAGATTCAGAGGCATTTAATAAGATGATCAAATGCCACGCTAAATTAATGTTTACAGCTTTTTGGCTTGGGCTTTCAATATCTAGAAGTGCTCAGGACTGAAAGCTAAGAATTGATCTTGGTCCAAATGTTCTCTGCTTCAACTCATTATTCTGTGGCAGCGAGTGCCCTTGGAGACACTTGCATCCTGCTGTCTTCCTGGTGGCATGTTACCCAGTTGCAAAGCAGTCTTTTCTTAGGGGTGGTGTGCTGTGTCACACACGGCTATGGCAACTCCCGCATCATTTTGCTGTTTACAGGTATGCTTATGTAGTGTAAACAGCACCTGGTTTATTTTCTGCCTCTACATCACAGCAGTCTTTAAAGTGTTCTTTGGAGCTCTAGCTGTTGGATCTTTCATCCGGGAAGAATCTGGACTATGACTTTCTGTCTCTCTCTCTCTCTCTCTTTTATTTTATTTTTTTTTTTTGTAAGCATTGTATTGTGGGTTAGGCAAAGGTTTACAGAGCAAATCCATTTTCTACTCAACCATTCATACACATTTTGTTTCTTGCTATTTCTTTCTATCCCTACAGTGTAACAGTGCTTTCCTACTTACTCCCTGTATTTCCTGTTAACATTCCTTCTTGTTTCTTATCTCTTCCTGCCTTCTGAACTTTGTCTCTGAGCAAATGCTGTCCTTTTGATTTTAAGTAGTTGACTGTTGTAAGGACCACCTCACTGATTGGACTACTGCTCTTTCTGTGTGAGTGTTGTTGAGTTGGTTCATAGTGACCCAGTATAGAACTTGAATCATCGACCTTGAAGTTCAAGCCGACAATCCAGCACATTAACCCACAGCCAGCGCCATATGATAGTACCCTGTTTTGTAGGGTGAGTTGACAAGGCTGCATTCCAAGGGCTCTGAAGATCTTTCCATGCTATGCCTCATTTCATTAACTGTACCTGGGAGGAATGGATGATTAGGTTAGAGACTCAGGGATCAAATTCAGGATTATCCTGACTTCCTTTGTTGTTGTTATTGTTAAGTGCCATCAAGTCTGTTCACAGTTATAGAGGCTTTGTATAAGGTTTCCAAGGAGTAGCTCTTGGGTTTGAATCAATGATCTTGTTGTTAGCAGTCCAGTGCTTATCCTACAGCACCACAGCAGGTCTCCTTTGTTTTTGTTGTTAAGTGCCATCATTCTGACTCATAGCAACCCTGTATAGGGTTTCCAAAGAACAGCTGGTGGGTTTGAACTGCCAACCTTGTGGTTCACAGTCCAGTGCTGATCCTACAGCGTCATACCAGGAGTCCATTAGGAGTAGTTTAACTGAAAGCAAACTACTTGTTATTTCCAGTTCTGGAATTTTTACTATAAAAATGAAACTATTATAAATTTAAATTTATATATTAGATAGTTTAGTGTATTAGGTTTCTATTGCTGTTATAACAAATAACCACAATTTCATGGCTTAAAAACCCATAGGTTTATTGTCTTGTTATTCTGTAGGTCAGAAGTCGAGCCTGGGTCTCACTGGACCAAGATCCAGGTGTTGGCCAACTGCATTCCTTTCAGAGAGCTATAGGGGAGAATCTTTTTCCTCTTTATTCTGGTTGTAGGCAGAGCTCTTTCTTTGCATTCGTAAAACTGTGGTCTCCTTTTCTCATTGGCTGTAAGCTGAGGGCTGTTTCCTCTTTTAAAGGCTGCTGCATTCCTTGACTAATGGCCTCCTTTCTCCATCTCCAAAACCAGCCACTCAGGTCTCAATTCTTTGACCCACTCTTTTGCCTCTTTCTTCCACTTTTAAGAGTACATGTGATAAGATTGGGGTCACCCTGATAAACTCGGATAATCTCCCTATTTGATGACTAGCTGATTAGCAACCTTAATTCCATCTGTATCCTTAATTAGCAGGCTCTGGAGATAAAGAGGTGGATGTGAAGTCCTGGTGTAGCACTGTAGGATAAGTACTGGACTGCAAGACTGGTTTGAACCACCAGGTCAGCAGTTTGAACTCACCAGTTGCTCCTTGGAAATCCTATACAGGGTCACTATTTGATTTAGATTCCAGAAGTTTTAATGGGGCGGGAGGCAATTAACATTTATTGAATACTTACTGTATACCAAGGAGTCATTGTATGGTGCTGTAGGATAAGCACCAAACTGCTAATTGCAAAATCAGCTGTTTAAAACCACCAACTGCTGCTCAGAAATCCTATACAGGGTCACTATGAAGCTGGAACCGACTCAACAGCACTTAACAACAATGATATATACCAAGCACCATGCTAGAACTACACACACTTTATCTCATTTTAATATCTCAACCACTCCTATGGTTAAGTACTAACTATCCTGGTATGGCACTGTGGGTTAATGTGCTGGACTGCAAAGTTGGTTTGAATCACAAGGTCGGTGGTTCAAGCTCACCACCTGCTCCTTGGAAACCCTATACAGGGTCGCTATGGGTCGGAACTGACTTGATGGCACTTAAAAACAACAGTATCCTCATTTTGCTGATGAGTTAATGGGGTTTAGATAAGTTAAGAATTAACTTGCCTATAGGAGCTCTGGTAGCATAGTGGTTACGAATTGGGCTGTGAACCTCAAGGTCAGCAGTTCGAAACTACCAGCTGTTCCGTGGGAGAAAGAGGAGGCTTTCTGCTCCCGTAAAGATTCGCAGCCTCGGAAATCCTGTACAGGGTTTCTGTGAGTCGGAACCAACTTCACGGCACATAACAACAACAAGGAACAAAAGCTAGTAAATGGTAGAGCCAGTATTTGAACACAGCAGAGTAAGACAGATGTCTAAACACTGCTGTTTCCACCACGTCATATTGGTTCTTCTGGAATCTCAACCAAGAGCCTCAGAATTAAAGGTTTGTTTAAATATAAAAGCTTTTTCTAAGTTGCCTACAGTTTTTTGAGCTTTGAGTTTGAGGTGTAGTGTAGATTATCCATGTCCTCTCACTTCAGTCTCTGATAAAAAACAAAAACAAAAACATGTCCAAACCTGGAATGAGTAAGACAGTTGATGAAATGAGGAAACTACTTGTTTTAGAGCCTTTGACTGTGCCAACTCTACATTACTTACCAAAATAAACAAACAAAAAATCAGTTATCCTTGACTGGATTCCAACTCATGTGTGTCAGAGTAGAAATGCTTTCCGTAGTGTTTTCAAAGCTGTGGGACTTTTCAAAAACAGATCACTAGGCTTTTTTACTGAGGAGCCCCTGGGTGGATTTTAACCACCAAGTTTTCCATTAGTTGAGCACTTAACTGCCCCAGGTAACAACTCCACAGAGCGGAACTGAGTTTCAACGTAGACCTGTTCTGTTCTCGTAGGACTTTCAGTAATGATCTTTCAGAAGTAGGTCACCAGATCCGTTTTACGAACTGCCTCTCAAACTTCTAACTTTTCTATTAGTCGTCGTTGTCGTCAAGTGCCATTGAGTCAGTTACGACTCAGCGACCCTGTGTAGGGTTTCCAAGGAGCAACTGGTGGGTTTGAACTACTGACTTTGTGGTCTACAGTCCAGTGCTGATCCACAGTGCCACAGCAGAATTTCTATTAGTAGTTGAATGCAAACCATTTGTGCTATCCAGAGACCTAAGTCACTTATGAGTTCTATCCTGGAAGTGAAAGTCGGAGGCAGTCACAACTGGATGCTGGTTTAACTTCTTCCTCTGTTCTATCCTTAGTGGTCCACCTGGGAGGTTGCCCTAGGACAAGCAGCTCCTGCTCTCAGGTATCTAGAACTGAGAGCCAGCAGCAGCCCTCCCAGCTGAGCCAGATCTGAAAGAGGTCTGTAAAGAACAGCCTTCCAGGAATTGCAGGGATGAAAAGAGACAGGGTGGGGCAGAAGGGAGTTCCAGTCTTGATGCAGCTCTTGGCAGGGCCACATCTGGAGATCTCCAATTTTGTAAACCACCCCCATGGTGTGTTAATTGATTTCTTGCAGATGCCTTTGGTTTGGATCTGGACAGACTGTTAATAAGTGGCACTTTGAGAGCTCACATTTCCAAGCCAGTGATACTTGGTTTGTGCCTCAATTAGGAAGATTCTTAGACACACAGTCATCTGTAAGGGGTCTGCCACAGTAACAACTTGGGGCTGCAGCTATTTCAGTCTCATATACACATATGTATATTCACGCACACACTTTTAAAATACTGCCATCCGCTTATTCCTTGCCTCAGTATTCTTATTTTTCCTTTTAGTTTTGGCACTGAGTTGACAGATTGGCAGGGTGCCATGATTCTGTCTCTTCACATTGATTATGCTGACGATTGACAGTCCAGGATTGCGAGTTTGCTAACTTGGTTTGGGGCCTTGTCTGCTGAGGAATTTATAATGTCTATCCTAATCTCTTCTCCATAGCTCCTGCCTGGAGAGTCATCAGAGTTGTAGGAAATGGTGTCCACTGCCTTCTGTTCGTTCTGTAGCACGCTGGGCTACGGGCAGGACCCTAGGGAAGCAGATACTGGGGGCCGCTTTCTGTTGCATGACCACCTCCTACCCACCAATCACCTGTGTGGAAAGGTGATGGTATGTGGGCTCATTTGTTTCATATCACCAAATACTGACTAAACATTTGCTTGGTGCTAGGTTCCAGGCTGTTACTGAGGTTAAGTGCAATAACAAAGTCAGTTCTGACTCATAGTGACCTTGTATAGGGTATCTGAGGAGCAGCTGGTGGATATGAACCACCAACCTTGTAGTTAGCAATCCAGTGCTTATCCTACACCACCACTGGGCTAGGTGCTTAGAATTCAAAGACAAAAAAAGAGAATTCCCTCTCTTAATTAAACAGGCAAATATAATATAGTGTTACAAATGCTGTTGGGAGGGATATAGGGAATATGGGGTTACATAGGAGGGTACCTAACCCAGTTGTGGCAAACGATAATCAGGGAAACTTTCCTCAAGGAACTGACATATAAGCTAAACTAAAAACAAATTGGAAACATTAAGTTAAATGGAAACTCTCTCTCTGTGTGTGTGTGTGTGTGTGTGTGTGTGTGTAAGAGAGAGAGGTAGAGAGAGAGTGTGTGTATGTATGCTCATGTGGAAGGAACTCTGGTAGCGTACTGGTTACGAGTTGGTCTGCTAACCTCAAGGTCAGCAGTTCAAAAAACTAACAGCTGTTATATTGGAGAACAATGAGGCTTTCTGCTCCCGTAAAGATTACAGCCTTGGAAACCCTATGCAGGGTCTCTATGAGTCAGAACCAAATCCACGGCACATAACCACCACCACCATTTTCATGTGGAGGAGATTCAAGAAGAAAGGAGAAAGAGTTCCACATATGGGTTGATGCACTGGACTGCAAAGTTGGTTTGAACCACAAGGTGAGCGGTTCAAACTCACCAGTCGCTGCTTGGAAACCCTACACAGGATCACTATGAGTCAGAACTGACTTGATGGCACTTAACAACAACAACAACAAATACTCAGAGGCCAGAGAGCATGTTGCAAAAGAGAGAACTGGAAGTAGAAGATTCTGGGTCAATTTAGAATGCAGCAAGAACTTAGATGTGGCGAGAAAAGTAATTAGATTAGTGGGAGCTAAGATGCTAGTTATGATCTGTAGGCCAAGTTCACCCCAGGGCAGCAGAGAACCGCAGATGTATTATGTGAAGAGTAGTTATATGATCAAATGAAAAGATTATTTTATCAGGGATGTAGAAAATGGGAACACCACTGTAGTCAGGGAAACCCATTATAGTAATCTAAGTGACAAAAGCAGTTGCTTGATGTAAGGACTGGCTGCAGCGATGGAGAAAGTGGGCAAATGTGAGAGATATTTAGGACTTGCAAAGGACAGGATTTGGTGATTGAATAGCATTGAGGGAAAGAAGGTAGCAAAAAATACTCATATTTTTGGCTTAGACAATTGGGTAAATTGGAGGGGACATACAGGCCGAGATTAATTTTCAGTTGTTTTCCACAGCTATGACTCGACTTGTCATTAAAATTTTGAAATATCATACTTTTACACAAGTAACATATATACATTATATATGTATATATATATAAATTGTTTTATATATAATCATATATATAATTGCTTTTAAGGACCTTTGAGTTGGTTCTGACTGATAGTGGACCTGTTTTGAGTTGGTTCTGACTCATAGTGACCCTGTTTAGGGTTTCGTGGATACGAGTTGGGCTGCTAACCTAAAAAGGTCAGTAGTTTGAAACTACCAGCTGTTCAAACAGAAAGATGAGGTTTTGTGCTCCTGTGAAGATTTGCAACTTCAGAAACTCTATACAGGGTTGCTGTGAGTCAGAACCGCCTACACGACACTTAACAACAAACCACATGCATACATATACATATATACATTATTGTTGTTGCTGCTAAGTGCCGTAGAATTGGTTCTGACTCATAACGACCCTGTGTAGGGTTTCCAAGGAGCAACTGGTGGGTTTGAACCACCGACCTTGCATTTCAAACCAACCTTGTGGACTCCATATACATGTATCGATCTGAGTTGATTCTAACTCATATCGACCCATGTGACAGAGTAGGAAGTCCCATAGGGCTTTCTTAGCTGTAATCTTCATGAAAGCAGTATGTAATGTGGATAGTCATTGCCTTGAGCACCCTCTTCCATGTTCTTCCACCCCTTGCCCTAAGGACTTTCCCAAGATCCAACAACTGGATGGCTAACATGTGGTTGAGCATGGAGTCTTCTATTCTGATTGGTTGCTGAAATACCTTGCCATTTCAGTTCAATAGTTTCTCTTGGAGATGGCTATGTGGAGCTCTCCTGTGAGCAGTTTATTAGAGAAAGTAAAAAGCACAAGAAACAAGAGAGATCAGGGCTTGGAATACTCTATTTAGGAGTCAGCATGAATGTTGAAGCTTTGAAGCAGATGAGAGTCTCCTGAAGGATTTTACAGAAATGAAGAGAGAGCCTGTAGTTGTTGTGCCGCTGAGCTGGCATAGTGACCCTGTATAGGGTTTCCTAAGAGTGGCTGGTGTGCTTGAACCTCCTACCTTGCAGTTCAAACTGACTGCAGCCCAGCACATTAACCCGCAGTGCCAGAAGAGAGGGTCTAGGGAATTTGGATTTTACGCTACAGGAAGAGAGGAGCCAATAAATTATTCAAACAGAAGCATGAAGCAACTGGTGAAGTTCCTGGACCATGCAAAATGTTAGTGCAAAAGCCTACTAACCTAGAGGTATCTCAGAAGAAGATCTGGAGATCTGCTTCCAAAAATCAAACATTGGAAACTCTATGGAGAACAGTTCTACTCTGACATACATGGGGTCACCATGAGTTGTGTTGACTTGATAGCAATGCCCTCCCAAAACTCGCAATGTTGTTGTTGTTAAATACCATGAAGGAGCAGCTGGTAGGTGTGAGCCACCATCCTTGTGGTTAGCGGTCCAGGGCTTATCCTACAAGGCCATATCAGGACCCTGTAAATAGGGTGGTTTTCGTTGCTAGTTAGTTCTGAATCATAGCCACCTTGTATAGGGTTTCCAAGGCTGAAAATCTTTGTGGATGCAAAAAGTGTTATTTTTCTCCAACAGAGCAGCTGGTGGGCTTCAACCACTGACCTTGTGGGTCAAAGTCAAGTGTTTATCTTACAGAGCCACCGTTGTTGTTGTTGTTAGGTGCCATCGAGTAGGTACCGATGCATAGTAACCTTACGCACAGCAGAACGAAACACTGCCCGATCCTGGGCCAACCTCACTACTGTTGCCACGCTTGAGTCCATCGATGCTGCCGCTTGGCCAATCCATCTCATTGGGGCTCTTACTCTTTTTCTCTAACCCTCCACCTTATCAAACATGATATCTTTCTCCAGCGACTGGTCCCTCCCGACAGTATGTCCAAAGTATGAGAGATGACAGAGCCACCTTGCTTCCTCCATAAATAGGACTGTTGGTGTTGTTAAGTGCCATTGAGTCTGTTCAGACTCATAGTGACCCTGTATAGGTTTCCAAGGAGCAGCTGGTGGGATTGAACTACCAACCTTGTGGTTTTCAGTCCAGTGCTGATCTTATAGCACCACACCAGGAGTCCATAAATAGGGTATTATTGTTGTTGTTAAGTGCCACTGAGTCTTTCCGACTCATAGACCCTGCATTGGGTTTCCCAGGAGTGGCTGGTGAGTTTGAACCAATGACCTTGTGGTTCAAATTAACCCTGTGATCAAATGCTTATCCTACAACACCACACATAGGATAAATAAGATAGTTCCCCTTGAAAAATAACTGACTCAACATGTAGCAGGAGAGAGAGAACACTGCAGCCTGGAGTCATAAGTGGGAAGAGTCTTCTTCAACTTGTTGGTTATGATCAACTGAGGGCTTAGCTGATACATTTGTCTTTAGAATCCTTAATAAAAATGTTTCTCCTTGGGTAAGAAGACAACTAAATTGCTTCTGAGTTCGCTTTCAAAGACTAGAATGTTGAGTAAGTAGAAAGGGTTCTTAATAAAAGTAAATACTTTCATACAACATGTTGCAGGTTTACAAAGACTTTTAATTTATGTTACTTCATTTCATCCCTTCAGCAGATAAGCTTGAAGATATTTCAGAGATAAGCAAGCTCAGACTCAGAGAACTTATGGAGACAAGCTTCAAATTTAGATCTTTTGGACCCAAGGGTTGACTTGTTCACACGTCTCTTGTGGTTTACAAAGGGTGTTTCTTGGAGCCTTTTCAGAGACTGCCTTGGAGTTGCAGGTGATGAGGAAGGGTCAAGAGCGCTAACAAGGAAGGAGGGTTCTAGCTCCCACCGTATCTTAACCACTTCTCAGAAGTTTCCCCGTAAGCCTTCCTGCAAAGTTGGTGTTGATTCCTTTGCTTCACCATGCACAAGATCTAGTAAGCCATCTCCTTTGCTTTTCAGCTCCAGCCTCTTCCCTCTGGACCTGCAACCTGTGATACCAGTTTTTCTTAACAAGATATCTACTTTCTTTCCCCTGTCCCTCCATGAATTCCTAGCACTCCAGACACTGAAGGAGTGAATATAAAATGTACTAGCTTGGATTCTCTCCCAGACACGTATTGTTACTGACCCCCATGACCATCAGCAAGGCAGTTTTAGTGTCTCCAAATCTTGATGGACTTCTATTTGAACAATTTGTTGCAGTGTTTTCCTGAAACCCATGCCTCTCAAGCATTTGGAGAAAACAATTCCTTTGTCCTCAGAAATTGCATTTTCATTAAAATGGTCCTTTTTCCATTAAAATATTTTGAGAAGGCTATAGTTTGTCTTGAAGTAGCAGTAGGTATGACTTAGAGGGTGAAGCAAAAGGGCCCAGAGACAAATAATTTTATTTCCTAATTATACAGTAAAACAAAGACTTATGCCTGTGCTATCTTTTCTGTAACCATTTTGGAGAACTGCCTAAAATTTACTGGCAATTTCCTGACTTTGAAATTGAGAAATGTAAGCCTGAGCCACTCTTGTTTTCTGCGGTATTTGTGGAGCATCTACAGTAGAGATCCCTAGGTGGTTCACACATTTTTCACTTGCGATTGTAGGTGATTAGAACCCACCCAGCTGGACTGTGGGACAAAAGTCCTGGTGATCTGCTTGCATTAAGATTACAAACAAGAAAACCCTCTTTTCTTGAGCAGCTTCTCTCTGTAAAATATCGGGTGGCCATGGGTCAGAATCCACTCCATGGTACCTAATAGCAACAGTATACGTGTAAAACATAGTGCTAGATTCTGTAAGAGGCACTATTTTGATTTGTGTTTTGCTTTTAAGGGGGGTTTATGTCCAGTGGGAAGACCCAGCATCTGTTTTAATAATATAAGGAGGAGACAGGGAGAGGTGACGGAGTAAGTAATGAGGATGCGGCACACACCGCAGGATAAGTACTTGACCTCGAGGTCAGTTTGAGCTGCAAGGTTGGCGGTTCAAGCTTACCAGCTGCTCCTTGGAAACCCTATAGAAAGACTCTATTATTTGGAACTGACTCAATGGCACGTAACAACAACAACTTGAAGAACAATGCTAACAATGATAGGATAATATATATAATAATATATATAAGCCTTGTCTTGTCCCTGGTTTTGAACCACCAGCCTTTCGAGTAGCAGCAGCGTCTAACCCATAGCACCACCAGGGCTCCTTTTTACATCCTGTTTTAAAAGTGGGGTTGATGCCACAGTCCAACTGCAGGCAGAAGACAAGAAGCTGATTGGACAAAAGGTTCAGCAAACCTCTTGTCCAATCAGTTTCTTGGTTTTAAATCAAGTTCCAACTGCTGATGTGATCCTTGGTGCAGAGTTTTGGTCTGTGGAATTTTGATGCTGGTATAAACTCAAGCTATTTCAATTGTGTGTTTTTGAAAATTTACTTCTTCACCAGTTGCTCTTGATCTCTTTGAGCCTGTGAGATCAAAGTTGCTTATTTGATCTCAGCGCCAGCTCTTAGTGACCTCCTGTACAATAGTCTTGTGCCATTGTCAGGATCCTCAAGTGCATTATTTTAGCCAGGAGTGCCTGGGGGGCCATCTTCCAGCACTCTATCAGACAGTGTCGTTGGTAAGTGCTGTCAAATCGGTTCTGACTCATAGCGACCCTATTTAGAGTTTCTGAGGAGCAGCTGGTGGGTTTGAACTGCTGACCTTGAGGTTAGCAATCCAGTGCTTATCCTACAGCACCACATCAGGACTCCATGGTCTTGTTATTTCTCAGATTCACCAGATTCACCACTAGGAGGCAGTACTGTATAGTAAAACGAGAATGGGCTGTAGACTAGACATGTGGGTACAAATTGTTACCCTCCTGTCCCATTCTGCTGGGTTGGTTATCTAACTTCTCTTGCCTCAGTTTCTTCACAGTGCAAAAACTAAGTAATACCTACCTTGTTGGGTTGTTCAGAGGATGGGAGATGGTACAGGGCAAGTGTTTGCTCTACTCATGTAGTGGACACTCAATAAATAGTACCTTTTGCTTATAGGTAGGATCTCTGGTAGCGTAGTGGTTATGAATTGGGCTGCTAATCTCACGGTCAGCAGTTCGAAACTACCAGCAGTTTTTCGAGAGGAAAATGAGGCTTTCTGCTCCCATAAAGATTTACGGCCTCAGAAACCTTGTACAGATAAGTCGGCATCAATGCAGAGGTGGTGGGTGTGGTTTTCTGGTGATTCTTTTTATTATGGATTCAAAGTGGAGTCAAGGATGGCAGGTGGTAGTAGTTAGCACAGCTGCTGTCCTTTGCTCTCACAGGTGGTCAGGAGAGCCATGGGATCTAAAGATCAGGCTCCTCCCCAGACTCTCTAGGGGACCTTGGACGAGCCTCTTAATCTTATCTATACATTATTTCTGTTGATATACTGATAAAATGGGGTAAAAAATCCCAACATTCTGAGTTACAAGGTACTTTCCAAGGTAGACATTCTAAAATAGGGCACTTGACAGGAGAGACAGCTAAAACCTTGTTGTTAAGTGCCGTTGAGTTGATTCCAACTCACAGTGACCCTGTATAGGTTTCCAAGGAGCGGCTAGTGAGTTTGAACCACCCACCTTGTGGTTCAAACTGACTTGTGGTCTAATGCTTACCCTACAGTGCCACACCAGGACTCCAGCTAAAACCTAGGTTAGGAGAAATGACTCACCATAGAAAAAGCAGGGCGTGTAGCCATACCTTCTGATTCCCAATGTATGCTCTTCCTCTAACTCAGTTGCTCCAAAAATAGCTGACAGCTTTAAGTTATCTGTCAAGGGTTTTGAGGATTCATGAATGCATGCATCTGGGGTGTCTTTTCCTGGACCACACATTTCATAGATAATTCTGTTTTTATCACCATCATTCAAGGTTTTATAACATAAAAATTACAAAAAATGGTAACAGAAATGTGCTGTCCTCTCCTTTCCATCTTTTTGCTACTCAACTCCCTCTCTCCTTTGGTTCTGTAAGTATTTCTCTGCTCTGAATCTGACTTTCTCTCATTTAGTTTTTATTTCATATGTACAAGGCTCTGTGTATGATGGAGGATACAAGGAAATATGAGACAATCTTTAAAAAAAAAAAAAGGTTTTTGTTGCTACAAGTACAATTCAATGACATTGGTTAAATTCTTCATGGGTGTCACTGTTCTTGCTAAACCTAACCGTATTGTTTTATCTAAATTGTTGATGTAGATTTACTAACCCCTGGTGGTGTTGGATGAATACTGGACTGCTAACTGCAAGATCCACAGTTCAAACCCACCAGCCACTCCTCAGAAATCCTAAATAGGGTCACTATGAGTTGGAATCAACTGATGACACTTAACAACAATAACAAAGTTCTCATTTATGCTTTAGAGTTGTCAATTAATTCTTTAAAAGAGAATAATGGTCAAGGTGAATATTCTTTAGCTAAACTGTCATTGAGTTTAAGGATGACTTCAGAATATGATTTTCTTAAGGATTCAGGGATTTCTCCAGTCTTAGTGGGTCTGGCGAGTCTGTGTTGCATTAGAATTTGAAATCCTGTTCCACGTTTCCCCCCTTTTGATCAGGACTTATCTATTGAGTCCTCAATCAAAACTTCAGTAATGGTAACCAGGAATCATCCAATTCTTCTGGCTTCATGTTAAGGGGGTGGTAATTCTTGGAAGTAGTTAGATGTGCAGTCCAGTTCCTTCTCAGATTCTTGGATCTCCTTCTTCCTCTGCTACAACACGAGAATAAACCAAAACCAAACTCATTGCTGTCAAATTGCTTCCGACTCATAACCACCCTATAGGTCAGGGTAAAATTGTGCCATAGGGTTTTGTAGGCTGAAATCTTTATGGAAGCAGACTGCCACACCCTTCTTCTATGGAGCACTTGGTGGATCCAAGCCACTGACCTTTCAGTTAGCAGCCAAGTGCTTTAACCATGGTGTCACTAGGGATCATCTCCAGGAGAATTGTTGTTATTAGGTGCTATCGAGTCAGCACCGACTTATAGCGACCCATATGCACAGCAGAATAAAACACTGCCTGATCCTGGGCCAACGTCACTACTGTTGTCACCCTTGAGTCCATCGATGCTGTCACTTGGCCAGTCCATCTAGTTGGAGGTCGTCCTCTTTTCTCTGACCCTCCACCTTGCCAAACATGATATCCTTCTCCAGTGATTGGTCCCTCCTGACAATATGTCCAAAGTATGAAAGACGAAGTTTGGTTATCCTGGCCTCCAAGGAGCACTCT
>NW_006408721.1:5165397-5165897 GCF_000296735.1 Chrysochloris asiatica | reverse complement strand
TCTGCATTTCATTGCATCAGCCCCACCTAGTCAGATTGAATACTACTCACTGGAGATTCTACCTTCCTCCAGGCCCTCTGGATCTAGGTTCCCTCTTGAAAGCTTGTAAGCCAGTCACTTCTTGCCTTTGCAGCCCCTTGCCCCCCACTATTATAGCCTTTTAAAAATGCTATTGTTAATGCTGTTGTTGTAAAATGATATATACCATTTGTCATTTTGCCCTTTTTCTGGTATATGACTTACTGATACCAGTTACTTTAGTCAAGTTGTGTAACCATTACCCTTAATCAATTTCCCATCATCAAAAAGTCACTGCTTCCAGAGAATGACTTCCTCTCTCCCTCATCTTTTCCCCAGGTAACCACTGGCCCTTGTACATTCACTGATTCTTGTCTTTCATTTAAGTGTTGTTGTTGTTGTTGTCAGGTGCCATCGAGTCGGAACCGACTCATAGCGACCCCATGCACAGCAGAACGAAACAATGTTCGATCCTGGGCCAA
>NW_006408721.1:5045080-5165297 GCF_000296735.1 Chrysochloris asiatica | reverse complement strand
GAGCACTCTGTCTGCACTTCATTTAAGTGTGGTCATGCAGTATTTGTCCTTTTGTGATTGGTATGTTTCCCTCAGCATAGTATCTTTGAGGTTCAACTATTTTGTAGTGTACTTCAGATCTTTACGTCTCTCTGTGGTTGAATAATAGTTCCTTGTATATCTGTAGCATGTTTTGTTTTGATCCATCTATCTGTTGACGGGCATTTAGGTTTTCTACCTTTTTGTTATTGTGAATAATACTGCAATGAGCAGAGATGTCTGTTTCTGTTGCTGCTTTTAGGTCCTTGGGTATCTAACTAGGAGTAGAATTGCTGGGCTATATGGTAATTCCATCCTTAAGTTTTTGAGGAATTGTTATACTATTTTCTATCATGGTTATACCATTTTATATTAACACCAGCAATGGATAAGTGTTTCAATCTCCCCACATCCTTGCCAATATTTGTTATTTCCAGTTTTTTTGATCATTGCCATTCTAGTAGGGTGAAGATGTATGACATTGTGGTTTTGAGTTATATCTCCCTAATGGCTAGGAGTCCTGGTGTGGCACTGTAGAATAGTGCACTGGGACTTTAAGGTTGGTTTGAACCGCGTGGTCAGCAGTTCAAAGTTACCAGCTGCTTTTCAGAAACCTTATACAAGGTCACTATGAGTTGGAACCAACTTGACAGCATTTAACAACAGTGGCTGATGACAAGGAGCACTGATAGCGTAGTGGATTACGAGTTGCGCTGCTAACTGTAAGGTCAGTTGTCTGAATGTATCAGCTACTCCATGGGTAAAGCATGAGGTTTTCTGCTCCTGTGCAGATTTACAGCGTTGGAAACCCTGTACAGGGTCTCTGTGAGTCGAAACTGACTTGGTGATAGGAGGGATCAGTCCCTGTAGAGGACATCATGCTTAATAAAGAGGAAGGCCAGTGAAAAAGAGGAAGACCCTCACCAAGATGCATCAGCACAGTGATTGTTACAGTGGGCTCAAACATTCATGAGGATGGTGCAGGACTGGGCAGTGTATTTGTTCTGTTGTTCATTGAGTCGCTGTGAGTCAGCTGCCTTGATGGCACCTAACAATATCTGTATGTTGTTGTTGTTGTTATGTGCTGTGGAGTCGGTTCCGACTCATAGCAACCCTGTACAGGGTTTCTGAGGCTGTAAATCTTTCCGAGAGCAGAGAACCTCCTTTCTCCCGCAGAACGGCTGGTAGTTTCTAACTGCTGACCTTGAGGTTCGCAGCCCAATTCATAACCACTATGGTACCAGAGCTCCTTAACAATATTTGTATTTGTTGTTGTTGTTGTTAAGTGCCATCAAGTCAGTTCCGACCCATAGTGACCCTGTATAGGGTTTCTGAGGAGCAGCTGGTGAGCTTGAACCTCTGACCTTGCAGTTCAAATGGCTTTGCAGTCTGGCGCATTAACTCACAGCGCCACACCAGGATGTTGGAATCAGGAGGCATCCTAATTTGCTCTTGTTAAAAATTGCTTTGGTTACTTGGTGCCTTTTGCCTTTCCACATAAGGTTGAGGATTTTTTTTTTTTTCCCCATTTCTGTTAAATAAAATGCTGTTGGAAATTTTATTGGGATGGTATTGAATGTATAGATTACTTTGGGTAGTACTGATATTTTCACTATATCAAGTCTTCCAATCCGTGAGCATAGAATATCTTTCCATTTATTTAGGTCTGTTTTAGTTTGTAGTTTTCTTTGTATTAGTGCTTATATCCCTGGTTAGGTTTCTAATGAAATGTACAAAGACCTGGAAATCAAGAGGGAAAAACACACTCAGCATTTCTCAAGCTGATGAACCTGAAGAAAAAATTCAAGCCTCAACTTGGAATATTGAAGGATTCTATGGATAAAATAAGGAGCTCTGGTAGCATAGTGGTTATGAATTGGTCTGCTAACCTCAAGGTTGGCAGTTTGAAACTATCAGCTTTTCTGTGGGAGAAAGATGAGGCTTTCTGCTCCCTTAAAGATTTGTAACCTCAGAAACCCTGTGCAGGGTCACCATGAGTTGGAACTGACTCCATGGTACTTAACAACAACAACATGGGTAAAATACTGAACGATGCAGAAAGCATCAAAAGAAGATGAAAGGAATACACCAAAAAGAAATGGTCAATACTCAGCCATTTCAAGAGGTAGCATATGATCAAGAGCCAATGATACTAAAGGAAGAAACCCAAGGTACATTGAAGGCATTGGCAAAGAACAAAGCACTGGGACTTGATGGAATATAAATTGAAATCTTTCAGCAAAGTGATGTGGCACTGGAGGCACTCACTCATCTATGCCAAAAAATTTGGAAGACAACTACATGGCCAACTGACTGGAAAAGATCTGTATTTGTGCCCCTTCCAAAGAGAGGTGACTCAACGGAAAGCAAAAATCATCGGACAATAGCATTAGTATCGCGTGCAAGTAAACTCTTGATAAAGACAATTTTTAAAAATGGCTGCAACCACACACTGACAGAGAATTTCCAGACATTCAATCCAGATTTATAAGAGGACATGGAACAAGGGATATAATTGCTGATATCAGATGGATCTTGGCTGAAAAGAGCGTATACAAGAAAGATGTTTACCTGTGCTTAATTGACTACACAAAGGCTTTTGATTGTATGGATCATGACAAGATATGGACAACATTGTAGAGAGTGAATATTCCAGAACACTTAATTGTGCTCATGAGGAACCTGTACATAGACCAAGAGGCAATTTGAACAGAGCAAGGAAACACCAAATGGTTTAAAATTAGGAAAGGTGCCACCTTCCCTCTTCTTATATATTGCCCTCCTCCTTCTTGCATATTACCCTTCCCACCTCCTGAGCTAATATGTGTCTACCCTCTAACCAGTGAATTACTCTCCCTGCCCTCCCACTCCTGGTAACCAGAAAAAAAAATATGTATTTTAATATGAAAAGCTTTTCTTAAATTTAAAAAATGATCTCATGTAATATTTGTCCTTTTGTGATTGACTAATTTCACTCAGCATAATGTCCTCCAGGCTCATCCATGTTATGGGGCGATTTACAAATTCATTGTTTTTCTTCAATGTTGCATGGCATTCCATTGTGTATATGTGCCAAAGTTTGTTTATCCTATCTTCCATTGATGGTTATTTAGACTGTCTCCATCTTTTTCGCTATTGTGAATAGTGCTGCGATGAACATTGGTTTGCATATATCTACTTGTGTCATGGCTCTTATTTCTTGTGGATATATACCAACTAGAGGGATTGCTGGGTCCCAAGGTATTTGTATTTACAACTTTCTGAGAAAGCGCTATACCATTTTCCACAGTGGTTGAAACATTTTACGGTCTCATCAGTAATGTTGGAGGGTCTCAATCTTTCCACATCCTTGCCAACACTTGTTTTCTGTTTTTTTTAAACTTTGCTATTAATACTTTAAGGAGCTCTGGTAGCGTAGTGGCTACGAATCGGGCTGCGAACCTTAAGGTCAGCGGTTCGAAACTACCAGCCGCTCCGCGGGAGAAAGATGAGGCTTTCTACTCCCGTAAAGATTTACACCCTCGGAAACCCTGTACAGGGTCGCTATGGGTCGGAACCGACTCGATGGCACTTAACAACAACAACAATTTAATACTTTGCTATTAACTTCACTATTAATGAGATGGTATCTCATTATTGTTTTGATTTACATCTCTCTAATGGAGTCCTCAGCAGCTGCTCCTCGGAAACCCTATACAGGGTCGCTATGGGTCGGAACCGACTAGACGGCACTTCACAACAACAACAATGGAGTCCTGGTGTGGCACTGTGGGTTAATACGTCCGACTGCAAAGCCATTTGAACTGCAAGGTCTGCAGTTCAAGCTCACCAGCCAGTCCTTGGAAACCCTATACGGCGTCGTTATGGGTTGGAACCGACTTGATGGCACTTGACAACAACAACAACAACAACATTGGAGTCCAGACTACAAAGCTGTTTTTTGAACTGCAAGGTTGGTAGTTCAAGCTTACCAACTGCTCCTTAGAAACCCTATATAGGGTCGCTATGGGTCAATACCGACTCGATGGCACTTAACAACAACAAAAATGGAGTCCTGGTGTGGCACTGTGGGCTAATGTGCTGGGCTGCAAAACCTCTTTGAACTGCAAGGTCCGTGGTTCAAGTTCACCAGCTGCTCCTTGGAAACGCTATACAGGGTCGCTATGGGTCAGAATTGACTCAATAGCACTTAACAACAATAATGACAATGGCTAAAGAGAGGACTCCTCTCTTTTTTCATTGTGGGATTAGTACCGGACTTTGAACCACAAGGTTGGCAGTTCAAACCCACCAACTGCTCCTTGGAAACCCTATACAGTGTTACTATGAGTTGAAACTGACTCGACAGCACTTAACAACAACAATGGCTAATGACCATGAGCATGTCTTCATATGCTTGTTGGCTGCCTGAATAATCTTCCTTGCTGAAGTGTCTGTTCGTGTTATCTGCCCATTTTTCAATTGGGTTGTTTGTCTTTTTCTAGTAGAGGTGGTAGTTTTCTTTAAGTTTTAGATATTAGTTCCTTGTCTTATATGTCACTGCAAATTTTTCCCCAGTCTGTGGGCTCCATTGTTACTCTTCTGGTAAAATATTTTGATGCACATGTTTCTGATTTTTAAGAGGTACAAGTCATCTATTTTGTTGTCTATTGTTTGTATGTTTTTTGTAATGTTTGATAGTGTATTTACGCCATGCATTAGAGCTCCTAAGTTTATCCCTATTTTTTCATTTATGATTTTTATAGTTCTAGGTTTTATATTTAGGTTTTTAATTCACATTGAGTTTATTTTTATATATGGTGTGAGATATGGGTCTTACTTCATTCTTCTACAAATGGATTTCTAATTTTTCAGCACCACTTGTTGAAGAGACTGTCTTTTGCCCATTTAATGTGTTTTGGTCCTTTATCAAAGATCAACTGACTCTATGTGGATGGATTTACTTCTGAGTTCTGCAAATGATTTTTTTGTTGTTGTTGCAATTGTACCCTGCACTTTGCTGAATCCTTCAATTAGTTCTAGATGAGTTCTTGTGGATTCTTTGTGATTTTCTGTATGTAGGATCATATCATTTGTAAACAAATAAAATTTTATTTCTTCGTTTCCAGTTTGGATACATTTTATTTCTTTTCTTGTTTTGTTGCTCAAACTAGAACTTCCAGCATAATATTGAATAGGAGCAGTGATAGCAGGCATCCGTTCCTTATTCCCATTCTCAAGGGGAAGGCTCTCATCTCCATTGACTATAATGTTGGCAGTTGATTTTTAATAGATGCCTTTAATCATGTTGACAAACTTCCTATCTATTCCTGTCTGGTTTTTATCAAAAGGATGTTGGAGTTTATTGATTATTTTTACAGCACTTATTGAGATGATGTAAAATTATGTGGTTCTTTTCTTTTGTTTTATTAATGTGGTATATTACATTGATGAATTTTCTAAAGTTGAACCATCCTTGCATTCTGGGAATCAATTCTACTTCATCATGGTGTATATTTCTCGTACTATGTGGTTGGATTCTGTTTACTAAATTTTGTTAATAATTTTTGCAGCTATATTCATGAAGGATATAGACCTGTAGGGTTTTTTTCTTCTTCTTTTTCTTGTAATGTCTTTATTTGATTTTAGAATCAGAGTACTGACGAC
This sequence comes from Chrysochloris asiatica, assembly GCF_000296735.1. Lineage (NCBI taxonomy): Eukaryota > Metazoa > Chordata > Mammalia > Afrosoricida > Chrysochloridae > Chrysochloris > Chrysochloris asiatica. The sequence continues at coordinate 5,159,633 of NW_006408721.1, read as the reverse complement.
TTTGTAGAATGATGGATTTTTCCTTCCTCTTCTGTATTTTAAAAGAGGATGAACAGGATTGCTGTCAATTCTTCTCTTAATGTTTGGTAAAATTCTCCAGTGAAACTCCATAATCTAGGGCTTGTTTGCTGGAAGGCTTTTTACTATTGATTCAGTCTGTTCTCTTTTAATGTGTCTGTTGAGATTTTCTACCTCTTTTGTGTTCGTTTATGAAGGTTATGTGTTTCTAGGAAATTGTCATTTTTCTAAGTTTTCAAATCTCCTTGTTGTTGTTGTTAGGCGCCAACGAGTCAGTACTGACTCATCATGACTCTATGCACAATGGAACAAAACACTGCCCAGTCCTGGACCAACCTCACAATTGTTGCCACGCTTGAGCCCACTGATGCTGCCACTTTGCCAATCCATCTCGCTGGGGTCTTCTTCTTTTTCTCTGACCCTCCACCTTACCAAACATGATCTCCTTCTCTAGCAACTGGTCCCTCCTGATAATATGTCCGAAGTATGAGAGACGAAGTTTGACCATCCTGGCCTCCAAGGAGCACTCTGGTTGCACTTCTTCCAAAACAGATCTGTTTGTTCTTTTGGCAGCCCATGGTATTTTCAATATTCTTCTCCAACACCATAACTCAAATGCATCAATTCTTTTATGGTCTTCCTTATTCACTGTCGAGCTTTCACATGCATATGAAGTTATTGAAAATACCATGGTTTGGGTCAGCAAATCTCTTAGAATCCAACTTTTCATAGTCCTCTATTTTAAGCCTTTGTATTTCTGTTGGATCGGTTTCTAACTTCATTTATGTGGTCATTTTCAGCCTCTCACTTTGTTCTTTGTCAGTCTAGCTAAAGGTTTGCCAATTTTATTGATCTTTTTAAAGAACCAACTCTTGTTAACTTTCTATTGTTCTTTTACTCCTTATTTCATTTATTTCTTTCTGCTTTGACCTTTGCTATTTCTCATTTTTTGGTAGGACTGAGTTCAGTTTGCTCTTCTTTTTTATCTGCTCAAGCTGTAGTGTTAAATTGTTCATTTGAGGTCTTTCTTTCTTTTGTCATGTAGTCTATAAGCATGTTGAGTAGGCATGCATTGTTGAAAACCTGGGTAAGCAATAAATGAGAAAACAAAGCTAAACAAAAATGAAAGTAATATTATAAAGAGTTTATATGAGTTCTGGTGTGGCACTGCAGGATAAGCATTAGACTGCAAGATTGGTTTGAACCTCAAGTCAGCAGTTCAAACTCACCAGCCATTCCTTGGAATCCCTATACAGGGTCGCTATGAGTCGGAACTGACTTGATGGTACTTAACAACAAGAAGAACTGTATGATTAAACACCAAAGCAGAAATATATATCGATATAGGTTCCCGAATACCAGTTTGAGAATTAGTACCTATTGATAACAATGTTTTCATCAGTTTTATATGAAATGAGAGAAATAAGGCAACTAGGTATTGTTTCATAAAGCTAAATTTATTTATTTTGTAGGATTTTCTGAGATGATATTCCTCTAACATTTTAGTGCCAAAATACCTTTCCTTTTATGAAATGATAGGGTTAAAATAGTGATGGTTGTTTTTGAAAGTCCATACTTAAGGAAATACAAATTTGGACCATTCTATTGACACCTTTTGAGATTTTACTTGTCTTTGAATTCCAGTGTATTGGAACTACTGGTGTACATAAATATCCTGAGTCAAGAGGAGAAGCAATTGAGTAGTTAGCATTAAGGGAAATGAAAAAACATTGACAAGGATCTGGAAGGATGAAAGGATTTGATAAAGTGGAAAAAACCTTCCCTCTGAGAGAATAAATTGAGCAAAGGGAGTAATTGGAGGATTTGTGTAACTGTATGGAGATAAATTTGGAAGCCTTGTCTGTTTATTTGCTATTGCTATAAAAGCTTTCACCTAGCTGTTATCATAATAAAAATACAACTCTGGCTTCCTTGAATTAACAGAGTCATTGTCCTGAACCATTTGCCCCTATAGTCCATTTTGTATTCTAATTCTGGTCTTCTGTCTCATGTGCCTATTTTTAACCTTGCCTTAACTCTCACTTCTGGCAAGTAATAGCTTATCTCCATACCTCATCTCCAAATCAGACCTCTCTTGCTTCCATTCTTGACCATAGTTTGGACTTATTATTGAGTCAGACTGACTGTGTCCTTGGAATCTATACCTTAGACCATGTTTTTGAAGACAGCACCCACACCAAGCTGGTCCTAGTTCTCTAAGAAGGACCCAGTGAGTAGTGTTGTACAGCATGCAGTGAATGGAAGAAGACTCAACAGGACTCAGTGATGGGGTAGAGAGCCAGAAATCGGTGGGCTGGGATGGTACCTGTATAGTAAAGTGTGAATAAATGGGAAGAGAGCATATTTGGAGGAGAAGATGAGTTTGTTTTCAGTGTTGTTGGCCCAGGATTGGGAAGAGAGGACTAGTGAAGAGTGGAAGAGAGGTAGAGGGAAACGGAAGGAGAAGGACCAGGTTCATGTGGATCCAACAAGGATGTATGATCAAGAACATCTGGTGAGAGGCCTTACTGTGACTGCAGGCCCAAGTAAGCCCTGGGAAGGAGGAAACCCCAAAGCATACATCCTCACATGAAGATTGGAAATTTGTGCAGGCAGGACTGAGCAGGGGCCATGGGGGACATGATGAAGGAAACTGAGAGCATAAACTTGGGGCTGGAGGTGTACTCATGTTTTCCAATGAGAAGTCGTGTTTCCCTATAGGTCAGCAGCCTGAGGGTGAGGAAGAGGCATGCTTGTTCTGTGAGCCAAGTGGCTTTGGGATCTGAAGTATTACTGTGACACGTACTCAAACCCCCACCAGATTTTCTAGGTGTCTTTGCCCTTTTCCTCCTTTTCAAGGAACGGCATCCCTGTCTCCAGGGCAGGCTGTAGAGCTGAGAGAGGGTAGGGGCAAGGGAGTCACCCCTTATTCAGGTCTCTTCATGGCCTGCTAAGAGCAATGGATCTATTTAAGTTTATTTATGTGCCTGGCATTGAGAGCCTGTGTTTTGCTTATTCAACCAGCTTCCCACGCTTCTAAGAAGGTGCTAAGCAGGAGAAATACATATTCACCCTCTTCTTGTCTCTCTCAGTCTTTCTCTGGTGTTCTTCAACTCCAACGGGAGCTAATATTTACCTGCAGCATCAGCTATGGGGCCGTGGGACGTGACAGCTGGGGGTGGATACGAATTTTTCTCCCTTCACCTCCTACCCATCTTTCCCTAGAGGTTTGAAAAGGGGAAAAATTGTAGTTGTAATCTTCGAGACTGCTGGGATGAGATTTCAGAGACTGCTGGGAAGAGTCAAGGAGTCTCGTGTGAAGAGTAAAAGGGTCTTGTGTTAGCTCCTGAGGAAGGAAGATGAGTTTGGTGGGCAAATGGCTGTTGGGAGATGATACAGAGATAGGCTCAGTCCAGGAAGGAGAGAAGCTGTCAGCTTTTTTTCCTTTTCTAACTGTTTACTAAAAATTTATTGGGTGAATGAAAGAATAATTGATAAAAAGAATGAGCACATAAAGTCATGTAAAACCCTAAATGAGTCTTAGTTAAGTATGTCACATAGCAGCTATATTCTTTGAAGAGGGAGAATGCTAAGAAGACAAGGGTGTTAAGGAAGAGAAAGTGTATACCCATAGTTTCCTTACAAGTGGAGTGACTCAAAGACATGGATGGCAGAGTCTGTGATGGGTCTCACCTGGTTCTCGCCACCATGGGCAACTTCTCCTAAGGAGGCCAGCAGACTTCACATTGCTAACTACAGCGTATAGAGCTGAGCCCATAGCTGCTCTTTACCTGTGCATACAAGGCAAGTTTCAAAACCCTTTGCGTAGATGGCCGTCACCCCACTGGTACTGATTTAGGTTCAGTAGTCACAGGCTCTCCTATCTGGAGTAAATTAGAGTTAAGTATAGAAAGTTGAGAAAAAGTCTATGCCCAGGAATAGGAGGAATAGCTTAACTCAGAATGGTTTGTAAATGACAGACAAACAACTAATGAGTGAGTTTTTAAGGCTCTGATACATTCCTGCCATGGGAAAGAAGATTTCCTGGGTTGCTCGGGGTAGGAACATACCGGGGAGACAGTGCGATAGGGGTGGAAAGCAGCACCTCACAGTTGGGAGTTGGATTGGGGTAGCACCATTTGTGGAATGTGGAAGTGCCATGAGTCCATCTGTGAATTGGTTCTCTCTAGCAGGCCAGATGCCCCTTCTCCACCCACTCTTCTAGTGCCTTTTCCTGCCTTTCCAGCAGCTTCCCAGAAAGCCTGTTCCTGTTCTTCAAATTGCTCTTCTAAGCTGTGTGTCATGGTTTTCTCTCACCCCATTTCTGCTCTCGTTGCCACTGTAGCTGGCTAGGGGGCTCTAGCTGGCTGGCTGTGTCTAAGGCATATAGTTCTCTTCAGGTAACCCCAAGCCAATACTTGTGGGACTCCTTGTGCTACAAGCCTTCTTCTGCTCTGCTCCTACCTCCCTGCCATCCCCTCCATGTCCTGTGCCCACTCAAAGACAAAAATAAGTAAAGAAATACAGTAACTGTTTTCTTTTGTTGTGGCCGTTTCAGAAACAGCTTGGCTAGACTTGTCTACCTCTTTCAATGTGGAGCTATGGAGGGCCTAGGATGAGATGTTTTGGTGAAGAACCCCAAGGCGATACAATGGGCTGATTTGTCGAATCCACAACTAGAGAGAAAAGGAACCAGGATTAAGTATGTAGACAGCCACTTCCAAGAAGCATGCAGGACCTGTGTACTGTAGATCCTAGACATCTGTGAGCTAAGCAGCCCATACCTGAGAATCTCCAAGACCACAAATACTAACATTTTTGTATAGGCTCTTGATTTATCTCTTGAGGGTCTTATATTTTTGGTGTATTACATTATGAATGTTCGTATTTTAACTTTCACTTTGGTTTTCTGTCACAGTGTGTGATTATTTTTCACAAGCTACATCTCAAATCATTTATTCACTCACCCATTCATTAATTTATTCCATGAATATTTGAGAACTAATTATTCTGTACCTACTGGTGTGGCACTGTGGGTTAATGCTCTGGACTACAAGGTCCATTTGAACTGTAGGGTCGGTGGTTCAAGCTCACCAGCTGCTCCTCAGAAACTCTGTACAGGTTTGCTATGGGTCAGAACCAACTCGATGGTACTTCACAACAACATTAAGTATCATACATTGTTGCAACTCTGGGGATACAGCAGTGAACAATATTGACAAACCTCTGCTCTCAAAGAGCTTCCATTCTTCTGAGATAGATCAACAACAAATCAGAAAATACCATATAGGATGAAAATGGAAGATTAACATAGAGTAATCTCTGGTAGCGTAGTGGATACGAATCGGTCTGCTAACCTCAAGGTCGACAGTTTGAAACTACCAGCTGTTCTGTGGGAGAAAGATGAGGCTTTCTGCTCCCATAAAGATATGCAGCCTCAGAAACTCTGTGCAGGGTCACTATGAGTTGGAACCGACTCCATGGTATTTAACAACAACAACAATGTCATAGAGCATGACTGGTGGTCCAGGAGGACCTCTAAAGAGGTAGCATTTAAACTGAAATTTGAATGTCAGGGACCAGCTACTTTGGAAGATGGGAGGAAAGCTCTCCCTGCTCAGGGAACAACTAGTTGAAATGTCCTAAGGCAGAAATAAGAGGGTCCAGTCAGAGACACAGTGTTTCAGTTACCTTATATCCGCCATGTAAAAGCTTTTGGTCTCCCTTGTGTCTGAGAATTTTGGCCTCTTGTTCAGGTCCCTGCCACCACAGTAGTGACCAGTTCTATGTGGACTCTGACCAACTCTATGCAGATAAAATTCATACCTCATGCTATGATTAGACAACACCTCACCTCATGTCCATGCCATGTACCTCCTGCCTCTTGCTGGTTGGCTGTGAGATGACCAGGGTTCTCTTGGGCAACCAGAAATTGTTCCAGGAGATTAACTCCCTGGGGGATGAAGGTTTGACCTGTGGGAGGTGGACTCTAGCAGATTATTTTTCTCCCCTTTATTATGAATTGTAGTTTCCTGGGTTTCTAGCATTGGCCAATGTGCTAATGTACCCTTGTATTGTCTCTTCCTCCTTCTTCAGAGAATTCCCTTTTCTCTGACTCCTGCTCCCATGGGATTGCAATCCTCAATAAAGCCTGACCCCTGCCTCAGGCTCTGCTTTTTGGAGAAGTCAAAGCTAAGGGCAGGCTTCGACTGATGTTGGGTCTTGTAGGCCATAATTGTTGTTGTTTAGTGCCATTGAGTTGGTTATGACCCATGGCGACCATGTATAGGGTTTCTGAGGAGCAGCTGGTGAGCTTGAACCACCGACCTTGCAGTTCAAACGGACCTTGCAGTCCAGCGCATTAACCCACAGTGTCACACCAGGATGATGATTTAAAATTTTATTCTGACAATTATGAGACATCATTAGAGACCACTGAACAAGGAATGGCATGATCTGATATACTTTTCTGCAGTAATTATCAGGAGAATGGACTGAAGGGAGGTGAGAATGAAACCAGGATTTGCAGTGGGAAGGCGATTACTGTTGTTTGGTCGAGAAAAAGATTATGGCTCAGACAAGAGGGGAAACAGTGACGATTAAGAGTAGCATGTATCTGTAACAGGATCGCTATGAAACAAATCTACTCTGAGATGGTGCTGGGTGACTGGTTGGGTTACTCTCAGTAATAGATTTACCTCTTTCTGCACAGCAGCCTTTGCACTTGGTTTATACTTTATAATAACCTTTATATTTGGTTTAGCAAGATGACAAATTACAAGTTGCCATGGATCTTCATTACCCATTGAACATGGTGAGGCTTTGGTTTGAGGAACTGCTGGGAAGAACTGAAGACTTTAAAAATAATCCCAGGACAATGTATTTATAACAGTTCTATGGAGCCCCTTTCAAGAGAAAGGAGCTTGGTTTCCTCACTCTTGCCTTCATCTGGTTAATTCATTTCTCCTTAATATAGTGTTTCGTTTGTAGAGAGGGGTCCATGGCTAAAGATGAAAGGAAATGTTGCTTCCATTAATGAAAAGGAGTTTAGCCTATTAGGAAGAGAATGGGCCTTGGGCTCACATTGCCCTGGGCTTCAGTTTCAGCTTTACTGGTTCCTAATTATATGGCCTCAAGGCTCAGTTTTCTCATCTGCAATATGGAGAATAATAACACCAACTATTTGGAATTAGTATGTGAAAATTACGATTTAATATATGAAACATTTGAATAAAAACATATGAAAATTAAATTATTTAAGTATGTGGTGCCTGGCACATGTTCTTTCCACCCTTTTCTCAAGCCAGTTCCCCTCTCAAATAAATAAATTCCGTGGGACCATGGGGCTTGGATTGACGTGGGTGGGTCCAGTCTCTGGCTGGTATTTGGCCCTTTCTAGGATGGAGTTTGTACCATTGGGAGGTCAGGTTGTTGTTGTTGTAGGTAATAGATCCATACAAAACCTTTTCCCTGGAGCCATTCAGAATGCCAGGATCTAGCCTTTTCTTTGGAGATCCTCAAAGCTACATCCATCTCTGGATTATTGTAATGGTGCCCCTGTGGGATCATTTGCGATAAGTGTTGTTCAATCAGTTTTATAGATGTTGTGAATTGCCATGGAGTCAATTCCGACCCATAGTGACCCTGTATAGGGTTTCCAAGGAGCACTTCAGAAAGTTGTGCTTTTCTACTTTGCAATCAAACTCTAAAGCACTTCCCTTCTTGAGGCTGTCTTCTTCACTTGCTCAACCAAAATAATGCCAGCTCTTACAGAATAAATCATCATTCCCTGAGGGTGACTGACGGGAACAACTCACAGAAACCTCAGACCCATCTTAGATTCAGTAATGCACTTTAGAAATTATAAAAATGTTTATTTTAGAACCTGTAGAAAAGCATACAGAAGAAAATGATCCATAATTACATCATATAAATAACTAACACTAATACTTCTTTTAGGCTCTTCCCTTTTGTACATAAATACACATATGCATATTCACACATACAGTCTATTATACTAAATGAAAATTATAGTGTACACATCTTGCTTTTGTAACCAGCTTTGTCTCATTGATGCAGTGGTTATGCATTCAGCTACTAATTAAAAGACCAGCAGTTTGAACACACCAGCCACTCTAAGGAAGAAAGATGTGGCAGTCTGCTTCTGTAAAGATTTACAGCCCTAGCGACTTTGTAGGGCAGTTCTACTTTGTACTACAGGGTAACTATGAGTCAGAATTGATTCAGTAGCAATGATTTTTGTCTACTAAACAGTATGCTGTGAGCAGTTTCCTGTGTCAGTATTTCTTTACCGTATATTTAAAAATAATCATAAAATAGTTCATCATTTGACTATAGTATAGTATGTTAACTGATTCCCTGTTGTTCATTTGACCTGTCATTTTATTTTTTGCTTTTACTATTCAAATTAACATTCCAAGGGCCAATTTTCTACAAGCATCTTTCTGTACACGTCTCATAAGGACAAATCCCTAGAATGAGTATTGGGGCACAGGCTCTGCATATGTTTGTGACTCTTGAGAAGTATTGCCAAATCTCCCTCAGGAAGCTTTGTACTAATTCGACCCTTGTCAGTAGTGAATGAGGTAGCCTATATCCTTGCCAACTTGGGATATTTCAACTGGTGCAAGTGTTTGCTGAATTTCTCTTCAGAATTTCTCTTTTGATTGTGATATGTTGCAAAGATTTAGTATAGAAAACAATGGAGAGGCACTCAGATCCCCATGATAAAGATTAAATGGATAATAGTAATTTGCCATATTTGCTTCATCTTTGATTTTTGTAAAGAATAAAATGTTTTGCATCCTTATTCCTTATCCTTCCCTCCAGAAGGTACCACCCCTCTGCAACTGGTATTTAATTTCGATGCATATTTTTGTAATCTTACTATATAAGTATGTATCACAGACTCTACATATATATGATATTCTGGTGAATTTTAAAGTTTTATATACATGATATATTGAAACTGTCCTTTTGCAGCAAAGTGAACATTTGTTTTTGAGATTTACCAGTGTAATTATATGCACATTTAGTTTGCTATTTCAATTTCGGCAGAAACTCCATTGTATGACTAAATCACTGTTTATTAATCCTCCTCCTTCTGAGGGAAGGTTAGGATGCTCCAACTTTTTTGCTTTACAGTATTAGAAATCATCATCCTTGTGCACGTCTTCTTGGGTGCATGTGTGATATTTCTCTAGGACAGATACCTAAAAGTGGAATTGCTCATTTTTAGCTTTATTAGGTATTAAACCAGTTGCCCTCAAGTCGATTCCAACTCATGACAACCCTTTGTATATCCACAGAAAGCCGATCCATAGGATTTTCAATGGCTGTGACTTTCAGAAACAAATTTCCAGGCCTTCCTTATGAAGTGCTTCTGGGCAGGTTTGAACTGCCAACCTTTTAGTTAGTAGCCTAACACCTAACCATTTGAGCTACATTAGGTAATGGCATATTATTTTCCAGAGTGGTTGTGCCATTTGTACTCACTCCCACCATATGAAGTCTTGCCATTTCTGCATATATTTAATAATTTGGGATTACCAGAATTATTAAATTTTTCCAATCTGATGGGTGTGAAATGGAATCCAATTAGTGCATTAGTTGCATTTTCCCTGACTAAGATGCTTAACTAATACAGTTAAGCATCTCAACATATGTTTATTGGCCATTTGGATAACCCCTTACATGAGTTTGTAGGTTCATATGTTTGGCCACTTCTCTATCTGGTAGCTTGTGTTTTTCCTATGATTTGTGGGAGTTCTTACAGATGTAGTCTAGATATGATTTGTAGGTTGTAAATATCTTCTCCTCCACAAGGCTTGTCTTTTTCACTTTGTTTATGGTGCCGTTTATCATTTAGAGTCATTAATTTTAGTGTGCTAAAATTAATCAACCTTTTTCTTCATGGCTTTTGCTCATTTTGTCTTGTTCAAAGATTCATTCCACATACTGAGATAAAAAAATGTCATTTATATTTCTTGACTAAAATTTTTTTATGGTTTTATCACATTTTGCTCTGGAATATGTTTTTGTAAATAGTGAGGTAGGTGCTAATTCATTCTTCTCTCCCTGTGATGGATGCTTTGTTCCAACCATTTATTCTCACTGTTTCTGGTCTTCTTACTGTGTCCAGTTGGTCTGTTTATATATCCCCCCTCACCCATGGTTTACTGATTTTGTTTTGATATGGAGTCCTGGTATGTACAGTAGGATAAGCAACTGGATTGCTAACTGCAAAGTCAGCGTTTCAAACCCATTAGCTGTTCCTCGGAAACCCTATATAGAGTTGCTATGAGTCAAAACCGATTTGATGATGCTTAACAAGATTACTAGCATTGATGGTCTAATTCTTATTTCTTACAGGTAATATGCCTTTTCTCAAAGAATACTTTTAAGAGTTTCTCTTCATAATTTTTATTTTTTAATGTTTTACTAGAGTGTTTTGTTAGTTACCTGGTGCTGCTACTATAACAAAAAGCCCACAGTGGTTGGCTGTACAAAATAGCCATGTATTTTCTCCAGTCTGGAGGCTAGAACTCAAGTCTGTTGTCATGACCATGTTGATCCCTCCTGCAAGCCTCTCTCTGAGCTTCTGATATTTGCTGGTTATCCATGGCATTCCTAGGCATCTGTCTTCCCCGGTCTATGTCTGTGTCTCTTAGGCTTTTTTTATAATGCAGAAATGATTAGGTTTAGGACCCACCATATACTGGTATCTCCTCATTAACATAACAAAAGAAGCCCCCCTATTTCCAAACAGTATCATATTTATAGGTACATGGGTTAGGTTTTCAACACATATTTTAGGAGGACATGATTCAAACTATCATGTGTTGTTAAGTACTGTCGAGTTGATTCCGACCCATAGCGACCCTGTATAGGGTTTCCAAGGAGCAGCTGGTGAGCTTGAACCACTGACCTTGCAGTTCAACTGACTTTGCAGTCTGATTCATTAGCCCACAGTGCCACACCGGAACGCCATCATGTGTAGAGGTCCTTTTTTTTTTTCTGCTTAGAACACTTGAAATTCTTGACCATGAAGTTTCATGTCTTTTACTAATACTGAAAAATTGATCAGTCTCTAGATCTTCAAATACAGCTTCTCCTCATTCTATTATCTGCTTCTAGAACTTCTGTTACATATATTTTGAATCCTTTTTTATCCTGTCCTCCATCTCTCTTAATTCATGTTTTGCATCTCTTTAACTCTCTGTGCTGTGTCCTGGGGTGCCTCAGATATATCTTCCTATTCACTTATTCTCCTCTTAGTTCTGTCTAACCTATTGTTGTTGTTAGGTGCCATCGAGTCGGTACTGACCCATAGCAACCTTATGCACAGCAGAATGAAACACTGCCCGATCCTGGGCCAGCCTCACTACTGTTGCCACGCTTCAGTCCATCATTGCAGCCACTTGGCCAATCCATCTCGCTTTCTCTGTCTCTCCACCTTACCAAACATGATATCTACTCCAGTGACTGGTTCCTCCTGACAATATGTCCGAAGTATGAGAGGTGAAGTTTGGCCATCCTGACCACTAAGGAGCACTCTGGTTGCACTTCTTCCAAAACAGATCTATTGGTTCTTTTGGCAGCCCATCGCACTTTCAACATTCTCCTCCAACACTATAACTCAAAAGCATCAATTCTTCTATGGTTTTCATTATTCACTGTCCAGCTTTCACGTGCATATGAGGTTATTGAAAATACCATGGCTTGGGTCAGGTGCAGCTTAGTCCTCAAGCTGACATCTTTGCTCTTTATTTTACACTCCTGGTGTGGTGCTCTAGGATAAACACTGGACTGCTAACCACAAGATAAGCAGTTCAAACCCCCCAGTCACTCCTCATAAACCTTATATAAGATTGCTATGAGTCAGAAGTGACTTGACAACACTGAACAACAGTAACATCTTACAGAAGCAGAGTGCTGCATCTTTCTCCCATGGAGTAGCTGCTGGGTTCAAACCTTTGTAGAAGCTGAGCATGTAACCACAGTGCAACCAGGATTCGTATATAATGTCTTTAATTTCAATGATTCTATTTTTCATTATAAGAAGTTATATTTGCCATTTTTTCAGATCTATCTTTTTCTCATTATATCCTAATTTGTTTCTTCCATTATATACTTTTTCTATTATTTAAATTGAGTTCTGGGATTCTGATTCACGTGTTTATTGTATATGCTAACTTTCCTAATCGTAAATTGTGTGTGTGGTTTCAAAATTTTGATTGTAAGCTTGCATCTAGTGGTGCTTGCTTTTTCCAATAAAACTGTGGTATAGTTTGGCTGTGGGAGTGACCTCAAAGACTAGAAATGGTACTAGTGTTAGTTTTTGTAGTTTTTTTCTTGGCTTAGGATCCTTGAACTATACTTTTGGAAGTGGCTAGAACAGTCACAACTCAAGGCCATGTAATATACTCCTACTGTCTTGGGTTTTATATCTCCTTGGTGGTGCTGGAGGATCAGCACTGAACTGTGAACTACAGGGTCAGCAGTTCAAACCTACCACTGCTTCTCAGAAACCCTATACAGGATCATTATGAATCGGAACCGGCTTGACAGCACTTAGCAAAAACGTCTTGGATTTGGATTTTTCAGCTTTGCTTTCCTTCATAGAGCCAAGCAGAGACAAAGAGTCTTCATTTTTCCTTTATGCTAGCTAGAGAGTTGATGTTTTAGGCAGCTTACCTTCAAATGTCCCAGTTTAATGCAGTCTTCATTCTAACTCCTGTTCACATGTACTCTTAAGACCCTATTCCATACATTAAGCCCACACATTTGATCCTCTACATTACCAGGAATAATCACTGCCCAGAGACGCTGGAGAATTTGATTTACATGCTTACTTACCTCTTTGTTTTTCACTTTCTCTGGGGAGTTCCTTTTATTTCTTACAAGTTCAACAGATAACGTTTTCTTCTCTATATTCCTTTACTTTAGCTAGTTCTTCTATACATTGTAGTAATTGCTGCTTGTTAGTTTCCTCTGACCCATGGCAACCTTATACAGAACAGAATGAAATGTTGCTCTGTTTTGTGCCCTCTTCCTCATCATTGGTCCTTTTTGTGTCTATTTTGTTAGTTCATCTCATTGAGGATTTTCCTGACCTTCTACTTGCTTAATCGTGATGTCTTTGTCTTGTAAATAGTCTTTCCTAAGAGGTGTCCAAAGTAAGTGAACCAAATCCTTGCCATCTTTGCTTCTAAGGAGCATTTTCGTTGTATTTTTTTTTAAGACTGATTTATTCATTTTCTGGCAGTCCACAGTATATTCAGTATTCCTTGCCAACACCACAGTCAGAAGGCATCAATAATTCATCTGTCTTTCTTTTTCACTGTCCAACGTTTGCATGTGCATGAGCCAATTGAAAAGACAATGAATGGCTTCTGCCATCTTGCTAGTGCTGGATCCTTGGATGAGTTGATTCTAACATAAATAGAATTCCAAAATAAGTAAATAGAATCAAGAGAATACTCTAAAACAGGAAAGCACCAAACACACTGAGGCCTCCTAGAAATGTGATTTATAGATGTGATGTTCCTAATGGAACAGTTAATAGGTTCCCGGACTGAGTGTTGGGGAAGATTTGAGGGGAGAAGTGGGGGAGAGTCAGTAGTGCATAATGGGCAATTACTTCCTGCCCCCTCAGATGATACATAAGTGTTTCATTAATGGCAATTCACTTAGGAAAGTGATCACTGTTAAGTTCTTTTACCAGCAGCTCCCAAAATATCTCACCCAAAGTGATTGAGTCTTTTTAGGAAATGAGAGATGCAAAATCAAGAAGCAGGGAGCTGGTTCTCCAGTTCTAGTAAAGATGAATTCTAGAAATAAAGTGGGAGCAACAAAGGATGTTATTAATAGGAGAGTTGAAGGCCTCAAACTTTCCTTTAGTTTTAAAAATTAGAAGAAGCAAAGAGAGAGAAAATAGGGGCAAAGTATAAACGTTAAGTTGAAAATGGTGTAGAAGTTTTGAGACAAAGCTAATTTTGAGGGGGTAACCTATTTTCCAAAGGACCCAGTGACCACATTTCTTCATATCCAAAGTGTCAGGAGAAACCTAAGATCACGTTTCTAAACCTTAAGCCAATGATGTTGAATTGTGTCCCTCACTGGAAGCTCTGAACTGCAAGGTTGGCCATTCAAGCTCACCAGCCTCTCTTTGGAAACCCTATACAGGGAGGGGTCGATATGAGTCGAAACAACTCCATGGCACTTAACAACAACAACAACTGGAAGGTTCAAGCTTCAATTCCGCCCCCCCCCCCCATTTTCTGCTAAGAAAAACAGAACTTAAGAGAGAAAGCTCATGGGACTATTCCATTATCTTTTGATTTCATGAACTTTTTGAAGCCCCCTCGTATGTTTCTCTTATATGGAGGTATGGACCCCATAAAGGCTAGGAGACCATCAGAAAAACAAATCTTGTACCTGTTTCACTCTGCTTCCAAAGGTTGTGAGTTGCCTGACGTGAGGCAGAAAAACAAAAGGCAGTGTGTGGTGTGGCATAACCTTGCACTGGAAGTTAGTTCTTCCGGGGTATGATGAGTATGTGATCTTAAGCAAGTCACTTGATCACTCTACACTAGTGTTTTGTTCTTCTACTTTTTTTTTTTTTTTAAAACCTGGGGTGAGTTTGTTTTCTAGGGAACATGTGGCAATGTATTTTTGATTGTCACAGTGGGGCTGAGATATTGGTTTTGGTACTCAGTGAGCAGTGACCAGGGAAGCATCTAAATGCCCTATAATGTACAGGTCAGTCTCCTATAACAAAGAATAGTCACTTCAAAATGTCAATAGTGTTGAGGTTGAGAAGCTCTTCTCTACACCTATTTTCTCATCTATAAAATAATGGGATTAAGAAAGGAGAGATATGTGTGTGGATAGATTGGGCTAGAGCTATATTCCAACTATCCATCTGTCTAAAACAGACCATTGCTACTCACATCACATCTATAGAAACATGAATCAAGTGAAATTAATTGGAAATATTTCTCTCTTTATACAAAAGAACAAAACATTTGTGCTCAAGATGCTATAATCATTGCAGGCTCACAGTGACCACTGTGCCTGTCTCCATACACTGGGTCATTTATCTTGTTATTCTATGCATTGTACCTGCAAGGCGAAGGTTGAGGCTAACCCTTGTGAGCTGAACTGATCATCTCCAGAAGAGGTTTATCATTTCTAACATCCCCCTCACTACTTTCCCACCTGGCTCAGCTCCTACAGAGCCCATGCCCTGCTTAGGTACTCTTGATTTTGCATGTAGTTTCCATTCACTTTTTCATGTGTTTGTCCTTTGTACAGTAAACACATTCAACACCTACAATATATTGTTGTTAAGTGCCATCGAGTCTGTTCCAACTTATAGTGACCCTGTATAGGGTTTCCAAGGACTGGCTGGTGGGTTTGAACTACCAACCTTGACACACTGGGATTCCACCCACAATATATAAGGCGCAATGGATTAGTTTCTATGGAGAATAATAATGAATAAGCCAAGCCCTTTGCAGTGTAATAGGAGAGAAGTGATCCACTCGTAACAGTGAGGCAGGATGACATTAAGTGCCAGAGAAAAGAAAAGTGATATATACCATATGCTCACAAAGACTTTTTGTGATATATATCATATGCTCACAAAAGGAGTCCTGGTGTGGTGCTGTGGGCTAAAGCATCAGACTGCAAAGTCATTTGAACTGCAAGGTCGGTGGTTCAAGCTCACCAGCTGCTCCTTGGAAACCCTATACAGGGTCACTGTGAGTCAGAATCGTCTCAAAGTCACTTAACAACAACAGAAACTTTATGAAGGAAGTATCATATGAACTGGGCTTATAAATCGAAAATTTGGTGGGGACATGGAAGCAGGGAGAAGGGAGGATGAAAGAACACAAAAAGAAAGGCTATAAAGGAGAAAATTTTTAAGGTGCATTAAGGAATGGTGAGCAGCCCTACTTTGTAGGAGCAGGCTATATGAGTAGTAGGGAGCATAGATGGGGTGTGAGACATTTCCTCCATTCCAGCCCTTGAAATTAAAGAGTTGGATTGGATGACATTTAAATTTGTTATAACCCTAAAATGAGGTCACAATTCCTTAATTATATCCCATGTTGTTGTTGTTAAATGTCATTGAGTTGGTTCTGACTCATAACGAGCCTTTATAGGGTTTCCAAGGAGCAGTAGGTGGGTTTGAACTGCTGACTTTGTGCTTCGCAGTCCAGTGTTGACCCTACAGTGCCACACCAGGAATCCATAGGTATTAATGAAAAACTTTCATTAGTTTGTTCACTCAGCAAATACAATTGTTTAGTTTATTCTGGACACTGGGGATTCAGCATTGAAGAAGTCCTTGAAGGGTGGGGATAAGGTCCGAGCTGGGCTGTGCCATGCTAGAACCTGGAACAGGAAAGTGAGCTGAGAGGCTGGTTCCATCATCTGAGCAGGAGGTATAAAAGTCTGAACTCAAGGGGGTAGTGGTGCAAATGGAAAGGAAAGAATGCGTGTGAAAGTAGCACAGGAAATAAAAGTGACTTAACTTGGGAAATGGTTGGTGTGGGAGGTGAGCAGGAGGGAGAGTCAAAGATGCTCCCAAACTTTTGTGCTTCAGTTGGGGAAGACTGTGATGCTGCAACCAGAATTGAAGACCTGGCAAGAAGCTGACTTGGAAGGAAAAGTGATCCATCAGCTTGTTTTAAAATCCGTCGATTCCTGGTTCTGTCAGGCCACCCAGGTTGAAGAGTCCACCAAGCAGAGCTGGAGGGTGGGGTGGTGGGGTGGTGGTGGTGAAAAATTGTGAGTCTTTCAGATGTTAGCTGTAGTGTAAGCCATCAGGGTGGAAGAGATCACTGGGAGGGAATGTGTATCTAAAGGGAGGTAGGCATAGTCCTGGAGAATGTGCACACTTGAGGAGCTGGGAGAAGAAAAGGTGAAGAAGATGAAAGGCTGGTTAGGGATATGAAAAAACAGTGAATTGGCAGTGATCCTGAGGGGAAGCCAATTCTGCTGAATCCCAGATGCATTACATACCTTAGCAGCCTCTAGGGAACAGATTCCAGTTTTAAGACCCCTTGAAATGTGTTTAGTTGTAAAAGTGTTTAGCTACCTGATTATTTTATCACTTCTTAGTGCCTCAGCCAGAAGGTGAGGAGAGAGCAGGAGAAGAGGAGGATCTCCAGTGAGCCATCCTTCCTGCATGCTAGGTGCTAAGAGTTTTGGTTAAAAGATTTACTGTGAAAGCAGGCTGCTTGGTTTACGTGACAATAGGTTCCTGGACCACGGTGACAAGAAAACTATACAAGCCACAGCTTTTGCCCCTGAGACACAGAACTGTCTACTCTCTGTAGCTTGGTTTTGTCTGTGCCACACTGTTCCCCACAGGCTGGATGGCTGAGTGGCTGTGTGGGGATTTGCAGCTCATGCAAAGCCTCCAGGTCTGAGGCAATGGGACTTTTACCCAGGGTTCAGCACAGAGAAGACTCTTGGGGTCAGCTACTTGGTCCTTGTTGACGCCTGAATGACTGTCTTAATTCCCTAGTGCTGTTGTCACAGTAGGTGGCTCTCAGGAAACCCATTTTCTCACATTTCTGGAGGTCAAAAGTCCAAATCTGGGTTTTAGCTATGTCAATTACCTTATGTGACTCTCTCTCCTAGTTTGGTGTCTGCTAGTCCTAGTGTGGTGCTGTAGGATAAGCACTTGACTGCATGATCAGTTTGATCTGCAAGGTCAGCAGTTCAAGCTCACCATCAGCTCCTCGGAAACCCAATACGGGGTCCCCGTGAGTCAGAACTGACTCCACGGCACTTAACAACAACAAGTGATCCTTGATGACCGGGCATTACTTTGCTTGTAGATGAACCTCACATGTTGACTGTCTTCCTCTGTGTGTGTGCCTGGGTCTATTCTGGATTTTTTAAAACATCTAAAATGATCAGATTTAGGATGCATGCTACATGGATATGACCTATCAACAGAGTGATTGGTTGATTGCATTTAGACTGCACTGTGGAAGTAGATTTCATTACATAACTTTAGATTATGTTGTGGGAAATGACTACTTTACTTTCATCATGGAAGATAAACTGCTCTACCAAGACCGGTTAATTTAATCACATGTAACTAGTCCACCACAACAACTAGACTAGTGTTTGGCCAAACCACTGGGAACTATTGTCTAGCCAAGTTAACTTTCACAGTGACATCTGGCTCTTCTGCTCTGGGTCCTCAGGGTTCGGACCACATGTCCCGTCAGTCCCATCTGTCTCCTGTAGTCATGTATAGTGTAATAGTGTGACTGCTTGCATCAAGGAGGTCTGGGTTCCAGCCTAGCTCTGCCACATACCAGCTGTGTGATCTGAGCATAGAGCCTTGGTTCCTCAGGCCTTCAGTTGACTCCTCTCAAAAATGGTGAAGCCAACTATGCGTGCCTCATAGGGTTCTTGTACAGAATAGATGGGATAAATTATACACAGTGTTTAGACCCTCCACAAATGTTACTGTTGCTATTTCAATGCTTTTTCTTTCATTTGTTTGCTTAACTCATTTTTGTTGAGCTCTTTTCAGAATTTGTGTCCTTCCCCCTCAATGTTTTTTTTTTTCCTACTTTAAAAAATAATTAATTTGAGGCAATGTATAAGCGAACACTCCTTAGCTCCCTAGGCAAATTAAGGGCCTTGATTGCCTGGATTGTGCTGCTATGATTGCCTTTTGGAAATAGGGTGCTGTCTTTTGACATCACCTATAATGCCTGGTGTCTGTCCCTGCAAAGAGTGCAATAATGCCACCCGCATTGGTGTGGCATTTTCACACACCTTATTTCAGTAGCATTTTGTGAGCTAGGTCTTTCGCTCCAAGTGAACTGATGGCTGTCTTCAGTTTTGGGATGTGTGTGTGTGTTAGAAGGATTTCTTTTCTTTTAACACAAAAAGTTGAAGTTTCAAAGCAGGTGGGGTGTGGGTTAAACACCATTCTAAATGGCAGGCCTGCTGTTCGAGGGGAGGAAGAGTGGCCTGGAAGTTTAAAAATAACCTGAACATTATAGACTCCTGTGAATTCTACAGCCCGGAGCACTCTGAGTCTGTGGGTGTTTTACCTGCTGGAGTGCCAGCAGGAAACAACGAGTTGAGATGCAGGAGGATTTAAATTTGCTAAATCCTTCAGTGGCACGTGTTGGCAGCAGAAGTATTCATGAAATAAATAAATAAATAAATAAAACCATACCTCATTGTCATGGACTGAATTGTGTTCTCCCGAAATATGTGTCAACTTGGCTAAGCCGTGTTCTAGTTACTATGGAGTTGTGCTCCATTTTGTGATCCGATGTCATTACTCTCCATTTTTGGATATGTCTTATAAATCCTAACCTTTTGTGGTGCTGTGGGATAAAGCACTGGGCCATAAAGTGGGTTTGAAACACAGGGTTGGTGGTTCAAACTCACCAGCTGCTCCTCAGAAACCCTACACAGGGTTGCTATGTGTCGGAACCCACTTGATGGCACTTAATGACAACAATAATATGTTAATGAGGCAGGATTAGAGTGGATTATATATTGAGCCAAAGCCTTACAAGGGGGCATGACTCAGGTTCTGCCTTTATTCAAGTCACTCCTTTGCTTCAGTCACACCTTGTATCTTACAAGAGATAATGTACGGGAAGCAAGCAGAGAAGAGGGACCTAACTACCTCCAAGAAAGCAGAACCAGGAGCCCAGCATATCCTTTGGACTTGTGGTCCCTGCGCTGAGAACCGTCTAGACATGGGGAGATTGATGCCAAGACACATGGAGATCAAGGAATACTAGGTTCTCAGGTATTGAAAGGAGACAAGGACAGGAGTCAGCACAGAGAGAGTCTTCCCCTAGAACTGGCATCCATAATTTGAACTCCTAGCTTCTTAATCTGTGAGAGAATAAATTTGTTTGTGATGTCCATCCACTTGTGATATTTCTGTTATAGCATCACTATATACTTAATACTGAATTTGGTACCATAAGAGTAGGGTGGTACTCTAATAGATACTTAAAATGTGGAAGTGATTTTGGAATTGGGTAATGGATAGAGGCTGGAAGACTGTTTTTTTCCCCTTTTAAAATATTTTTTAATGTTTTTATTGTGAATTGAGTGAAAGTTTACAGGGCAGATCATCAGTTTTACATTCAACAAATCATACACCTTGTTTCATTACAATGATTATAATCTCCCCATGTACCATCAGTTAGCAGTATTTCTCTCTATTCATTTGAGCTTTTTTTTTAAAACACTCAGGCATATATAATAATTTACACTACCAAAGGGCACATTCTGCAAGTCTGCCTCCTGGCTGCCAGCTCTCAGTCCCTCTCTTCCCATGAATTTAGAGGCCTCAGTTGCTCCCTCTCTCCATGTCCCCATCTCTGGTGCTTCTCTGGATAAGGTCCCGCATTCCGCTTGCGCTCTTCTTCCTTGATGGTCCTAGGGTCCTCTGTTTCTGGACTGTAAGATTAACTACTCCCTTGTTTTTGTTACAAAACTTCTACCTTTACAATTGTGACAGTCACAAATAGTCATGACAACAACTACTCACTGTTGAATCTTATCCCCATCTCTTTTTACCAGACCCATCTAGACAAGATAAAAACTGTTCAGTGGGGACTCTATCTTCCCTCACACACTGGAAGAGTTTTAAGATGCCTTATTGTAAAAGCCTACTCAGGACAGAGTGTGCTTGACCCAAGCCATAGTATTTTCAGTTGCCTCATATTCATGGGAAAGCTGGACAATGAATAAGGAAGACTGAAGGAGAAGAACTGGCAAAATATATTGAATATACCATTGATTGCCAGAAGAACAAACAAATCCATCTTGGAAGAAGTATAGCCAGAATGCTGTTATGAATAGGGAGCTGTCTCTGGAGAAGGGCATCATTCTTGGTAAAGAAGACCTTCAGTAAGATGGATTGACACAGTGGCTGCAACAATGGACTCAAACATAGGAAAGATTGTGAGGACGGCACAGAACTGGGCAGTGTTTCCTGGTCGTGTACCTAGGGTCATTATGAGTCAGAACTGACTTGACAGCTCCTGATGACAACAATAACAACAACGGTAAAAGTCTAGATTGCTTTGAAGAGACTGTCGTTAGAATTATGGACAACAAAGGCAATTCCACGAGGACTCAGAAGGAAGTGAGGAGAGAGAACACATATGGCACCAGCAACAGAATGTTGCAGAAATGCAGACGCTAAATGTTCTGGTGAGGCTTTACAAGAAAATGATGAATATGTGATTGGACAACGAAGGAAGGGGGATGCTTTTTATACAGTAGCAAAGAATTTGTCAGAATTATGTTCAGATGTTTGGTCAACGTTACAACTTGTAAATGATAAACTTGAATAGTTGGCTGAGGAGATTCCTAAACAAGCTCTTAAAGAGGCCATGTGGTTTCTTCTTGCTGCTAATAGTAAAATGTGAGAGAAAAGACAGCTTAAAACTGAACTGTGCAAAGTGGAAAGTTCTGTATACAAACTAAGGATCTATATCCTAGAATGTTCACTGAGGATGTGGTGACACAAACTTCTGTTAAAGCAGTTAAGCCTATAACTTAGGGATCTAATGAGCCATCACAGCAGAAAATCCATCATCTTAGACTGAACGGGACAGAGAAAGAATGAAAAGAGAGAATGCCATCTGCCTCTTGGAATTCTACAGTCAGGCTCTAAACCAAAGGAACTACGATCTGCTGTCCTTCAAGAAAAAGAAAGAGCCATCCCTGGAGCAGCTCAGAAATCAGCAGAAGTGTTGGAAGACGGCTGCTTCTGTCTCAAAGGGTGGCTCTAACCTCTGGGGTTTCACAGGATGGGGCCACAGCTTCCTTGTCTTCAGGAGTCAGATCTGGATCTTCACCAAGTCGATTCTGGACTGTGGGGCTGCTGTTAAGGTGTGTTTGGATGGGGCTGCTGCTGCTACTGTGTTGATTCTGAGACCCTTCACCACCTGCTGCAAAGTCTGCACGTGCTCTTGCTTCTCGAAACTGTGACCTCATCATGAAATAAAGTGACTACCCCAAATCTCTATTACTAATACCAGTGAGAAGCCCTACAGTGGTAAGGTTAAGATAATGAGTTTTGGAGCCAGATAGACTTAGAATTGACTCTGCTATGCCACTCAGTTTCTGTTGACCTGAAGGGAAATGATTTAGTCTCTTTCAGTATTGCCTTTTTACTTGTAAAATGACAATTATAATGATACCTACTGCATAGAATTGTTTTGAGAAATAAAGTAAGTACAGAGCCTGGCACAATGTCTTGTACATAATAGGTACCTATTGCAATTAGTATTATTAGCCCACATCGCCTACACTTTTATTTGTAATTATTCTTGACTCATTTGATGTGTGTCCACTTTTCTGTTTTTTCATAGCTCTGAAAATTTCAATATGAAGTTTTGACAGTGGTGAGCACAAATTATTTTAGCAAAGGGAAAATAGCATATTAGGAAACTTTGAGTTATCATATTAATACTTTAAATGTTGAAGAATTATTGTGGAATGACTGAGTAATGGAGTGGTTATGTGAAACTATGAAAAAGTCTTTAAGGGAAACGACTCTACTATGTGTCAATTTGTGTCTGTGTCCAAGTAATTAATTGGCTCCTTACAGGTCTTGGGGAAGAATTTTTCAGTTCTTTCCACCTTTTTCTTTTTATAAATGGCAATCTTGGTACTATTTAGAAATCTTTAAAAGAGCTTAATTCTTCACATTTGAATATATTGTGTTATGCCTATCTGAAAGGTTCTAATAGCATAGGATTACTTGCATATGTTCTGCACACTTGGCTGCTAAAACTTGAGATCAGATCAAATTCTGGTGTGCATCTTAAAGTTTAGGTGAAAGTGCATGTGTGTTTTTCACTTGTAATTCTTCATAAGAAAAAAAACACATAATGATGACATTTCCCTTTTTTATAATGTGAAGATATAGAATGGGTTATGACTCTGGTGGTGGTGGTGGTGGTTATGTGCCGTGGAGTCGGTTTTGACTCATAGCGACCTTGTACAGGGTTTCCGAGGCTGTAAACCTTATCTTTCTCCCATGGAACAGCTGGTAGTTTTGAACTGCTGACCCTGAGGTTAGCAGCACAATTCATAACTACTACGCTACCAGAGCTAGTGACCCTGTATAGAGTTTCCAAGGCTGTGAATCTTTACGGGAACAGAAAGCCTTATCTGTCTTCTGTGGAGCAGCTGGTAGATTCAAACTATTTATCTTTTGGGTAGCAGCCCATCTCGTAATCCACTATATTACCAGGGCTATTTTTCTTGAAGCACAATTTTATTCTAAGTTTTATTTTTCTTTTAAAAAGAAAGTGTGTTTTATGTGGAAGTCTGGCTGTCTTACTTAGACTACATTTTTAAAGAACAGGAAAGACTCCTCATAAGAGAATGCATCCTAAAATGTAATGATTGGTGAAATGAGTGTGAACAGTTCCCCCCTGTGTTAGAGTCACCTGGCTCCTACAAGAAAGGTAAACACCTCTTGGGATAATGGGCAGGGTGACCACTCAAACCAGGAGAAACAGTTAAACACACATGACTAAAGAGTAGGATCAAAGCTAGAGCAAATAAGGGAAGAGAGCCCTGACTTATGCTATTTACCAAAAAGATTTGGAGAAGATTCATTCATTCATTAACTATATACACATATTTACTAATGCTGATTATGGGAATAGCATAAGGCAGGACTCAAGGTAATAAAATGAAGGGGGAGATATGTCTTCTGTTGTCAAGAATCTTATATAGTTGAGAAGGCAAGATATTCATAGCTGGAAAATTAAATAGGAATTTAATGGCTAAGTTATACTTTTGACAAGAAATTACAGTGAATAAACATGGTAGTACATGAATGATACAGAAGTTCTATGACTTTATAGGATCTTGAGATCAAAGAGTTAGAGAAATTATAAACGTTTCATGGAGGATGTAGAATTGAACTGAACCATATCTTGAAGGATGGTTGGTGGCAGTGGTGGTGATGTGCCGGGGAGTCAGTTCCGACTCATAGCGACCCTGCACAGGGTTTCAAAGGCTGTACATCTTTATGGGAGCAGAAAGCCTTATCTTTCTCCTGGTAGATTTGAACTGCTGAACTTGTGGTTAGCATCTCAGCTTGTAATCAACTACCCTACCCTATGGAGCACAGTTCTACCCTGACACACATGGCATTGCCAAGAGTCAGCGTTGACTTGACAGTAACTGGTTTTCTGGTTATGAGGGGAGATGATGTTAGAAGGATGGGTTCAGGTCAGATTGTCTTGAATTGTCAGGCTAAGGAGTTTGACCATTTTTTAGGCAGAGAGATGTTCATTGAAGTTATGTGAGAGGGAAAATGCTGTCATTTGGATAGAAACTGGCACTTCAAGACAGGGAGCTTGAAGGAAAAATTCTAGTGAATTCACTTTTAAACTTATTGAATTTGAGGTGATGAAGGACTACCCATATGGAGACTGTTGTTATTATTAAGTGCTGTCGAGTCAGTTCCAACTCATAGCAACTCTGTATAGGGTTGGGGGTGGGGGTCTAGGGAGATACCCATTATTTAATTGTACATTTGGGACTGAAAATGAGGTTCGAGGTGAGAGCTAGGAATGTAGTTATGGGAGTAGAGGAGATATTTGAAACTATTGGCGGCAGCATGACCTATAAGGGAGAGAAGTTACAAAGACAGTAAAGAGGTTGAGGCTAGACCCGTGAGTGTTCCCACAGTACGACGAGAGGAGGAAGAGAAGGAGATATGGGAGGTGTGATAACTGTGATGTTAGTTCTCTCATGCGGCTAAAAGAGAAACACCACAAAGGGATGGATGCCTTTGACAAACAGAAGTTGATTCTCTCACAGTTTGTTGTTGTTAAGGGCTGTTGAGTCGTTTCCAATTCATGGGAACCCTGGTTTCTGAGTAGCGGCTGATGCGTTTGAACCACTGACCTTGTGGTTAGCAGTCCAATGCTTAGTGTCATACCGGGAGAGTTTGGACTCTAGAGCAAGGCTTTCTTTCTTTGTTCGCTCTCGGGAAATGTCTTTGACCCCTTTTGGCCTCTATAGTTCCAGCATTCCTTGGAGATTACCATGGGTCTTGGTATCGACTTTCCCCTTGACATAGGAGCGTCACAGTGCAAGTACCCTGGCTCCAAAAGGCGTACACCACTCCTGGATCCTCTCTATTGGTAATAGTAGGTCTCTCTCTCTCTGCTCACTTCTCTCTCCTTATGTCTTTGTAAAGTAAAAGATTTTGTAGGCTACACCCCTGGGCAACTCTTTTATGTTGGATCAGGGTTTTGATGTGATCCAGGGTATTGCAGCCCACCTTCAATTAGTTGATAGGTTTATCACATCAGATCACATGGCAGCTACACTACATCATTACATACC
Source organism: Chrysochloris asiatica (assembly GCF_000296735.1). Classification (NCBI taxonomy): domain Eukaryota; kingdom Metazoa; phylum Chordata; class Mammalia; order Afrosoricida; family Chrysochloridae; genus Chrysochloris; species Chrysochloris asiatica. The sequence continues at coordinate 5,134,190 of NW_006408721.1, read as the reverse complement.
TGCCAAACCACTAAGAATCATGGTCCAGCCAAGCTGACATCTAGTTTTGGTGGACACAACTCAATCCATGATGGGGAGTAACTTTGAGAAGGAGGGGAGGCCAGAGGTGCCAGATGCTGCTGTGTGGTCAAGGAGAATGAGATAAAATAAGGACCACTGACTGTCATTGGGAGTCTTAGTGCAGCTTCTGGGCAGTGAAAGGGGCAGAAACTAGCAAATGACTTACCCCACTTTTTCCCAAGCACAGGTATACATTTCAAAACTGGCCTTAAGTCCATATTATATGGAAATGCCTTATTCACTCTGATTATTTTGTACCAGGTGGGCGTAGCCAGCTGCTCAGTGTAGGAAGGTGTGGGAGAGAGAGGGTGTGGTGATGGACAAGTGATGACTTAATCTGTTGATGATTCCAACTCAAAGGGCCCTGGAAGAGGCAAGACTGATGGGTGTAACAGGCTCTAGCTTTCTTCTCTAGGTCTTCATGGTTCTTTTGTTCTGTATCAGCCGTGAGCTGCTTTTCCTCTTACTGGTATATTATCTTCAAGAATGAAATGAGGAGTGTGGTCCAAGCCAAGCAAGTTCAGAATGCAACCTGGACACCTTCCCCTCTTAGGCATTGCCACCTTTGCCCAGCATCTGACACAATGCTTGCCATGTGAAAGGAGGTACTCATTTTGTTTGCTGAATGAATGTCAGCCTGAGCCCACCCCAGGCTGAGCAAGCTTTGCAATGTGTAGGCTGTGTTTTGTTTTCTGAGTCAAAGGGCCAAGGGGGTGGATGGATGGGTGGGCATGCTTCCATCAATTGTTCTCAAACCTGAGATCCGATGCGTTCTCTGCTCACCGTGATCCGAGGGAGTCACGCTCTGGGAGAACCAGTATGTTGCACTCTGCTTTGGCAGGATAGACAGAAAGACCGGAGTCGTCAGGATGGAAGATGAGACAGTGATGAGACAGGGATCCTCTCCCATCTTGGGATAAACTTTTGAATACCCCTAAACCAACAATCAGGTTATACATATTTGGTTTTTGTCCAGACTGAAGAGTGCCCTCATTTTATGGAAAAGAAGGATTAAGGAGTTAAATAAGTAAGTTGATACTAGAATCTGTGTGGTGCTAGATACACTGAAAGAAAATAAAAACGGCAACTGACTAATCACTCAAACCCACTCATCTTTTGTGCCCTCCAATCCCAGGCACACATGCTCCACACTTTTCCATCCTCCAAAGCCTGGCAGACCCCAAGCACACAGGAAAGATGGCAAATTTGGTGGGTTCCAGGAAGCCATTCTCCTCGGGCTATCAGAAACTGTCAGGCTTTTTCCAAACTGCCCTCAGGAGAGGGTCTGATATATGCATTCTCACATAAAGAAGGCCAAATCTGCATTTCTCTAGTGAGGGGTATGTACAACTTAATAAAGGGATAGAATACAGGGTCTTCTGTGGATTGCCCTGTCTCAGAGCTGCTGTGGCAGTTCCTTTGGAAGGGATCTGCAGAAACAGGCTACCTGCCCAGGCTCCTGGGAAGGTGGCCTCTAAAGCAACACCCGGGGTCTTGAACCGGGATGCATGCAGGATGGGCAGCTTGAGCTTTAGATTCCAGGAGATTGTTTAGGGGGACTGCAGAGCAAAGTTGTATAGGGAAACTATGGATGAAGTTGTATAACAGACTGCCCATGCAAAGAATGGTTTTGTGGTACAAAGCAGCAAATGACCCTCACCTACTGAGTTGTAAAAGGATGAACATATGAAGGTCTACCCATTCTCCGAGGCTCAGCTCCAATGTTGTCTCTTTCTAGGACCCTCACTAATACTTCCCTCTTTGGTCTGCCTTCAGCTAGAGGCAATGCCTCCCCTCACTGTCTTTCTTAGAGCCCTTCTTGGATATGTTTTCCCAACCTTTTCCCAACTGTAACCTCTTAGATGCTGTGACTGTGTCTAATTAATCTCTGAGCCCCAGAATCTCTAAGAAGAATGCCTGGCATGTCGGAACAGCTTAAAGAATATTTGTTAAATGCGTTTATGAATTCATGAATAAATTACAAATACAGCTTTCTCAGGTATCCCAGTCTTTGGGATCCTCAGACACAGGTCTCTAAAATTTTTCCTTCCTTTCGTTTTTACCCCATTCCTCTTTTTGACTAAGTCTCAAGAAATTATATCTCCCTGCTCTTCCCTCCATCCCTTCCCTCCACATCACAGCCATCTAGGGCTGTACCTCTGAGGTATGATTTCAGAAACAGAAAGCAACTGGGTGGTGTTTGCTGTATGGCACCACGATCAAAGCTACCTTCAAACCCAGATACCATCAAGTCGGTTCGAACTCATGGAGACCATGTATGTCAGAGTAAAACTGTGCTCCACAGGACTTCCAATGGGGAGTTTTTGGAAGTTGATTTCTGAGCCCTTCTTCTGAGGTACCTCTGGAAGGACATAAATTTTGAACTTTTTAGTTAGTAGCAGAAGACATTAACTGTGCCATCTAAGGACTTCATAGTTAAAAATGTCTTTGTTGTTGTTAAGTGCTATTGAATCAGTTCTGACCCTGTATAGGGTTTCTGAGGAGCAGCTGGTGAGCTTGAACCGCCGATTTTGTAGTTCAAACCGACTTTTCAGCCCGGCACATTAACCTACATTGCCACACCAGTACTTGAAAATGTCTTTAGCAAACATTATGTATTGTTGTTGTTGTTAAGTGCCGTCAAGTCAGTTCCGACTCATAGCAACTCATAGCAATAGGATTTCTGAGGGTTTGGACTGCTGACTTTGAGGTTCGGAGTCCAATGCTAACCCATACTTATTATATGCCTGCACACAAATTAATTTAATTCTCACAGCAACTCTGTGAGGTAGACATTCTTACACATTTAAATGTCTCCAGGTCCCCTAGGGCTATTCCCAAGACCTGACTCTGTAACAAAGAAAACATTATTTTGATATCCATTATGTTGGTAGTAGCCACGCGTTGTCAAGAATTCTGGCCTTAACATCAGGAGATCTGGTTCTACTATGTCTTAACTCTATGTCCCTGTACAAGTCCCTGACCCCTTGGAGCCATACAGTCCTATAGCAAAGATGAGATAACATTAACACAGTTGGAAATGAATGGTTAAAAAAATTTTTTTTTTTTGCAAGATTTGAGTCTGATACGATGGTGGGACTCTGGGGTTTCTTAGACCTATGCTTGAGAGATGCTGGCCCTAGGTTTGGACATTACATGGGATGTGAAGTTATATGTTCGCTCTAAGTAAAGGCTGCCAGGTATTGTGGAAGCCAGCAGACTTCTGGGACATCTGCATTACCAGGGCTTCTCTGCTCTGCTATGCATTTGCACATGGTCTCCTGCCAACTTTTTTCTTCAGAACCCACTCCCAAATCCTCTCTGCATTATGTTCCTTATTTGCATTAAGAGTCTATTACTTGGAAAAATTCAACAGGGGAAAGACAGTCTGGAAAGGGGCTGTGATAGCGTAAGCATGAACTATCTGAAGTCTAACTAGTAGGGAAAGAAGAGATGAGGGAGCAGAGCTGGTAAGAAGTGCTCAGGCCTTTTGGATGAGGCACAAAAAATGCCGACTTCTCAGTGATGGGCTAAAATCTCATATGAAGATGGCCCACAGCCTGACAGATGTGGGAAGAGCTCCCTGCATGCAGGGAATAGGCTAAGTGTTTCTCCCACCTTGCCACTCACATCTGTCTGTCTCAGTACAGATTCCCATGGCCTGCCTGGTTTGGAGAGATTGTGGCCACTTTGTTCCCTTTCTTTTATACAGCAGAATGGAGAGATCTGCCTGTCCATTCCACACCTTGGATAGTTGAGAGACTATGGGCGGAAAGCTTTGAAGTGTAACTGTCTGTGTAGGATTAACAGCCTAGAAAAGTCTCAGAAAAACGTAGGGACCTGGTTGCCTTATCTTAACTTCTGTTTCATACTTGTGCCCAGTGTGTGGGGGTACACTGTTCAGGTGTGGTGACACAGACTGGTTGTATTGTGGTGGCATTTGGGGCTTAGATCTCAACAAAGTCCCACTGGGGAGTAGAAGGCTGATGGCAAAAGGTCACTTCTTTTTGAGTACTTAAGTTTTAAGGCTGAAAAGTACCTGGGCTCACCATGATGTAGCAAGCGACCAGTAGATGGTGCTCTGACAACAGGAAACTACAGCTACTCGACCAGCCATACTCCATGTTCCTCTTAGGCTGGAAAGGGATTGTAGGATGGTCTTCAAGCTGGTTCTCAATCAGTTGTGATCAGTTGCAGATTTTTCACATGTTCATTTGTGAGTTCTTAGAGAACAGTTGAATTAGGAACATTGGAATAAGGATGTTCACCAAATTCCCTTTATGAAAAGCATTAGGGTAATGACTGACTTTCCCTAAAAATTCCCTTGAATCTCAAGGACAGTTGAAAGATATATTTCCTGGTTGCTGCTTTCCCAACATAGTCTCTGGAGCATTTGACCAATGATGAAATTCAATTGTAGTACGATGAGCAAAGCATTTCTACAGGCTTATAGTGAATGTATCATTTCTTCTTTTGGCCGTGAATAATTTGGAATTTCACTATTACTGCTCCAAAGGGCTGCATGGATATTAGAAAGAGTCATAAATTGGAAGACAGCAAATCTGCTACAAGTCTAAGCTCTTTGCCTTGTCTCAGATATGAGCAAACTAGTCTATATTTCTGAAACTGTGGCTTTGTCTGCCAAATCAGGATCATGCTATATGTGCCACCAGGCTGACCCTAGAAGCTTAGGGTGAGGATCAGCTGTGGAGTCTCTCTAAATGGAAAACTTATGAAAAATTCAAACATATATAAAATATTCAACCTTTAAACTTGCAGCCCTCTCAGGGGCCTCGAAACTGATGGGTATAGAGAACATGAAACCGATATAGAAATTATAGATCTCAAAGGTCTCAAAGCAAGGGGTGGAATATAAGAAAGTGTCTTCTTTCCAACATTTCTGCCCTTAGGCCAAGTCGGTAGTGAAGTTGCCCCAGGATTGGACATTGTTTCGTTCTGCTGTGCATGGGGTCGCTATGAGTCGGTTCTGACTCGATGGCACCTGACAACAACAGCAACAACATAACACCACCATGATTACCTCTGTCCTTTGGCTGGACCCACCAAGAATTCTCAGCTTGTGACTCCCATACATAGGTGATCACCGCCCCGCCCCCCCCCCAATGTAGTCTACATCATTCCCAATTTATGTGTTTGTGATCCCTGTCTCTTCAGAAGGCAAGAAGGCAGGCTCTGACGCCAGCTGACTGTCACATCTCTATGTATAATAACCTTTCCAAATAATCTAGTTCTCTAAAGAATTACAGCAGCCACAGAAAACACAGGGCATCGCAGAGAGAGGACAGGGCATTCATAATGGATCTCTGCTGAGTGGGTGATGTTTCCAGGAGACAAGTCAGGGATCCCTGATTTTCCAAGAGCCACTTCTGGGACATAAAAGTCTACTGAATCCAACTTAGCCTGGGTGTTAAAAGGCACTAGACACAAGGATACTGGTGACTGGCCACCCTCCATTCTGTTAAGCAAATCACGAAGGGCGTGAAGCTGCAGCGAGAGTGTGAGGGTGTCCATGAAGCATTCTAGCAAGTGAGGTTATAGAATCCAATTTTACAAGAGGGTAGGCTATTTTTGTCATCTACTCTGGTCACTTTTATCCTCAGGACCTAAAACAGTGCTTGGCACATGGAAGGTGCTCAAGCATATTTGTTGAATGATTTGAATGGGTTTTCTGCTGTGGATTATGGTCCTGCCTGAAAACAGGCACAGGAACTTGATAATTCTGAAAGTCCTTTCTGATCCTATGCAGTTTACAGGGCTATGGACACAGGTACATGCTACTGGTTCTAAAGTGGCTAGCCAGCCCATGGGACTTCCGTTTCACTTCTGACTAGGTAATAAGAGGATCTTCTGACCAAAGTGGACAAAACGGATAGAGTAAGGTAGTAATGTGAACTCAAAAAGAACCAATTAGAGTGGACACACCTCTTACTTGGAATAGTAACTTTGCCTGAAGGAAGTCAGCACACTGTCCCCAAGGAGAGCAGTGCTTTCTGGAGGTGGACATGTTGAGACCAAGCCTTTGGATTTCCAGTGCCCAGATAATTTTTCTTCTCTCTCTCTCTCTCACACACACACACAATACACGTGTCAATGCTCACATGGACTTGCCCACACACAGACACGTACATGTAGGAACACACACGCCTCTCACTCAGACGTCACCTCACTTCTCACAGAAACTGTCTTTCACACACAGACACACTCTGCCATGATTTCCACCTTTGGGCTCTGGCTAGTTTCCTTCTTGAGGGTCCCCCTACCCTCCCTTCTATTGCTTACCTAGAGAGGATTTGTACAGGAATTGAGGAAAAAGCAGAAAAAGGTAGAGGAAGCTCTACCACGTTGTGTGGACATGGACAGGAACAACTGATTCCAGTTTTGAGTTTAAGTCACTTCTAGGTACCCTGCAGGGAAGGGATTGGTTGCTAAACACCGGGGCTCTTTCTCTGAAGTCCACCTTTTCTACCTGTGCAACTTAGATATTAGTTTTGCTCCCCCCCCCCCAATTATTAGGGTGGGTTTGAAGAAGTCAAGATAGGGGTGGGAGGATCTGATTGTTATCATTTTGGGAAGGGTCGTTTCAGCCCAGAATTCACACTTTAGGGGCCTTAAGTATCTGAACCACTCTTTCAGACAAGGGGCGCAGGGTTCTCCTTAGAGTTGAACCTAGGAGCCTAACCTATATGGCCCCAGTTTGCAGAGGGAAGGCAGAAGCACTAGCCTCAACATGCGTAGCCCCCGTGGGCTCTAGCCTTCTCTACCATCTTCAGGCTGCTAGTTGGGGAGAGGAGAGGTGCCTTCTCTGCAAAAATTCCTTGGCAACGTCTGTGGAGCTTGGGAAGTGCGGAGGAGTGGCGGCCGGGCCCTTGTGCGCAGAGCGCTGGGCTCAAAGGCCTCAACTCCCCGCCAGGGTGACACACGGTCGGCTCCGAACCTGGCATAACACCAGCGGGTTCTACCCTCGGGTATGACAGGCGCGCGAGCGAGCGTGCGTGCGCGTGCGCCCCCGGCCCGATCCCCGCTCTCTTGCGGAGACTCAGCCGCGCAGCAAGCTGCGCCCGCCTCTCTCTTCTCGGCGTTACTTGTGGAAAGGAGACTCTTTACTGCGTCTTTGCGGAGGTGGCTACTCTTTGGCTAAAAAGTAAATAAGCTAAACCAGCATTACATCCCGGCAAGCTCTAGCTAGGGGTCTTTACGGCTTCATCCCCTCCCTCTCCCACGGCTCGCTGGCCCCTCCCCCGCCTCTCCTGGAGCTCCAGTGCGCGCCTCTCGGCGCTTCTGCTCCCTGCTCATTCTCCCTCCGCCCACTAGCCTTTCCCATCTTCATCTGCTCTCGAGGGGCAGTTAAGGTAGAAGAAGAACACCTAGTCGTTAGTGAGGAACTTCAGTCCTCGGGCAACTCCCGTGTCAGGCTACTGCTAAGCTGGACTGCAACCTGTTCCTCCCTCGCCTAAAGCTTCTGTCCTCCCGCTCGCTCCTGCTCCCGCCCTCACCCGGCGCAGCCGCGGATTGCAGTTGCATGCTGACCGGGGAGGCGGCGGCGGTGGCGAGCGCTCCGGGCGGATGCTGGCAATCGGGCTTCTCTGCACTCTGAATGCTGCTAACCTCTATCCCAATCGGAGGAGCTTTTAAGTCATTTGCCCCTTTCTTTGGATCGACTTCTTATTTTGACACTTTGGGCCTTGCGGTTTACATAGGAACCTCAATATCGCTATCCCCTCTCCCTCTCTCCAACCTTTGGATGCGTCTGTGCTGGCAGATTTAAAGACCCAAGTGTTGGCTGTGGAATCTTAGATGAGCTTTCAGAGATTGGCGTTATAAAGCATGTTACCTTAACCCCTTCCTCATCTTATTTTATTTTTAATCCTTTTGTCCCCCCTCCCCCCTCCTACCATCCTCTTTCCCAACCAATAAATCACCAAACTGTTACCTAGCGGGCTGGTGCCAGCCTCTTTTCCTGAACTAGGCGGTGCGTCTGCCAGAAGAGGAGCTATGTTTGAGGTGCAGTCTACTCCACCCCTCTTCTCTTCAGTCCCTGAACGCCACTACACACTGGCATTCTGAGAAAAAATTTTTTTGCTTCCAGAACTGAGCACCTCAAACCCTCCCCCCTCAATCCCATTTTTTCTCCCTTTCTGAGGAATGGAGCTTCGCAGAGGTTGTGTATAGATTCAACAGTTCAGAGCGGTGGGGCTGCTGTTGCCGCCTCTTCGAAGAGCTCGCCGGGCTCCAGGGAGGTGGTCCCCGTGTGCCCAACTGGATGCAGCTCTGAGTATCTTTCTGCTTGTTGCTGTGTGCGGGGTGTTCGGCCACGATCACCTTTGTGTGTCTTCTGTCTGTTTGAACTTCAGGATGGCTCGCTTCGGGGAGGCGGTGGTCGGCAGGCCTGGGTCGGGCGATGGAGACTCGGACCAGAGCAGGAACCGGCAAGGAACCCCAGTGCCAGCCTCGGGCCCAGCGGCCGCCTACAAGCAGTCGAAAGCGCAGAGGGCGCGGACTATGGCTTTGTACAACCCCATTCCCGTCCGGCAGAACTGTTTCACCGTCAACAGATCCCTCTTCATCTTCGGAGAAGATAACATTGTCAGGAAATACGCCAAGAAGCTCATCGATTGGCCATATCCTTTCTTGCCCACCATAACTCCCCTCTCCCCCTTTGCATTTCTAAGAGTGGGGAGGGGGGGCGTCTAGCATGACATTTATCCCTCACCCTTTCTTGCTGTCAATTTGTCCCCTTTCTGAAGTGCTCTCTTTACTTTCGTACATCTAAGGGGTGATCTTGGTGAAGTAGAGACCGGTTTGGGCACTAGTGGCTTTCAAGGTAAGACTTTTTTTATTTTTGATTTTTTCCTATGTGGAAGTCTCTAGTACCCCGGGGTATATGGTGCTTCTGTGTCTGCCCCCTTCTGAGTTGGGCTTTGTCTGCTTCCCAGGCCCCTTCACGTGCTGCATTCTACCTAGATAGATTGGGTTGCCCCTTTTCTCAGGGCTTTCTTTCATAACCACCTCCCTGTTGTTTCCCTCCCTTCAAGCCACCCCCTTCATTCCCATTCCCACCAGCTGGGGAGACACCTGCACTGCTTTCCTGTAGGGAATTCAAGGTTCTGTGAAGGAATGGATGAGTTTAGAAGTTCCAAGAGCTCTGGGCCCAAACCCTGTTTTTATACAAACAAACAAATGAAGAAATGAAACAGGCTTTTGGCTGGGCATCCAGCTAACTTTGGGCACTTAGTTTAAGTTCCACTGAGAGTGGAGTGAGTGAGTAAACTATCTGTCAGAGCAGGCGATCCCTAATGCCATAAACCCAAGCAGCTCAGACCTGAAGTTCTTTTCTCACCCAAAGAAGAGCCGCTTCCTCAGGGAGGCGGGGGGGGGGGGTCCCCCTTTCTGTCCATGGTCTTCTTTCCCTCCATGCTTTACCCAGCTGGTGTCCTCCCAGCACCCAGAACAACCCAGGTGGATGTGCTGGCATGAATTCATCAGCCAGAGGTGTGCAAACAATCTGTCTTGCCTTAGCTCCAAAAGAACTGCTCTCACAAAGAGTTCGTGTGGGCATCTGCAATTGTGTTGGTGTCAGGGTAAACAGGAACGAAGAAGCTTCTTTGCAGGTTTAATCAAGTGCACCAAATGCAGACTGCTGACTGGGCATCTCACTGCCTCACTCTTCCCTAAGAATTTGGCCTTCAGGAGTTGGGGCAGTGGACTGGGGAGAGGGATTAGTAGGCAAGCCAGTGGTGTGATGGTGGTGTGGTATTACATATGGGAGTAAGCTTGGAGACATGAACTTTGATGTGGAAGGAGCTTTCTTGAGAATGCACCTGCAAAAGAGGCCCCTCCCCTTCTTCCCTGTCTTCCCTCCTTCCTGTTTCCACTCTCCAGGTGTGCAGTGGTGAGACAGCTGGAGTGGCATTGGGTCTCTAGTATCAGCCAGGCACAAGGCTTGCTTTCCCCAGGGTCTGGGCATCTCCCTATATCCCTCCCCCACCTTCCCCTCCTTCTTCCCTAGTTCCTTGCTTCAGCAGCACTGTGATTGGCTGTTGCGTGGTGCTTCTAGGCAGTACCCCTCATTAGAAACGAAGGAGCATCTCTAAGCAGATATTCTTCCTGCTGCTGTTCGCATCCTCCCACAACCACCCCTGGCTGGGTTTCTCTATGTCTCCTCCTTCCTGCGCTTTCCCCCGCCTCCACAGTGATTCCCAGGCCAAACAGTGCCTGAGTTGAACATGTCTAAGGTGGGGGCTTATTGGAAGGGAGGGGTCCAGACCCTGCAGTCACCTCTGCCGATTCACTGCATAAAGCGGAAAGACCTCATTGTGTTCCATGCTGCAGCAGCAAACATTCCTCTAAGCAGATCTCTACTGGTTTCCGCTACGGGGGTGGGGGTGGGGGTGGGGGTGGGAGGCTTTTCGGCTCCTGCAATTATACAAAATTTCCCACCTACCAAATGCTGCCTTGTTGTGCCTCTCTCAGGGGCGTGTTTACTCAGACAGGCGCCTTCCTGTTTCCTCGTGGTAGACAAAGGGGCCCATCCACCCCGCGGGTGGCAAAGTGAGTCAAAAATCATTGGTGGTACCTTGGACAGCGCTATGAAAACTCGAAGGGCGGCCCTGGACTACCCGGGCTTCAGCACCTCTGCACTTCCGCGGTTGGGCCCGGTCGTCAGGGCTGGGCAGTGAACTCGTTTGCCACACCACGCGGTGGTTTCGCTTCACGTTTTCTCTTCCGCTGCAAAGACTCCGCCTTTCCACAAGGCGTTGCGAGTGCAAGGTGCAATTATGGTTCTTAACTCTTCTTTCCTTGGCCAAAATGGACCAAGGAGAGTCCAGGAATTGATTTCAGCTTCATGCTCAATGCTTTGGCTGTGAACTCTGTCCCAATAGTTTTTTTGTGTGTGTGTTGTTTTTTTTAAAATCCCAGATAGAAGTTAGCGGTGTTTCTACAGCATGTAGGCTGCTGTTGTAAAAATGTTCAGAGAACATCTGCTAAGGTGTTGAGAGGAGCTCGTTGGAAAATGTAAAATGCAATGTGTTTGTTTTTTCTTCCGGTCTTTACAGTGTAATTGACAAATATATTTCCCCTGTTTGTGGCCAAGTGGAAACACTTCGTCTCCATAATAGCGTATCAAAGCTCCTGTCTTACCTTCCCTTTCTTTCGAAACTCCCAGATTAACAAAATAGTTAGCCTTTTTTCTGTTTTTTCTTTTGGGGAATCAGTGTGAGTGGTGGTTATCAATTAAACTTTGTAGCTTAGTCTGTTTGGATTCAATCCCAGTTCCTTCACCTGTAAACTCTGTGATCTTAAGAGTGTGTGCTTTGTGACTTACTCTTTTGATCTATAAAATGAGGATGATATTAATAAATTACTTGGAGAATTAAATGAGTGAATATATGTGAAATGTCTAGAACAATGACAGGTTACTCAGTGGTTGTTCAGTGCTGTTTAGTCAGTTCTAACTCATAAAGACCCTGTCTGTATACTTGAAGCAAGGAGTGGCTGGTGGGTTTGAACTGCTGGCCTTTTGGTTAGCAGTCCAGAGTTTATCTTGCAGCACAACAGCAGAACTCCAATTACTCAATACATACTTGGTATTATTATTAATAACAACATAAATTGTTATAATTGTTAATAATTCAGAATTTTCAACATGCCTGAAGGGAGGAATTTTATTTCAAGGTGACACCATCTAGATACTTGGCTCTCAAAGAGAGCAAACGGCGTCCTCTACATTACCTGGAAGTTTGCTAAAATTACAGAATCCCAGATATCACTTCAAACCTGCTGTCTTAACCTGCATTTTCACAAGATCTCCAGGTGATAGGTATGCATATTAAAGTTTGAGCAGTACTTCTTAAGAATTCCTGCTCTTTGTGAGGGTCTAATTTTCAAAAGGAGCCCTGGTGTGGTGCTGTAGGATAAAGCACTGGACCACAAGGTTGGTTTGAACAAGGTTGGTGGTTCAAATTCACCAGCTGCTCCTTGGAAACCCTAGACAGGGTTGCTATGAGTCGGAACTGACTTGATGACACTTAACAACAACAATGATTATCAAAAAAGGAAGGTTGTGCTGAAAACATGTCAATGCCATCATAGGTCCTGACACGATACATATGCAACAGCATGGTTTGGCGCTGTGTTTTAATGTGTCAGACTGCAAAGCCATTTGAACTACAAGGTTGGTGATTCAAGCCCACCGGCCACTCCTTGGAAACTCTATACAGGGTCGCTATGGGTCAGAACTGACTCAATGGCACTTAACAACAACAACATGCCTTTTGAGACTTAGACATCTCTTGAATTGACTGCAGAATGTCAGTGTAGGACTATGAAGATAAAAATTTATGCACTGTGTTAATGGTCTCTCAGTTTACTGCATATCACTGGTCTTATATCAGATTGGCCTGAATCAGTTAAATAAAAGCAGTGATTTACTTCATGTTCTTGAGATCCTCTGAATTGGGAGAGTATAACCTTATCCAGTTGTTAACTGTTGTTGTTAAGTCATCGAGTTGGTTCCAACTCATAGTGACCCTGTATAGGGTTTCCCAGGAGGGGCTGTTGAGCTTGAACTGCTGACCTTGCGGTTCAAATCAACCTTGCAGTCCAGTGCATTTAATTCTGAAGAGTGGAAATGCCTAAGAGAATCCAAATTTAGTATGAAAATAGTGGCAAGTCAGCAGCCCACTCTGCATTTTCTTTTCTCTGGGGAGCTACATCTGCATAGGGAGATATTTTTATTTTCATATGGCACTGTCTTCAGCGTGGCTATCATAACCTTTTTGAAATGCTAATCTGATTTAAAATGCGATAGTATATCTGATATGATTTCTCTTTTTCTTGCTTATCTAATAGATGCAACTGATGTATCCTCTTCTTCTAAGGCACTTGTAGGTTCTGAATACTGTCCCCTGTTCACTGTGCCACAGGCTTACCTGCTCCAACTAGTTAGTGCCCAGGGCCAGCTACCCTGTGGGCATGCAGGCTCTTTATCATGTTTTGTGAGTTGCCACACACTTGTGTGAACTTCCCCAGGTCCTGAGGATAAAGGGAAGAGCTGCTATGTCTGACGTGGAAACTTTGTGCCATACATAGATGGGCACTATGAGATTTCCCCTACCCATTTGGTATGGGTCATCTTAGCAGGGAAACAAGTTTCATATAGAAATGAGCATGGTTTATAGTACACAGAGCAAACATATTTGTAGCCACTGAGATGATGAAGCTCATCATAATGAACCTGTGGATATTCATCAATGATTTCTAGTTACAGAAAATTTCCTTGTAGTCTCTTTTCTTCTCCGCAGCACTCTGATGAAGGGTTAGAGGTTATGTGCTTTATTATGTCGAAATTTCTGTTGTCAACTATCAACTTATTTTGGAGAACTTTGGTCAGAATTACTGAAAGTTCTGGTCCCCAAAGCTCCCATTTTGGCACATACTCTTCTGTTTCGGTTGTCTGCAAATACGCAACATGTTGCAAGATAGCAACTGAAGCCCTGGCAAGAATTTGAGATTTTACGTAACTGTAAATGAATCATGACTCACAATTCCTTGATAGGACAGAGGGTGCCTACTAATAAGGATGCAGTCTGTGACTGTATCCTAGGATCAGATAATGCAGAAAGGTTTCACGTCTTTTGTGTACCTGGGCACTGATGCAGACTGTGGAAATAGCAACTGTAATTGCTGCTTGGGTTGTAGGATCAAGGGCTTCATTCCTTTTCTGAGGCTCCCAGGACTATGAGCTTTGCCCTTGGAGGGAGGTGCATGTGGGTAAATGTTTCCTCCAGGAGTCCAGGCAGTGAATTCTGATGGGGACCAGTTGTAATTGAGATAGAGCCTGGAATTAGAGTTGGAGTGAAGGAGTTTGACAGCAATGCAGTGACTTGAAAATGGAGACAAAAATACCTTGGATGTGATAGTTTTGTCTGTTGGTTTGCATGTCATTATTTCCCCACTTCCCTTGCCTTGCTTTCCTTGCAATAGACACCATGCATGCCGTGAATTAAAGAAGGGGGAGGAAAACAACCACAAGACTTTTTCTACTTCTGAATGATCCAGACTCTGGAATTAATTCGTTTCATATAAATTGCTTATCTCTTTTTAACTGTTGCTGTACAAGATGTAGGTTTTTGTTTTCTTTTTTTTAATCCTGTTGTGATCTGTCCCCACTGGACCCCCCCACCAGTTTCTACTTTTAGGAAATCTGGTATCACCCAACCTTCATGTTGTTGTTTTTAAGTGTCATTGAGTTGGTCCTGACTCATAGTGACTTTGTCTAGGGCTTCAGAGAGTTGGCTGGTGGGTTTGAACTGCCGACCTTCTAGTTCAAGTGGACCTTGTAGTCCAGTGCTTATCCTACAGCACCACACCAGGACTCCCAACCTTCATAGCCTTCACTAAAATAAAACTTGAGTGGAGGTTTGTTAAGCTATCTGAACTCTTGCAAATTCTGTGCATCCCTGTGTGTGCTGAGGAGATCAGCAGCCTCCCTTCCATTACTCCCATGGTGGCCTGAAAAGCTGTCGCTCACCCAAACCCCAGCAGTGCAGCCAGTGGTCAGAGGCAGTTCTTTTCACTGACCACTGCAAAGACATGAAAAAAGGAGCCTCACTACAGCTGTAATTAATATCCTTTTATTCAAGGAGAGAAGGAGCTCTGGTAGCGTAGTGGTTACGAATTGGGTTGCGAACTGCAAGGTCAGCAGTTCCAAACTACTAGCTGTTCTGTGGGAGAAAGATGAGGTGTTCTGCTCTCGTAAAGATTTACAGCCTCGGAAACCCTGTGCAGGGTCGCTATGAGTCGGAACCAACGCCATGGCACACAGCCACCATTCAAGGAGAGAAAGAGACAGAGAAACCAAACATTTTCCCCCTTTCCTCACTGCCCAGTTCTCTGCCCTTTTTCATCTTTCTATATTTCTCTCTCTCATTTTTAGGTTTGGCCTTGGTGAATAATTCATTATATGTGTGGGTTTTTCCTAGGATTTTCAGAAAAAGGAAAGTTGTTGGTTTTCCTTGTGGATAAAAGCAAAATCTTGCACAGAGGGCCAGTTTCAGACATCAACTTTTTTTTCCTGTCCTGTTTTCTGCAGTGGGAAACGTTATCTGGGGGATGAAAGGGAGAACTCTCTTTTGACAAGTTTTTTCTTGCCGTTTTATAATGACTGTTGAATGCGCCAAATTGTGTGTTTGGGTGCCCCATAAGTATGCAGCTAGCCCCACCTCTTGTCAAATACCATGGTTAACTAGTAGCTATGTCACCAAGTACTTGTCACACAGAATCCTCTTTTTTTCCTGGGTCCTCATGCAGATAAAATGCTGAGCCGTTGAACTCCAAAGCAGGTGCCTGAAACCATTTCTTCTCATACTTCAATGTAATTTCACATAGGAATTGGAGTAGAGGATTGCAGACAGGGAATAATCTCATCATTTGTGTGGAGGCACTGAAATTAGTGTATAACAGCCCCCATCATCACTGTCACCGTGTGACTTCTGAAGCAGTCCCTCTCAAAGAGGTAAAGAGATGTCAGGGACTCACTCATGAATGTTTCTCTTTCTAACCTACTAAGAGGACTTATATGTAGCTTTGCTGGTCGTGTCTCCAGTGTTGCTTAAGGACAGAACTACAGTACAAAGTTTTTGGGCTCCTCCAACCTAGTCGTCTCTTGTGTGTTAAGCCGGTTTAAGAGAAATGTCTTCAGAGTAATTCTTGATTACTGTGTACCCCAAGTATGTTTTCTAAAATTCCCATCCCTTGTATCTTTGGCCTTTGTGAACTCTAAACCTGAGGCATCCCTGTTTCCTTTTCTCTGGAAAGCAAGGAACAGCCAGAAGGTTTGTCCTCAAAAAGGGGAAGTGTACCAGATAAAGGGAATCTGCACTGACTGACTTTAAAAAGTGTCAGTTACCTATGACAGCCTCCTCAGCCCCTGGCAGAACAGTGGGCACCACTTCTTTGCTGATAGGTTGACTCCAACTCCTGGCCAGCCCATGTGTATCAGAGTAGAACTGTACTCAGGAGGATTTTCAATGGCCATGACCTTATGGAATGGGGCCCTGGTGGCGCTGTAGGGTAAGCACTGGGCTGCTAACGGTAGGCCAGAAGTTCTGCAGGAGAAATATGAGGCTATGTGTTCCCATAAAGATTCTATAGAGGGTCGCCATAAGTCAGATTCGATCGACTCTGTGGCAGTGGGCTTGGTTTTGGTTTTGTTTTTTTCTGTTTTGGTGACCTTTCAGAAGCAGATTGCCAGGCTTTTCTTCTAAGGCACCTCCGGGTGGACTCATGTCTCCAGACTTTTAGTTCGCAGCCCAGTGCATTAACCATTTGCACTACCTACCCAGTGACTTCAGGGCAATGGTCAGGAGCTTCTTTTCTCATTGTGGTTTAAGCTCTCATTTTGAAGGACTAAACAGTTCTACTCCTGGCCCTCTTGCAGATTAAAAAAACAATTATAATAAAGCCTGAAATATCCCCATTAAAGTAGGCATTCCTCACAGAAGCAGGTGGGTAGGTAACTTCTAACCAGGCAGCTGTCACGGAATCTTGTGGACTCTTGTGGACCAGCCACATGAGAGGCTTCAGATCGAAGGCTTGCCTGGCACCCGTGCCAAGTGTCTGTGGGTGGTTGACTTGAGATAACAGATAACATAGAATTGCTGTTGCATAATTTTGAGGCTGAGCTTCACCCATTTGGTTTCCCCATTTCTTTAGAGTTTGGAAAACCTGCCTCCGATGCATGTGTCAGCTTTCCAAAGACTTGTGTCACCAAAGCGGATAAAACACCTGCCGTCAAGTTGATGCTGCTGACTTGTGGCAACCCCATGTGTGTCAGATTGGAATTATGTTCCATATGGTTTTCAGGGGTTGATTTTTGGAAGTGGATCACCAGTCCTATCTTCTGAGGCACTTGTGGGTGTATTTGAGCCTCCTTACCTTTGAACCGACTCAACAGCATTTAACAACAACACCAACCTTGGAGTGTGCAGCTAAGCTCATTCATCATTTGCTCATGAACCAATGTTTTATCACCACTCAGGAGCTGTCATTCAAGCTGGGGCTTTCTTTATTTCCGGCATACATATCTTCATTTTTTTTCTCCTCTATGTTGTAAGAGTGATGAAAAGGATGTAACTGGATGGTGTGTAGTAGGTTAGAGAGAAAAGGAAGAAATGGCATGCTCAAATTAGGAACTGAAGATTATTGGTGATCAGACTCTGGTATCATTTCCACTGCTGAGATGCAGGAATCTTGTGTGGCCACTGGGGCCAAAGGCCAAACCCAGCCTAACCCACTACTATTAAGTCGATTCCAACTTATAGTGACCCAAAAGGATACAGTAGAACTGCCCCAAAGGGTTTCTAAAGTTGTAATCTTTATGGAAACAGACTGCCACATCTTTCTTCTGCAGAAAGACCACCAGTCTTTCACGTAGCACTTTAACCACTGTGCCAACAGGGCTACTTTTGGACCTAAAGATGAAGCTCTGAATATCAGTATTCTCCCACATCTTCCACAGGCTTCAACTTAGCTGTTGGTTGTTGCTTTGAAGATGTAGATCTTGTTGTTTCTAAAGATGTAAATCTTTATGGGAGCAGAAAACGTCATCTTTCTTAGGTCAGTTTAGTTGTAGGTTTGAAGGTTTTTGAACTTTTGGTCCTTCTTAATTTCCACCCCATTGTCTCATGTGGCTGGTCAGAGTCAAAAAGCATGAAATGGATTTTTAACATCTTAGCAATTTCCAGCTGTGTGCTGTTGGGAACGCTTTTGCTACTGTTCTATGTCAGCTACTTTTCCTTTTAGGATCAAGGTGATTTCCATCAGCATCAAGGCTAATTCCTCATTTAGTCCCTTTATGCTGAAACCAGGCACAATGCATTCTCCCTGTCTTGTCTACATCACAGATTCTCAGACTGAAATTAAAAATACAGATTGCATGGCCTAAGCCCTGAATTTCTGATTCACTCAGTTTGAAGTAGGGCCTGACATCTGCATTTTTCACACGTTCCTAAGTGATAGTGATGTTGCTGGTCTAGGAGCCAGACTTTGAGAACCAGGGTTCTACACAGTGCTACTTTTGATCTGGCTGTACTAAATGTCTCTCATGGGCCAACTTGAAGCCCTTGTTTTCACAAAAATTTATTCTTTGGGATCAGGTAGTGAGGCTGTAAGAGTTCCCTGTCAGAATCTGTATGATCGTGAGAACAAAGACGTATGAAACTAATAATGACATTATCAATTTAGACTTAGGTCATGTGTTTCTTTCTAGCCTTACAGTTGATAGCAGACTCTTTGAGACTGGGCATCAGACAAGTCCCATTTAATGCTGGCACCTATTTCAGTGCTGGTATATGCTGAGCATTCAGTAAATACTTGTTGAATGATTTAATTAATCAGTCACTATTGAGTCAATTAGTAATGAGGGGCGTGCCATGGCTCTGTAGGATAAGCACAGGACTGCAAACCACAAGGTTGGCAATTTGAGTCCACAAGCTGCTCTGTGGGAGAAAGATGAGGCTTTCTGCTCCCAAAAAGATTTATAGTTTTGGGTACCTAACACAGGGCCCTTATGAATTGGTACTGATTTGATGGCACTTAACCAAAAATTGTTCAGTAGCCAATATCAATGAAGTGCCCATTATGTGCCTAGTGAGGGGTGATCAGGCTCATGTGTGGTTTTGGTTGCAGTGGACTGCATGACTGGGAGAAGACTGAAGGGTTATTATGTGGGGATTGGGAAACCGTCTACGACACACCTGTATCACATTCATCCTAGGACTTCTCCAGCAATGGCTTCCCCACTGTGAAAAAAGCATGGAGTATTTGCTGTTAGCTGGCATTTTGTTATACAGAGTTTTTTATTAATTGACACCCAGAGACCTACTGTATAATGACAATTGAGGTTTGTAATGATGGCCCCAAGGCACCACAAAAAGCAGTAGTGCTTTCTGAACATTGCCAATGAAGCCTTCATTACACTAAGTTGAACATAGTTTGAATCGAATTGTGTGTGCACGTCATTGTATTCTGAGCTTCTACAAATTATAATCTATAGTAATTAATTATACAGGGTAGCTTTTTATCATTTAAAAAAACCTATTAACAAATGTAATCTTCTTCAACTACACCAGATAACAGAGATTTCTGCATTTTTCTAGAAGTCAGTCATTTTAGGTCTAGAAATACTGTAGGACCTAGAGGTGAATCGAGTGCAATTGTCATATCATCAGGTGGCGGTTAGAACAAAGTCATTATTTTTTTAATGGATTGATAGCTCAGCAGGCTTTAGATTAACTGGGCAAGTTCCCCAGCTGGTAAGCTGGTATTACATCTAACTGAGTGTGCTTGTTTCTGTAGGCTAACATTAAAAATGAGCCACCAAGATTTCTAAGAGAGCTTTCAATAGGCATCTCAGCAAGAGGTTGTCAGATGATACCTTCTCCAATTTGACTCTGAGTTATCCAACATTTGTGCCTTGGCCTTGTTTCCATGCACTTTTGTACTCACGTCTTCCTTCTCCTTGATCAGGGTCATGTAGTGTTTAACTCTATAACTGCTCAAGGTAACAAGCTTTAGATGCTTAACATTCTAAATTTTATGGAGCTTTGGCCATGACTTGGGTGTTCATCTGCGTGATAGACATTTAGACACCTCTTTTTGATTATTGGAATTGCTAGGCACTGGACTGCAAGGTTGTTTTGAACCACAAAGTCGGCAGTTCAGACTCACCAACTGCTCCTTGGAAACCCTATACAGGGTCACTATGAGTCAGAACTGACTTGATGGCACGTAACAATAAACAACAACAAGGTTCCTCTAGTACAGTGTTTGTTTATTTGATTTGTGCATTGGGTTCACAGATTTTATTTCTGAAAAATGCACATACAATTTTACATTCAACTTCAGGGGTCCATGGATCACAATTTAAAAATACCTACTAAGTTAGAAGGAGTCTTGGTGGTGTAGTGGGCTAAGCATTGGGCTACTAACCACAAGGTTAGCATTTGGAACCCACTAGTTGTTCTGAGGGTCAAACATGAGGCTGTCTGCACCTCTCTGCTTCGGAAACCCTAAGTAGCATGTCTACCCTGTCCTGTAGGGTCTCTATGAGTCAGAATATATCCACTGATTGTGGACACTATACTAGAAAATTCCCTCACTCTGGGGTATTGGAATGCTGGGATGTCAGGAATATGGACTCCAAACAACACGCCAGATTGCTTTTGCATGAGTCTGACAGGAACTCCATGTGAAGGAGCTACCCAGATAGTTTTGGACTAGTGCATCAACAGTACTGCCAGGACAGGGCGCACACTTAATGAACTTCAGTATAGTGTAAACGTAACTTTAAATGCACCGGGAAACCAAAGCATTTGGCTGACTTGCTTTATTGTAATAATTCACTTTACTGCTGTGGCCTGTAACCAAACCCATAGTATCTGCAAGGCATGCCTGTACTCTGTTCTAGCACTTAGACTACAGAGCTTCAGTGTTGGCTTAACACCTCTGAAAGACAAGGGGGCCATTATCTGTTAATTTTTTGAGTTGCCAGAACAGAGCACAGAGCTCACCAGCATTGACATTTAACACATTTGTTTAAATTAAAATCATTTTATTAGGTTTTTTTGTAAAGAAAAATCTTTTCTATTTCTGACTTAAATTGAGGTTGTAGTCAGCTAAAAATCCGGAATCTTTTAAACATGAGTTGATGACAAAGTTAGTTTCCTCTCACTCTGTTCTCACTCAGTTTAATTTCTGAATCTAAATTCAGGCCTCTTTCTATTTCAAGTACATTTAATCTCCTTTCTTTGGGTACAATAGTCCATCCTTTATAGACCTTCTTCAAGTGGAGAAAGAGGACAAAATTTCATGGTGTACCCACTAATCTAATAAGTATCGCTATCCACATTTTGGACTCCTGTTGTGGCACTATAGGATCAGCAGCACAAGGTTGGCAGTTCAAACCCACCGGTTGCTCCTTAGAAACCCTATACAGGGTCGCTATGAGTCGGAATCCACTCAACAGCACTTAACAGCAACAACATCCACATTTTACACATCAGGAAGCTAAAGTGAAAGACGTCACCACCAGTGAGCAGTAGATAGTGAACTTGAGTCCAGGTGATCCATCGCCAAAGTTGAGGTGATTTCCCTTACACACTACCTCTGGACTCTTGTGAACTGAGTGAGCTCTCCACCCAGAGCTTTCCATTATCAGAAGGTCTGATGAACAGGTGCTTTATGCTTTCACTCAAGTGACTTGATAAAAATCTAGTTGGAATTAGGGATCCCCTCTCTGCTTACCAGCAGTGCATGAGTGAGTGCTCATCCTCAGTTCAGATGTTTTCAAATGCTCTTAACTCTGCTTTAGCCAGCTGATTTTTCTCACTACTGCAAGTGTATTATGCAAGATATCATTGTCACCTGCTCTGCTGAAACCATCACGTGCTTTTATGACTATTTCATGTCTGCTTTAGACTAGGATGTAGCATTTTGCTTTCTCCCAAGCCCATTCTTGGTATCATTTCCAAAGACTCACCTATACAGCATTTTATTTCTTCATTAGACAAGCGAGTCTCTAGAATCTCAAGAGTTAAAGGGGAGTCCTGGTGTGGCGCTGTAGGATAAGCACTGGACCGCAAGGTTGGTTTGAGCCTTAAGGTTGGCAGTTCAAAAACACCACCTGCTCCTCGGAAATCTTATACATGGTTGCTATGAGTTGAAACCGACTCAGTGGCACCTTATAACAACACATGTCACTTAGTCCAAGGCCAACCTGATGGAATCTTTGCCTTGGAGCCGAAAGGGTTACTCACCTCTGCTTGGCGGCTACAGAGTGGCTTCTGGATTCAAAGCTAGTGTCACCTCTGCCACTTCCTAACAGCCTACGTGCTTTGGGTGAGCAACTCACCCTTTCAGTGCCTCAAACAGAAATAGTAATTTTGCCCATATTATTGTTGTTAGGTACCGTTGGAGAGTTTCTGACTCACAGTGGCCCCATGAGACAGAGTAGATCTGCCTCATAGGATTTTCTAGGCTGCAAACTTTACAGGTGTAGATCCCCAGGTCTTTCTGCAGAGCGGCTGGATGGGTTCGAACTACCAGCCTTTTGGTTTGCAGTTAATTGTTTAACTGCTGCATTACCAGGGCTCCGTCGTTTTCCTATAGGATCTATCTTATATGATTGTTGTGAAGCTCAGATGAAATAATACATGTAAGATGTGTAGAACAGTACCTGGCAAAAAGTAAGCAGTGAATGAATCTAAATTGTTAGTATCTAGTTAATTCTAGATGAATCAACATGAAGCTTCTGCAGCCAAATTTTACTTTCTAAGAATACCATCTTTCCAGGTTTCTAACCTGATAATGTTTTCTAACCAGGTAGTGTTTATGTGACTTTGTGCTGATCTGGGGACCTTCCTGAGCCTCAGTATTTTCAGGTCTGAGGGGAGATCATCCTCCCTTCTTTGCTTACCTAACAAGACTGTCATAGGTTGGCTGTCAGCAACTGTATATATGCAAGCCCTTTGTACTAGCGTGAAAATTGATAGAGTTTATGAATAACTGACATTTATTATTTATTAAGAGCCAGATGACTCTGCTAAATGTTGACCGTGAATTATTGCTTTCATTCCCTGTGACAGTCCTACAGAGGTAGGCACCTTTGTTGTTGCATTTTACAGTTCAGATTAAGGTGTGGAGAGGATAACTGCATTTCCCAAGGTCACATAGCTAGTGGTGGGGACCAGGATGAAGAGTCCATTCTCTTAGTCTCTGCAAGATCGTCATTCCACAGTATTTCTCCCTCAAAGTTACTAAGAGGGTAGCTGGTTTACATTAAAAAAAGAATGTTATAATACCCATATTGTAGACTGTCTTTCTCCCTATGTGTCCAAAACTAATTTTGCTCTTATGCTGTCCCTAAGGACGCATTCCGATTTACAATCCAGAAAAGATATCTGCAGGAGCAATAATGATGCTGAGCTTTCACAGCAAGATTTTAGTAACTTGGATAAAGGTAGATCAGATATCCAAAATCATCAATAGAGTAGAACAAACTCACTAGGTTTTGTTTTAGTTTGTACAAAAATGGTTGCTCAAAATTTCAACCCTGTAAAGTTGATGGCATACTGAAGAGTTTCTTCTAGCGTCCCAGCTTGTTCTCTGTGCAGATTTTCTTCCGAGGGGTCCAAGCCTCCTACCTAATTACTCCCCGGGCTTTCAAGTTTCTTGGATGTTTGAACAATTAAGGTCTGTATCGTAGGAGCCAGGATGACGAGAGTTCATCCTTAAAATATTTCAGACATGTTACCAGGAGGGACCAGTCCCTGGAGAAGGATATTATGCTTGGTAAATTGGTCAGTAAAAAAGAGGAAGACTCCCAACCAAATGATGTGGTACAGTGGCAGCAGCAATGGGCTCAAGTGTAACAATAATTGTGGGGTTGGTACAGGACCAGGCAGTGTTTTGTTCTATTGTCCTTAAGAGTGCTATGAGTTAGGACTGACTCAAGGATACCTAACAACAACAACAGGATCTTTTTTCTAAGGAGCCCGGGTCGTGTGGTGGCTAAAGCACTTGACTGGCTGCCAACCCAGAAGGTCAGTGGTTTGAATCCATTAGCCACTCTGCTGGAGAAAGATGTGGCAGTCTGCTTCTGTAAAGATTACAGACTTGGAAAACCCTATGGGGGCAGTTTTACTCTGTCCTATAGAGTTGCTCTGGTAGTGTAGTGGTTACGAGTCGGGTTGCCAACCACAAGGTCAGCAGTTCGAAACTACCAGCGGTTCCACGGGAAAAACAGGCGTTCTGCTCCCGTAAAGAGTTATAGCCTCGGAAACACTGTATAGGGTCACTGTATAGAGTTGGAACCTACTCCATGGTACTTAACAACAACAACAATAGAGTTGCTATGAGCCAGTGTCAGAACCAACTTGATGGCAATAGGTTTATTTATTTATTTTGTTTTATCTGTCTTCTAAAGGTGGTACAGCAGTTAAATGTTTGGCTGTGAAACACAAGGTCAATGGGTTCAGAATCACCAGCTGTTCAATGGGAGAAAGCTAAGGCAGTGTGCTCCCATACTCCCATAAAGAGTCCAGCTTGGGAAACCCCATGGAGCAGCTTTGCTGTGTCTTGTAAGGTCTCTGTGATTTGGAGTTGATTTGACCGCAGTGAGTTTGGTGGACCTTTGTTCTATCACAGAAGAGAGTGTGACTTGGACTCCATGAACTGTGGAGTAAGCTTTTGAATGAGATAGAGGGATGTTGGGGTGGGGTGGGGGACTTAATGGCTTAGAGCCCTTGGGAATTTGCCTGATGAGCCAGGTTGAAGGTCACCTGATACATTTTACCTATGGCAACTGTGTACTGGTGTGGATGTGAAGGGAAAATAAGGTTGTGTCACTTGACTTCAGTAAACCAAGCTGAAGATGCAAAAGTGATTAGGGAGTGGGCCCCTCAAATGAGGGGAACTGCCTCTTCTTTCTGGTAAATGTAGATTTTAATTGCATGGGAATTTGTATTTGTGAAATAACTGAGCCATATGGATGCACAAGTATGCATGTGTTCTCCTGATCTGTGGATGTGAGGAGCAGTTGAAGGGTGTGGGCTTATCTGGAGGGTGGGTGGGTGGATGTGGTAACATGAGGAGTGGGCGAGTCTTCTGGGCATTTTGGCAAGGCAGTTGTTCCCTTCTGATAAGGATTTATGTATGTAGGCATTTATTTTGAGATCATGCACTAGCTCGTCTCAGCAACTATACAGATAAGGATACTACATCTCTGGGTAACCTCTTCCCTTGGTGATGACTGTTGTTGATAAGTGCTATCAAGTTAGTTTTAACTTATAGCAACCCCATATAGGGTTTCTGAGGATCAGCTGGTGGGTTTGAACTGCCAGCTTTGTGATTAGCAGTCCAGTGTTTATCTTATAGCGCCACACTAGGACTTAAAGAGTGACCAGTGGCCACCCCTGAGTTGGCTCATTCTGTTGTAAATATTAGTTGATGTTAATGCCACTGAGTCAGTTCCGATTTATAACAACCATGTATAGGGTTTCCAAGGAGTAGCTGGTGACCTTGAACTGCTGACCTTGCAGTTCAAACCAACTTTGCAGTCCAGCACATGAACTCACAGCCCCACACCAGGGCTCCTGAAGTAGAGGGATAGAGTTTAGGAAATGAGAGCTGTCCAACAGCCTTCAGGCTTTGGCGGTGAGGGAGGCTGACTCAGAACAATCCCTGCACCATCATCAGGTGTATCACCTCTCTTTTTCTTTTGCCTTTGTTTAATTTTTGTCAGCTCTTTAATCCTAGGCTTTTGCCATGGTTTTATAGGGACTATGATCAAGGCCCAGGCAGCCTTCCTTTCCTCAGGATGCTTCCTGGGAGTAGATAAAGGGAACTGACCTTTAATGAATAACCATTTTGTGACAGGGATGCCACAGTGTGCTTTAGAGAGAAACATCATTTAATCCAACCCTATGTGAAGTGGACATTGCTGCTCTCATTTTACAGATGATTGGCCCAAGGGCATAGGTCGATGTGATCTGATGGACTCCATTGAGTATTCTTTCTATCACACCTCATAGCCCCAGACTAGCAGTGACTTTTCCCTATTAGAACATCTTTATAAGATGAAACTGCACACTTTCCTGCATCTGTAACATCCATTGGGTGTGAGGCTGAACCAATTAAAGAGTGAAGGATCGGTATATGGGAGAAGAGAAGAGATTACTTATGCATCATCATGGTCATCATGAAGTGAATCCAAGACATCTTGTCCTGTGTCATTGGGATGCAAGCACGAGCTCTTTGCTATTTTGTCTTCCTTTCACCCAGAGCTCCATTGCTACATTTCTCTCACCATTCTGCAGAGAGATTTTGATTTGAAAATGATCAGTATTAGCATATAAAGCCCATTTTGTTTTTTCCAGTCCTTGAAGAAGCTCACCCTCATCCCTCTCCTTTTCTGGGTTGCCCATAGTGTGAATTGCAGTGAGGAGGAGGCAGCTTTAATGATTTGTTCTGTAACGTTCACCGTTTTGAATGTTTCTGCTTATAGTTGGTTTATAGAAAAACAACAGAGGCCACCTATTTGAGGACTCTTATCAGCTGCTCCTTGGACACCCTGTGCAGGGTCACTATCAGTTGGAATTAACTCAATAGCTCTTAACAGTAACAACAGCCTTGTACTAGTTATCTCAGGGACGTTTCTAGTGAATCTAGCTTGTCATGAAGCTTCCACGTAATATTTTTGAAAAGATAAAACTATTTCCATTGATTTTCAGATGCTTTCAAGGGTTCCAGTGTGTGCGGAGATTTCCGTTTTGAATCTGTTGGATATCCTCATTATTAGCAGCTTTATTAAAACTGGCTTCTCTTATAATGTTGTTGTTGTTAAGGTTCCAGCTCATAGCGACCCTGTAGAGGGTTTCTGAGGAGCAACAGGTGAGTTTGAACCACTGACTTTGTGGTTCACAGTCCAGGGCTGATCCTACAGTGCCTTCCTATCTCACTTCCTTTCCTATCAGTCTACCTACTAGCACCATCAAATGATAGACTGTTAGAGGTATAGGGGCCTAAGACAACCTTGAACCAAGCCCGCTTATCTATAAGAAAACTGATAGCCAGAGGTTAAGTAACTTGTCACAGTTCTCTTTCTCAATGAGATGAAATGAGGGACTTTTACTTTGATCACCTTCTTCTTCTTTCTCCATACTCTTTCTCTGCTCAGTTATCTTCCTTTTAGCTCCCTTCTTGTGATTTCTTGTACTTTTATTGATTAGCAGGTCTGTGCTTTTAGTGTTTCTTTTGGGTTAAGGCACTGGACACTGGATTTTGTTGTTGCTGTTAAGTTTTGTCCAATTGGTTCTGTTCCATAGCAACTCTGTAGAGGGTTTCCAAGGAGTGATTGGTGAGCTTGAACCACCAATTTGCAGTTCAAACTGACTTTGCAGTCTGGCACATTGACTCACAGTGCCACACCAGGACTCCTTGGATACTGGGTAAAGGGATAGTGATTAATAAGAAAGGACTTAATGAAGAATGGTAAGAATGACCAAGACAAAGACATGGCATAGTGGAGATACCAGCCTGCATGGATCCAGTGAGAATAGAATCCAGTGGTTTCAGAACAATTGCAATGCCTCCTTTCCCAAAAGTAGTGCTGGGGAGAATCTCATGTGAGCCGCTGGAGAACTTTATGAAATGATTGTACAGTACCTAGTAGGCAGTAGACTTCTAGCCAGTGTAAAACCAAGGCCCAGACTCACCAGATAGAGAATGGATGTTCACTCAGGCAAGCACTCACCTCAGATGCTTGCTGGGCTGTTTGGTGACCCTAAGAAAGATATACCATCCAGCTCCTGCCGTATACAATATGCTTTTTGAGAATCATTGAGTAGTGACGGGGTAAAGGAAGTAAGGTCAAATAAAGATCCCTTTCTTTTAGAACCTTTAATTCAAGCTAAGAGGCCAGGGAACTGTATTTGATTGTTCTGACAAGAGGTTTCTAAGCTTTACAGGTGTAGTGCTATAGGATAAGCACTGGACTGCAAACTGCAAGGTCAGCAGTTCAAACCTACCAGCCACTTCTCAAAAACTGTATACAGGGTCACTTTGTGTCAGAATGGACAGCAACGGTAAACTTTTCAGGCATGAGACAGGTTCTAACCCTGACACTGGACAAGTTGTATTCCTCCTCTGATCTCAGTATCTACAGCTAAATGAGCATATTGAAATAGTTGGTAGAACTCTAGGGCACCTTCAAGGAAACCTGGTAGCACAAACAGTTTAGCACTTGCAGTTAATCAAAAAGTTGGTGGTTTGAACCCACCCATCAGGCTGCTGATCTCATGGTCAGTAGTTCTAAACTACCCGCTGTTCTGTGGGAGAAAGGTGAGACTTTCTGCTCCCATAAAGATTTACAGCCTCGGAAACCCTGTACAGGGTTGCTATGCGTCTGACTCGACTCCATGGCACATAACAAAAACAACAAACTACTCTTGGGGAAAAAATATGTCATTCTCCCTCCCCAATATACATCTATCCTATGGGGCCCTTCTACTGTATCACATGAATGGAATTGACTGATGGCACCTTTCAGTTCTCACCTTTGTACCTTTGAGATTCTAGATTCCTCAGGGATTATCTTACCTGGGAGACCATTAACGTTCATGACCTCCAGCATCCAACACAGTGCGCTTTACTAGAATCAGCTTGGGAACTTCTAAAAATTCACATACCTAAATTTAGACATATTTAACCATAACCTCTGGAGAGGGGATTGGGAATCCTTACTGTTTAAAAGCTTCCCAGGTGATTCTACTATGTAGTCCATAACTGAAATCCATGAATCTTCTAGAGTGACTTGTGAACTTTTTACCTGATTTGTTTGTTTCTTTCGGTTGTGCTTTATCATGTGGTTGTCTGATTTCTCTCAGTTCTCTTGTAAGGTTGTAGTGAAGTAGTGGGAGCTCCCTGGTTGGATTTCTTGGAACTCACCCTGAGAGAATGGGGTAGTTAATTCTCATATTTCACTACACTGGCAAAATCATTCACCTATAGCTGTTTCTGCATACGCAGCTGTAAAGATGCCAGCCTTCGATGATAAGGGTGATGTTTAACATTTCTTGAGCCCAGATCCAATTAAGGGGGCAACTTGAGGCTAAGGGGCCCGAGTAAGTCATGCTGAGCAAGTGGCTGAAGATTCACTGAACTTCAGCCAATCTATGTAGTTAACCCCTTGTGCAGATGAGGCTTGATCCAGATCCACTCCCATCAATACTGGACTCTACTCAGTATGTTTTTGATGATCCCCCAGAGACAGTGAGCTTATATTAAGTGACGTATTGGAACTGGCTGGTCCCAGCTGTTGAGCATCCATTGTGGGTCTCTTCCCAACTGCATGTTTACTGATGTCAATCAAGTTGGTAGCTTGAAAATGGCCGAGGGGAGAATGACACCCCAGAATTCAGCAAACACTACAAAAGGGCTCACTCTTCTTGGAGAACTGGGTGGCTCAACATTTCTCAACACACCACTGAGCTTACTGTTGTTGTTGTTAAGTGCTGTTGAGTCAGTTTCTACTCACAGCCACTCTGCATAGAGTTTCCAAGAAGAGTTGGTAGGTTTGAACTGCTAAGCTTGTGGTTAGCAGTCCAGTTCTTATCCTACAATGCTATTCCATGACTCCAAAAGTAGTCTGTTCACTTGTGGGATAATGGAAGTTATCTATCTTTCTCCCAGATCAACCTTTGGGTAGGTATTCCTCTTTTGGGTCTTAGTTTTACCCTCTGGAATAATTTAGAAGACATCTAATCCCCCAGTCACCAACGAGTCCTTCAGATATTTGTGAACAGCTGTAATGTCTCTCTGCAGTCTTCCCTTTTCTTAGCTGGGTACCCTTAGTTTCCTCAACATTTTCTCAGGGAGTTTGCAGGCTCAGTAGCTGTTTTTGAGCACTGTGGTACAGTTGCAGGTTTTTCAAAGAAAACAAAAATTCCCCCAGAGCTGATCCATGAACTCTTTTACAAAAGGCTTTTCATCTTCTTTATATGTTCAGAGTACTGACTGACACTTTATGAAGCGAGTGTGGATACAAAATAAGGTGTAGTCTTGGATATGGTTGCTGTTTGCAGCCACGTATTTCTAAAATACGGGTTGCTGCCAGAACTCTTGATGGGCTCAAATTTGTGAGCATGTCATCAAGATACAAATCATTCTGGTTTCGGAAACAGGTAATTTCCCCACTTCTGTCTTGTTTTCTTCCAGAGGCTTTTGATATTCTTTTTTTCTTTCTTCTCTTTTCTGTAGTGTTCAATCATTTGTCTCCTGATCACCAAAACTGTGTGTCGATTGACAGCATTTTAAGTCCAGGATCCAGTCAGACACGTACAGTGCGTTTGTTAAGCTTTATCCAGCTTGCTGTAATTGAAAGGGTCCTAGTAGCAGGAAGAGGACAGAGGGAGGAAGAAGGGTGGCCCAGTGCTGTCTTAATTCAGAACCGCCACTCCCCATCTTTTTGGAATTTGGGGATCAGATGTGTGTGGAACCATCCTAAGTATTTGTTAACCAAAGTAGTGGTAACTTCCTTTCTGTCATTTAATATGGAGGGCAGGCTCAAGGGATTCTTTGGTCTAAAAGCAATGAAAGGTTGAATAGTCATAGTCAACATTGAAAGGGTAATGTTAGGGATCTTTTGTTTTGAGTAACTGCATCCAATGACCTCCCATAAGCTGAGTAGTGGGATTGTAGCAGCAAAGAGAAAGCCTTTTGGGGGAAGGGGGGCTCTCTGCCTCTTTGTTCTTTTCTCAATATTGCTTTCTTTGTCTTTCATTCATTAGGTTTTAAGTCTTTAGGAGTAGGTGTAATGGCATTTCCATCTTCTTGACAGCCAGAGAGAGAGAGAAAGGAAGAGAGGGAGAGACTTGTATGTATATGTGTTCAGGGCTGCCTGTCAGATGGTGAATCTGAGTAGAGGCAGCTGTTGTCATGGTGATGGCAGGTTGCATCCCACCACCATGGAAACCAAAGTTAAAAAACTGATGTTAAGGCTGGAAGTCACATGATGCAATTTTGTTGTGTTTTATTTTAAAAAAAGAAAAGGGGTTTGGATTTTCAATCTGATCTTTTTTTGTTTCCCTTTCTTTTTTTAAAGATGAGGTTGGGTGGTGAGAAAAATTGCAGTAAGGAAAGCAATAAGATAATGAAATGGGACAACATGAAGTCTGCTGCACCTTCCACCTCATTTTTTTTACTTATCAGCAGTGTATTTCTCCTGCCATCGGGTGAAGAGGAGGGGATACAGTGTGAATTTCCAGATATGTAGCCAGGGTTGTGCACTTATAACTGTTCACATGGAGAGCCCCAGGGGCTTAGGCCTCCCGCCCTTTGGGTGTGTGGATGACACTCTGTTGATGAGCCTGGGAGAATGAGTGGAATGAAAAAGTAAGGACTGTGAAAGGAAATGGAAATGGAGATAAGAGGGTGGTCGATAGATGGATAAATTCAGAAGATTAACATTTTCACAGAATTAGAAAATTCATTAGTAACCCCACTTAGTACCAAGAATATGTTTGTTTGTTTGTTTCTGTGTATTCCCTTTTCTGGATTGGCCTCCTTTAGGAAGGCCTGTCCTTTGAGGTCAACCGTAGGTATGATTGCAGAGAATCCCATCCAGGGCCCAATCAGAAGCACATCAATCTCTGTGCTGAGACTCCTATGGATTTTGGCTTGACTTTTAACCTGGGTCCTCTCGCCTGGGTGAATGGGGAAGTGGGGAAAATTTTCTGAAAAGCCATTAAGGAACCCACTTGGGTCTCCATCTTTTTATCATTCCTACTTCCTACCACAATCTGGAGACAAGGTGAGACAACCTTCCAGGAAGGAGAGCTGGGTTCAGGCCTGTATAACAATGCTGCTTTTAATTTTCTTTTCAGTCTGTGGAGGGTTGAAGAATTGCATTCCTGGCTATTATTGTTGTTAAGTGCCATGGAGTCAGTTCTGGCTCATAGCAACCCTCTATAAGGTTTCTGAGGAACAGCTGGTGGGTTTGAACCACCACCCTGTGGTTAGGAGTCCAATGCTTATCCTATAGCAACACACCGGGCCCAGCAGGCATTCCTGTAGGACACCTATGGGAAGGATGGAGATGGGCAAGACGGAGGTAGACACTCTGTTGAAGTCATGTTGGTAGCTAAAGCTGTGTTGGGGTTTAGGCACGAGGGCTCATCTCTTCATTAGTACCCATGTCTCCAGCACATGTGTCTTTCTCAGTGGGCTCAGGAAAAGGGGATATGATCTCATCAGCATGATCTCAGTATGTTTCCGTCAGAGTCTGTGGGAGCTGGAGCCAGACTTCTGTACTGGTTCACCCCTCCTGTTCTCAGCCCTGGCCTTGGGTGTGATTAATGTACCTTCTAATCACTGGGAGAGATTGCATCAGAGCCATCAGCTTCATAAATCCTCCGTGGGGACTGGTGTTTGGATTTGCTTTCTATATTCCCAGGAGGTCTGGGCCAAATGTCTTAGCTCTATTCCCGGAGGCTCATTACCATAATTTTCTTTTAAATCCCTCATTGGGGTGGGTCTCTTCAATGTCAGCCTGTGGCTGCAGCCAGCCAACCCCCTCCCGGAGACATTGACCACCAACAGATGCTTTCTCCAAGACTTTAAGCCATAGCAAATCCTTAGAGATGGATTTATTAGGGTAATAAAAATGACTGTGCATTTGTATAGCACCTTACGGTTTTCATTGGGCTATCATCTGTCATTGTAGGCTTTGACTCTTTTGTATTTTTGGTTTGGTCCTGTGGAAATGGATAGTGGTGTCTGTCTTCCCCTGCCTCTTTAGCCCCGCATTAGGGCAGCTTTTTCAGTGAGCATCATGTCTCTGGTTTCCCATTGCCAACCTACCTTTTCTTCATTGGCTGCCAGGTTTCGAGGATGATTCCAACTATCGTCATATTTAAAAAATAGCATGAAAGCTTTGGATAGCTTTATTTCACTACTGCTCCTATTTAAGAGGCTGTCTTGGTGTCATACTTTGAAGGAATCATGGAATAGCCAAGGTCCTTTCCCTATTATTGTTACTGAGTTAAAATACCTTGTGTTAGAATGATATTTATGTGCAGGTATAGGTAATACAGAGAGAGGGGCCCTAAGGATAACCAGGCCACCTCTGGGACACTCCCATCTCATAGAGTTAAATGTCTAGGAACAGGAGGCTGTAGAGAGGGAAAGGAGAAAGCACTTTTTATGGACCTGGAGTAAGGGGTGGAAAAAGGAAAAGGAGTCTAAGCCATGCCTTTGAGACTTCAGTCTATTCTAGACTTCCCCAGGAGTTTGTCGGAAGTGTCTGAGTGGCCACAGGTTGCTCCCCACAGAACTGCCTTCTTCATTAGGCCTGGAGTCAGGGAGAGAATACAGCATTTCTGTCTGTCTGCCTACCCCAGATGGCTCCTCAGCCCCTCAGAACACAGTTTCCTTGTGTCCTGATGTGATAGGCTCTGGGAGGAGACTGCTGAGAGCAGTAAGGGTCCAGGGTCAGCATCCTCTTGGCAATAGAAATGGGTAGTTCCCACATGGCACCCTGGATTTGTTGCTTGAGACCTTAGTCCTCCCAAGTCTTATACCTGAATACCTGTACCTGAGAGGTGGGGCTGGGGGAGGCTCTGCTAGCATATGGGCAGAACAATGATTCAGTCCCTAGGAGAACCCTCAGGACTCTGCTGACCAGCAGAGCCCGTGCTATCCCTGTCATCTGGAGGTCAGCT
Organism: Chrysochloris asiatica; assembly: GCF_000296735.1. Taxonomy (NCBI): domain Eukaryota; kingdom Metazoa; phylum Chordata; class Mammalia; order Afrosoricida; family Chrysochloridae; genus Chrysochloris; species Chrysochloris asiatica. Next base: position 5,100,834 of record NW_006408721.1, on the reverse strand, counting down.
CTTGTCCTAGCTCCAGCTTTCTCTTCTTTAGGAAAGAAATGGTGTGCAGGTGTGCAGGCCAAGCAGTGCTGCTCAAATTAGCTGTGTTGCTAAGGAAACAAGTCAACCATTTGGAGGAAAGAGCATTGGGTAAAGGAGATAAATCAATAAGCGAACCTATTTTTATCATTTCCCTAATGACCGTCTTGAAGCTGCTAGACGGAAAGGGAGAGTAGGAGTGACACAGGTCCTCATTAACAGGCTCAGAGGGAGAAAGGAGTGAAGAGGTGCTTAGGGACATTTGCCAGGAAAGTTTACAAAATGAGGCCCCTGGAGAGCAGACGGTGAGCTGGATACAGGAAAGGAGGCGTCTCTGTAGACTTTAAGGCACTTTCATGATCATGTTCTCATTCTGTCCAGTCCCTTGAAGCGCTCTCATTGGAGCCTCTCTGAAATCTTGTGTGGATTTCTGTTACCAGCACCTTTTTCTTTACACTTAGGTTACGGTGGGTTTTGGTGCTGGTTGTGTCTCCAGAATAATTATAGATTTAATTGACTTTATGATTATGAATTAATGCATGCTCATTAATAATACTCAGAAACACAGTGCATAAAGGAGCAAAGAAGGAAGTGAAAATAATCCTACTGCCAAGTGGTAACTCATTATTCTCCCAGAAAGACACATTGTTTTGTTTTTTCATTTTCACAGTAAAGTCATTTCGTATACACACTAGTGTCCCCCTTTTTTTTTCTGAGTAGGTAATTTGTGTCCACAGTATGTAGTCCAAAGGTTCAAATGTGTATACAGTATAAAGAAAGTATGAGATTTATTTTGTAAGGATACCTCTGGCTCTGATTTCCCTATGCTATTCCTTCATTTATTGACTTTTTCATGTTTGTTGTTGTTAAGTGCCATTGAGTCCCTTCCAACTCATTGTGACCCTATACAGTGTTTCTGAAGAGTTGCTGGTGGATTTGAACTTCCGACCTTGTGACTCAAACTGACCTTGCGGGTAAAGGCATTATCCTGCAGCGCCATACCAGGTTTGGGTGCCTGTTATGTGCCAAGACTCCCTGGGTGGTGCAGGCAGCTAAACACTCTGCTGCTAACCCAGAAGCTCCTCAGAAGAAAGACCTGGTGATCTACTTCTGAAAAACCAGCCACTGAAAAATCCTGTAGTTGTATTCTATGTAACACAAATGAGTCATCCCAGATGGGGACGGCATATTTGAGATCATGGCAACTTGGAGCTTCTTTTGACCTCTCCAAGTTACATCTTGTCTAACCTGCAAGGAGTGTTGGTTGGACCCATGGGCCATCATTTCAAGCACAGGCTCTATGCTGTGGGATGTAACAGAGCCATTGCTGTTGAGCTTGAAATTTTGCTGGTAGAAAGAAATGGGAGTGGCCCCTGTGAATCAGCTCCCAGGGGTGGGAATGAGCAGGAGCCAAGCCCTCAACCCAAGTGAGTGGCAGTAATCATTATCCTGTCTTGACAATGGTTCCCCAGAGGAGGTGTCCTGCAAAGGGATGCCTTGGGGCCTTCAAAAAGTTCATGGAAAAATTAAAAGATAGGGAATTTTTCCACAAATTTTTTGATGTCACCTTTGACTTAACTTTCACTTAAGCTCTTATATTGTGTGTAAGATATTAGGCACTGCTAGCAGAGAGATGAATGAAGCATAGTTCTTGCTTTCAAAGTATAGTTGCTTATGGGAGATAAATATGAGAAGAAACAATAAATTCCACATGTCAAAGGAGTTAGGGGCCTTAGGGAGAAAGAAGCTTCACAGATGAGGAGGCCTTTCAGCTTGGTCTTAAAATATGATTAAGGAAAAAAAAAAAAAAAAAAGAAAGGCCATTGCAGGCTGAGCAGAACCCCAAGGATTTAAGTGCCTTGGTCACTTGGTCAGAGGGAGTTAAGACAATGTTAAAGAAAAGGGTTGTGCAGGTGAATGACTGTGGTCCAGGTAGAACTGATATTCTCTTTTGCTCACCTTTCCTAAGTCCTCTCTAGTCCCATCATCCTCTCTTTGACTGAGTCCATGATACACAGCTTCCTCATAGTTTTGCCTTCTATATCAACATGTCATCTCCATTGTGACTTTCCCCAGACATGAATTCATCCTAAGGTCTCGATGGTTTATAAGCCACACAGGGACACTCTTCTCAGGTGTGTGTGCATCTGAGCAAGCTTCACAATGTTAGGCCAAAGGATTGCTGCTCTGAATGAATCCTTAATCATCAGACCACATGCTGCAAGAGGAAGTGAAAATGTGGTCTTCTCAGAACTTGTAGATTACCAAATTCCAGTTTTCAGAGCCTTCACAGGGAGTCAGTCACAGGGGCCCCAGGAATCCTTATTCCTTCAGATACTTCAGCAGTCAAATAAAGTCTGGCTCATCTGAGGCCAAGAGCCACTCTTCGCCCTGAGTGTCCTGCCACTTGGACATCTATACTTAGACATTCTGGGCTAATTGAATTTACAGGTCCTGGCAGGGAGCCGTGTGCTTGGATTATCTGAGTGGGAAAGTGGAGATGTGGAAGTGGGAGCAAAGACTGGGGAGCAGGGGAACTACAGTAGCCTAAGCCAGTATTGCTGGTGGAGAAGTCTTGAAGGTGCACAGCTGCCAGGACCTGGCTTGCCTATGGGCTCAGTACTTGAGAGCCCATTTTATGTTTAAACCTATACTTAGCACTGTCAGGTTTCAGGGGAAAACCACTCAGCAACCAAAAGCAATCACTATCCTCCAGCAGACCAGTCATGAGTTAGTGACTTCTGCGGTTTGAATGAGAAAGTCCATGTTCCAGTCCTGCATCCCTGCTAGGCACTGAACTTGGTGGATTTGCAGAGCAAATTTCTGGACTCGCATGGGGGCTTCAGGCTAAGCTCTGGGCAAGTTACATGAAACATTTTTGTCAGGATAAGGATGGGGAGGAGAGGGCGCTAGTTTCACTATAAGAAGGGGCATTTTTTTCCTATGGCCACCTACTTCCCCTCCCCCACCCCCAGTCTTGGGGACTGCTCAGTGAGACCTGTTCCATGTCTCAGAGGTTCCCAAGTATATGCCTACAAGCACTATCCCCAAGACTGATGCTCTGAAAAAGGGGTTCTGTGGAGGAGCAAATTTGGGAAAGGCTTTGTATGTGGGGTGCACATTATATAGGTTAATGTTAAAAGTTCCAGGAAGGCCTGCTGGGAAGTAACATGCTTATCATCCCTTGTGTAGGCTTTCCTTCATGCCTTTGATTGCAGTTCCTGTGGCCCTGTAATTCTGTGCCTTCACTGTAGGAACGCTGCCCGAGATGGCCTCAACTTCTATTGTTATTTGTCAGTGACTTGAAAGTATGTCGTTATCAGTTCGGTTTTAGAACCTGTTTCAGTAAAGTCTTCAGTAAAGAAGACTTAGGCCACCACTCTGCCATGTCCACATTTGATTTTACCATTTGGGTTTGGGAATTCCAAACCAGGTCCAGGACTTCCTAGCTTGTTCTGAAGGCAGATGGGACACAGGTGTGGCCCTTGACTGCCCTCCATTTGTTCAGTGCTCTGGATTAGAATTGTGATGTGGAGGAGGAGAGGGGTACTGCACCTGGGATCATGGGCACTCAGGGCCCTGGCTGGGCTGGATAGGAGGGCACCTGTTCTGAGATGGTGAACATCTCTGCTGTATGTCTGACTGACTTGGTACCCAGAGAAATTGAAGGAAAAAGGATGACCAGGTGTGAGGAGGGCATCTCCATGCAGTGCCTGGGAGGGTTTAAACACAGTATGGAGGCAAGGGCTGACCCTGAGGTCTTCTGAGGCCTGTCTACTGTTCAGATGTGGGCCACAGGGTATCAGAAGCTGGCACAGTCATCTCTAAGGTATGTGGGAAGGAAGGAGGATGGCCAGCAGCCGGAGGAGGAGTTGTGACTCACGGACGCATGTGATGGGGGCAGACCCCAGTGAGAATAAAAGGAACCTGAGGCTCAGATGTCATCTCATCCCCTGCAGCCTTCCATCCTGGCACCTGGACCCGAGCAACTTGGTGGGGCTGCTCATGTCTGCTTATGCATACTGCCTCTGCCAGGATACTGCCCTCTGCCTGCCCATCCTCAGAACTGCCTTGAATGCCCATTTAACCTTGATACAAATGTCATGGTGGGGCAGGGCGTCATGGGACATATATACGATTTGCTCCCCTTCTGTCCTCTCTAGGAAGAGCTTTGGGTCCTCCATCCTCACAGCAGCTTGGATATGCCCGATCCCCTTCCCTTCCCCCTCTTTGCTCGAACTACTACTCTCTTGTCTCCTGCCTGGTTTTCAGAAGCTGCCAGAGCACAGGTTGCTCAGCAAGACCAGTGGCAACAGCTCGCTTGTGTTTGTCATAACAGTAGTTACAGAATGAAATCAAATGTGCAGAATGACTCGACTCTGGGAGCCAGTGATTCCCTCTTGCTCTCTCTTCTAAGAGGCCCCTTTCCCCTCCCACTGAGCTTGCGGCAAAACCTTTCTGCAGGAGTTAAGATGCTGACGCTTGAGTCATAAACCTGTTTTTCAAAAAGGCGCAGGGAGCCCCCTCACCTGTCTTCAAAAAATGGAACAGAGTAAAACCTGGCTACATTTCCATGCATTTATTATCCCTAGAAGCATGGACTTTGCTGTCCTGCTTTCAGATGTCCAAGGTTAGAGGAAAAATAAGGTGGGACATAGTCAACTCCTCCTGGCCCCACTAAATATTTTCATTAATTGGGTATTGAGATAGAAGGGAACTCACAAAGAGGTTTTTGTTTTGTTTTGTTTTGTTTTTATAGTCCTAGGGTTGTTCTTTTACTTGCGTGAGCAGAGGCCCTGGAAGAGGGGACTCCTGATGTGATTCCCAGAGGAAGCAAGACAAACACAGCTGGATCCTTGTGCAAGCATCTTGACGTAGTCCAATGCTTTGAAGACTGGGAAGAACTGGGGCCCGAAACAGCAATGATCATGTTCTTCCTCCCTTCTTTCCACTCCTGTTTGCAGCCCTAGTTAATTCCCAGATACGTAATTCACTAAAGACTCTGGAGTGTCTGCCGTACATCCAACTGTATATTGATTTCATGTTTCCTTTTCTTGGAGAGATTACTTTGCATTTAGGACCCAGTTGGAAGCGGTGATGGTTTCATATGCTAAGGGGTATCCTCTCACCAGACTGTCTCCTAAGCTGGCACACATCATGCAGACTGCACAGGCCCAGTGGGTGTTGATAGAGTTTGTGTATTTATATGCATGGCTGTCTTGGAGATTGCGTCCCTCTCTATTGGGTGAATTTACTCCTTAACCCCTCTTTTCCACGCCATTTGAGTACATGATCCTGGCAACCATCATTGCCAACTGCATTGTCCTGGCCTTGGAGCAGCATCTTCCTGAGGACGACAAGACGCCGATGTCCCGCAGACTGGTACGTGGCCCTCTCCTTTTCACGTTCTTCCCCTTTTGTTTGTTTGCCTTGGTTCCCTTCTCTTTCTCTCTTTTCTTCTTCCTTACCCCACAGCTCTGGGACAAACCCCACTAGGATTCATGAGGAAGAGAGGCTGGTCTTTTAAACCCTGGATCCTAGGAAGTTTCAAGGGTGTTACAAACACTTTGTAATGGAGACAGGAATCCATTTGTTTCTCTCCCTCTTCTCAAGGAATTTTTGAAGTAGAGAGAGAGGAGAAGTGGAGGGCAAAAAAGTAAATGTGAAGGATGCTCAAAGCCTGTATGCATACGTGGGCATGAACTCCCTAAACACTTAGACCCACATTCTCCTTGAAGAAATGATTCCCATGTCTAACATATTCCCCTTAAAGAGAGCAAACAAATTACTTAGCATCCAATTGTGTGGGTTAGTGCCTGCAGTTTGAAACTCTTTAGATGAGGACACTTAAACTTCCAACTTATGGAGATGCCAGCAGGGGAAAACAAATACCTGTAGGGTAAAACCAAGGTGATTTTGTGACTTTCCTGAGAAGGAAGTCTGGTGCCTAGGTGTGACCCTCAGCCCATGGTGTCTCCAGCTGATTACCAGGGATGTCCCTTGTTTCTGTGTATGCTGTGAGTCACCGAGAGTCTGCAGCCTGAGGTCTCCTTTCATCCTCCGATAGCCTCATTTCCCAGTCCAGATGTCCAGGTGTTCCTGTAGGAAACAGAAGAGGGTTTGAGGAGAAGTGGTGACTGGCGTTACACTTTTGCCTGTGTCTCATGAAGCCCAGTCTTCCCTTCGCTGGTACCTTTGCTCTCTGACCCCGCAGGAGAAGACAGAACCGTATTTCATTGGGATCTTTTGCTTTGAAGCTGGGATCAAAATAGTGGCCCTGGGGTTCATCTTCCATAAGGGCTCGTACCTCCGCAACGGCTGGAACGTCATGGATTTCATCGTGGTCCTCAGTGGGTGAGTTTTCCTCCTCTTCTCGATGTGGATAGGCATTTATGAGTAAAATGACAGCCTGCAGGGGAGGTGGAGATGCTCTGTGAGGTATGTGTGGTAGTGGGCAGAGGCCCTGGGACTCTCAGTAAGTAAGGTCTGGCTGCTGCTTCTAAGTTCCCATTCTGTGTGTGGTTAGTGCTGAACACATACCTCCTGGGTAGGGTGGAATTTCCCAGTGAGTCTTTTCACCGAAGCAAGCAGCTGTCCCTGGCCTAAGGGACACTCACAGAAAATCAGCCAGTGGATGCGATCAGGTGCAGAGTTTGGGGCATTTGGAGAAACCAGGCCAGATTTTCTGAACTGATAATTGAGACTCGTGTTCTCATAACTCAATGTTTTGTATGTGTGATTTTCAGATTTTATTAATATGAGAAGGTATAAAAATGAGTCACATTTAAACATTGGCTAAATCATTCTTTAGGAAATAAATATAGTAATGCTACTTTGGGACTGGCTTGATATTATAGGCAGCGTATATGAAGGTAATGCGCTTATTTAGATATTTGGCAAATCATTTTTTGGTATGAAGGAGTTCTAATGACACTGGGTTGGCACAGTATTGTTGGTGGCATCTGTGATGGGTCTTACGGGTCCTGGTGATGGTCATGCACCACTGAGCTTTGTGACTTTCTGGAGAGACTGCTGGTCCCCTGCAAAGAAGAGAACAGTCCATGCTCTTAAGGGGTTCATGTCCCTGCAAGGGATGTGGCATGGAAATTCCTACACCCAGCTGCCTTGCAGACATAGTTTAAACCTGTTAGAGAAAGAAGAGACCAGGGTAGAAATGTGAGGAAGGAGGAAATATGTAGTCAGCCATTATGACTGAAAAAAAAGGAGAGGGAAAAATTTAAGGAGAGAAAAAGGAACACCCCTTCCTTCAAGAGAATAGTCAGAGGAACTGGGGGTGGGAAGGCGAGGTGTAGTCTGAGAAAGGTGAGGACTTGGGAAGTCAGCACTTAGTTGTTATCTTTTACAATGCAAGGGTGCCTTCAGAAAGTTTGTGGGAAAATTCTATCATCGTTTAATTCCGTTTTCCTACTGACTTTTTGAAGCCCCCTCGTAGCTATAACACTAATATTTTTAACATCTTTGCCAATTGTGATTGAGTGAGCGAGAAAAGACTAAAGATGTAAAGGTCACCAACAGCTAACCCCTCAGTCTTTGTTGTTGTTAAGTGCTATGGAGTTGTTTCTGACTCATAGTGACCCTTACAGGGTTTCCGAGGTTGTAAATCTTTATGGGAGCAGAAAGCCTCATTTTTGTCCTGCAGAACAGCTGGTAGTTTCAAACTGCTGACATTGCGGTTCGCAGCCCAATTCGTAACCACTACGCTACCAGAACTCCTTAACCCCTCAGTCTAGAAATGAATAAATAGATATGGTGATTATTACTGCTGCTACTGTGTGTCATTGAGTCACCCCTGAATCAGCAACCCTGTGTAGAGTTTCTGAGGCTGTACTACTTTATGGGAACAGAGAGCCTCATCTGTTTACCATGGAGCACCTGGTCAGCTTGAACTGCTGATGACCTGGCATTAACAGCAAACACGTAACCTACTATGCTTACAAAAGAATCTTCTGAAGGTTTTCCGTTTTCTTCATAGAAAAGTTTGTTTCTGCATTTTAAGTGTGATTTAATGGATGCATGTAATTTTTATTAAATGTTTTATTGTGAATTATATGATAGTTTACATGAGAGAACTTTAGTCTTACATTCATTCCATCGTATATCATTTCATTGCCATGGTTCCAATCCCCTGCATGCATCATCTTCCGACCAAAGGGCATATCCCAGAAACCCGCCCTCTACACTGGATGCATGTAATTTATACATAGTGTTACAGAAGTACGTTGTCATGGAAAACATACACACTAAGGTGAAATTTTCAACGTCACTAAAATAAGTAAGATATGGCATTAGAAAAGGCCTAAATGCACATCAGAGCTCTTTAGAGATGCTATGATTCTGTCTAAAAGAAAAGTTCTATAATATTACTTGAATAATTTTTTTAAGACTTTTTATTGTGATTTGGGTGAAAGTTTACAGAACAAATTGATTTCCATTTAACAACTAATGAACATTTTGTTTTGTCTCATTGATTGCTATTCCCATAATGTAATATCATTTATTCTACTTCTTCCCTGTGCATACCATTTCCATTTGCCCTTCTTTCCTATCACTTCCTGCCTTCTGAGTTTTATCCCTGGGCACATGCTGCTCTTGCCATCTCCTATGGTTGATTGCTCTAAAGAGTGAGTAGCCCTCTGGTGTTACTGTCTGTTTGGTTAAAAGCTCAGCCATGGGAGTGAGTTCAGTTCCATGCCTGAAGAGCATCTAAGGGCTATAGTCTTGGGATTCCATCTCTCTATTGGACCAGGAGTCCTGGTGCGGTGCTGCGGTTAATGCGTTGGACTGCATGGTCAGTTTGAACTGCAAGGTCAGCGATTCAAGCTCAACATCTTTCTTTGGAAACCCTATACAGGGTTGCTATGAATCAGAATGGACTCGATGGCACTTAACAACAACAACTACTGAACTAGTAAGTCTGGTCTTCTTTTTAATTTTGAGTTTTCTACCACATTTTTCTCCTGCTCTACCCAGGACCCTCTCTTGTGATCCCCATTTAGAGCTTTTGGCAGTGGTAGGTGGGACCAGAGCTAGTCCATTTATTTTTGTTTGAAACTTCATTCACACTATTGTGTAACTGCATAACTCTGCTTAGTTCAAAAACATTCTCTTCACCACAAAAGAGAACTCCATACCCACTAAGTAGACATTCCTCATTTCCCCCTCCTACCAGCCCCTGGCAGTCACTAATGTACTTTCTGCTTTTATAGATTGACCTATACTGGCTGTTTTATATAAATGAAATGATGATACAATATGTCATCCTTTGTGTCTGTCTGCCTTCGCTTAGCATAATGTTTTTAAGGTTCATCTATGGTACAACATGTATCAGTCCTTGATTCCTTTTTAGGGCTGAATAATTATCATATTTAACAGTATTTACATATAGAGTTTAAATCTCCTACAGTACATCAGTTCTCAAATGTAGATTTTCCATACTTGAACATCTGTAAAATCAGCCTCTGTCTTACAATGGTGCTGTTGTTCGTGACCCTTGAATCGTCCTCTGACTCACGGTGACCCCATGCACAATAGAACAAAGTGCTACCCAGTCCTGTACCATTGCAATGATTAGTTGCTGACTGGTTCATTGTGAACCATAGGGATTTCGTTGGCTAATAATTGGAAGTAAATTGCCAAACCTTCCTTCCCAGTTCATCTTAGTCTAGAAGTTATGCTAAAATCTGTTTAGCATCATAGCAACTTATAAGCCCCCACTGACAGATGAGTGAAGGCTATGCATGAGAAGCTTTGGCTGGGAATCAAACCCAGCGTTTCCTCTTGGGAGGTGAGAATTCTACCATGGAACTATCACTGCTCATGAATCGGACAGTAAGGACATGGCACAGTGTCACTGGTAGCTCTCACTCCCCTTCCGTTTTCTTTGTATCTCTCTCTTTCTGTTTTTCTTCTTGCTCTTGCTAAATGCTGTCAAGTCAGTTCTGACTCATAGCAACCCTGTGTAGGATTTACAAGGAGTGGCTGATGGGTTTGAATAGCAAACTTTTCTGTTAGCAGTCCAGTGCTTATCCTGTTTTTCTCAGTGATACATAAACTAATCGATCTTCTTACAACTGGTGGGGTTTTGGACTTGGTCAACTATGTTAACAATATTATACAAACCTCATACTGACCTGCTGAGGCAGGCAGAGCAGGCATGATGGCCCCATTGTAAAGAATCGTTGTCAAGTTCTCAGAGAGGCTAAGAAATCAGCTTCTGTTTCTAACGGCAGATCCAAGAATTAAAGCCCTGCTTTTTGATCCAGGGCCAGTGTTTTCCTCATTGCCCCCCACTGCCTCTTCTCCAGGCCACACGAGTCACCCTTTCCTCCCTGATACCTGCACCCACTCTACTGACAGCTCTACTCCCCACTTCATCTCCAGGTGTCACCTCACACTGCTTCCTGTGCATTGGAGGAGTGACAGGTGCTGGGGCATGACACAGTGCCTCGGGCAGAGACAGCACAGTTTCTCCGTTTCATGTGTGACAGGAAGGAGAGGGGGGTATGGAGATGTCAGACACAGAGGGCTCGGTGTAAGTCCTTATGTCACTGACCTGGGCCACTGCTGACCTTCTCACCTTTAGTGTTCTTAGACCTGTAGGTTAAGGAGTTCATAGTTTAGAAAGTTATTTGTATCCATGACTTACCTTTACTTCATAAATGGGATCACATTATTGTCATTTACAGATGTAGAAATGAAGGTTCAGAGAGGGTAGGTGACATGAGAGTAGGCACAACATCTTCTGGCTACAAATTCTTTCTTTCACATTCATTTCCCACACCTCGAGAGCTCCTTGGGTCTATACATCTGTGACTTCACATTGCTTTGGGTCCCTTGAAGCAATGTGAGATCCAGGAAGGGACATACTACAGGAAGATTTCCAACACAAGCTGAGGCTTTATGCATGGGTTGAAGAGGACCAGAGCCCCACACATCCATCCAATTACTTCTCTTTCTGGACTTGGAATGAAACTTCCTGCTCTATGGTATAGAAGACATGAGACTTAACTCTCAGCATACCATGATTTCATGCAGAAAGGCTGGGTCAAAAGTTCTAGTTGGTTTCTTTATTAATTAGCTGGTTCACTCACTCATTCATTCATTCAATGAGCTTATATTGTTAAATGCTGAAGTGAATTCTGGGACTGAGAAACATCAAATTAAATTTGTACAAATTCATGGAATTTGGCGTTCTTTTAGTGACCTTTTGTCTTACGTAACTTGAGATCTCTTTTGTGTTGGCAGCAATTTAAGAGATGCTAGCTCTGGTAGCATAGTGGTTATGAATCAGACTGCTAACCTCAAGGTCGGCAGTTCAAAACTACCAGCCGTTCTGCAGGAGAAAAATGAGGCTTTCTTCTCCTGTAAAGATTTACAGCCTCGGAAACCCTGTGGAGGGTCACTGTGAGTCGGAACCGACTCCACGGTACTTAACAATAACAACATCTCTTAAATACTTGTCAGGCCATCTAGAAAATTATAAATTATTTGAAGTCATTATTATATGCCAGGATCTGGAATACATAGGTAAATGCTAAGGGATGATGAGAAGAACTCAAGGACACTCATAAGAACAGGGAAATGAGAACAAGGCCTCTGTTCATCTCTATATCCCCAGTGCCTGGACTATAATGATCATCTAGTTTTGAGTTTATTCATACTCATAGTGCTCCCTTGTGTGTCCGAGTAGAGCTGTGCTCCAGAGGTTTTTCAGAAATAGATTGCCAGGTCTTTTTTCTGAGGGGCTTCCAGTCTTTCAGTTAGCAGCTGAGTGTTTTAACCATTTGCACTACCCAAGAACTCCTGGCGTGTAGTTGTGAAGTGCCATCGAGTCGATTCTGACCCATAGCGACCCTGTATAGGGTTCCCAAGGAGCAGCTGGTGAGCTTGAACTGCCGACCATGCAGATCAAATGGCTTTGCAGTCTGGCGCATTAACCCACAGCGCCACACCAGGACTAGGCACACAGTAAAGGCTAATTGGATCACTTGTCATATCCCCAAGTTCTCTGGTCTTACCTACTATAGGTTTACAAGAGAGCATGCTGAAGGAAGCCCAGGATGAGGGAGGGATTGTGTCATCTTCGTCTTTTCCTTTTAGCTCGTGGAGCTAGGCATCTCTACAACTCTCTCATGTAGTAATGGGTCTGCCCACGCTGCTTACATTTTGATGGGTCTGTTATAGAACTTTATGTTGGGAACTCAGTCCTTATGTCATTAAGAGGTTTTGGGTGTCCAGTCATTTGGGCTTATTTCCCAGATCCTCAGTAAATCTGGTAAATAAATCCCAGTTTCCACTTGGGGATTGCTTCCTAGGAGATAGGGGAAAGGGTTGTTGTTGTTGTTGTTGCTAAGTGCCGTCAAGTCGGTTCTAACTCATAATGACTCTGTGTAGGGTTTTATAGAGCAGCTGGTGGGTTTGAATTGATGACCTTGCAGTTAACAGTCCAGTGCTTATCCTACATGGTCATTTTAGCAGAAGAAATTAGGTTGATATCAAGATAGGTATATATAGGTGAAGATAACACTGTTATTAATGCCTGAAAACTATGTGATTGGCGAAGGCTTCCTGAAGGAAGGAACACTTCAAATGAGATGTGAAGGATGGACCCATAGGAATTAGCTAGACAGTAAACGAGAAGAGCTTTGAAAATGTGTATAGATGCTTGGAGATGAGAGCGAGAGAGCCGTCACGGTGCTTCTGGGAACCTGGCAAGAGGAATAGAGAGAGTTGAGCCTGGAGAGATAGGGAGAGGTCAGTTGAGGCCCTGCTGAGGAGTCTAGACATTATCCAGAGGACAGTGGGAGCCAATGAGGGCCCTGAGTAAGGATGTCATGGCTAGTTTTAGCTATGTTCTGGATACTACAAAGCTTATGCTGGAATCAGCTTTGAGAAGAGGAAAGCATAGATGAGAGAAGGGAGCTGTGTTCACATCCAAAGCTGCAGTTTGGAAGAACGTGGATAGGCAAACAGAGAGAGGAAAAAAAAGACTAATGGGAAGAGGAAAGGGGATAGAAAGACCAGGAAAGGGTGCCGAGGAGCAAGGGCGAGCTCCCATTGCACATGCCCGGCATCTCGCCAGTGGCTCTTGCAGTTTGCTACAGCCTGAAGTCTGTTGGTAGGAGGACGCTATCTGGAGCTAAATATATATCGATAGGTATTTTTAGCGGGTTTTCTGTCAGGAGGCCTCCCTAATACACGAGTTTCCCGAGCAGCTAAAGATCGAGGAAAGCATGGTTTCCCTCACGGAGCCCTGTCTCTCTGGTGCTGAGAATGTGGGGGAGGTGTTGCAGAGGCAGGCTGGGGGGCCCAGCCCGATTTAAATCTGTGTGGTAATAGTATGGTAACACTTGGTGTTTACACAGCATCTCCATGCCAGTGAGCCTGGTGAGATTCTGCAGACGGGTCTTTTACAGGGAGCAAAGGGAAGATAGGTGGAGGCAAGAATTGTGAGAGCTTGTCGTTGATGAAGAAACTGAGATTGAGTGAAGAAACATGAGGCACTTGGGGTCTTCAGAGGCAGCCAGTCTGTTGAAGGAGATGAGGTGCCTGAATGTTGTGTTATATTAGGCCTTAAACTATATTACGTTATACATTCTTTCTCATAACATGTTTAGTGGCTGTTTTGCTTGACCAGCCCCCACCTTCTCACCACCATTTTGTTCATCCCTAGCTCCCCTGGGGGAATGGGGCTATCACTTGCAGCATCTACCTTTGTCAAAATAACATGTTTTTCTCTTCCAATGGCATCTCTCCCCAAAGGGTGCATGATGGAGAAAATAGGAGTTCGAATGCAGTATTTTGATTCAGGGGGTGAGATCCGCAAAGCGCAAAAGGAAAATTGTGCAGCTGAAAGGTTTCTTCATAGCTCATGAAAACCCCAGTTCTTTTAAGGGTACTCTGAGTGAAAGTCCCAGTGAGTAGTTGAAGGTCAGTGTAGTTAGAATGACTCCTTGAATGTTCGATCATTTTTATTTATACATGCACTCTGTCTCTTCTTTATATATCAAGTTTCATCATGATTTCTTCAACAAATGTTTATTGAGCATCTACTATGTTTTAGGTGTAAGACGTGGGTACTGGAGGTGAGTTATCTTTCATGACAGGCTGTACCCAAGATGGAATTGAGAAAGAATGGAGGTGTTTAGTCTTCTATTCTCTGGATGATGTCATTTCCTTACTCAGGGAAAGATTGGTACACTTGTGTGTGTGTATGTTATAAATACAGTCCATGGTTGAGTATAAATGTGTCAGTGTACAATTGTGAAGATGCAGCAGTACTATTTAATGTGTGTATCGCTGGAGACAGGAAATAGCAAATAGCAGCTATGACAGTATAGAGTGCTTACCAAAAGGAGCTATGTGGATGTTGAAACAAAAAAGAGGGTGTTTTGATCTCCAGGAGAGCATCCAGCAAAAAGTTCACTTTACCGCTAACTTTTGGGATACAAAAACATAGAAATCACTGAATTTCAGACCTAGAAGAATGATATGTTTGTCCAACATTCTCCTATTATTATAATTTTTATTTCACAGAAGAGGAAACGGAGACCTACGCAATTAAACAGCTCATCCAGTGTCGTACAACTGGTATGTGGTGAACTGCGGCTTGGGTTCTTGTTTGTTGTTGTTGTTATGTGCTGTGGAGTCAGTTCCGACTCATAGCGACCCTGTACAGGGTTTCTGAGGCTGCGAATCTTTACAGGACCTAATTTATGTAACTCTAAATCCAGGACCATGTTGCAGTTATACTCCATGAGTGCTAACAGTGAAAATCTTCTCGTTTTTTCTTGTATCCTGGCCATTTACCTGGGAGTATCAAGAAATACTTTTGAGTGTATATGGGACCAAAATACATCTTACATGGGAACAGGGTCTTATCTACTGGACTCTTTGAGGGTCCGGGGGCCTGGGTTTTAATCCTGACCCTGATATAGCTTTCTCTGGGACACTCTATGGCTTACCTGATCATTAAATATACTATGGTGGTTTGCATGTGGCTGTGAAGCTAGAAGCGGTGCCAGCAGCATTTCAAATACCAGAAGGGTCACCTGTGGTGGGCAGGTTTTAGTAGAACTTGCAGACTAAGACAGGAAGAAAAGTCTGGTGATCTAATTCTGAAAATTAGGCATGGAGAACTTTATGGATCCCAACAGAATATTGTGTGATGCATTGCTGGAAGATGAGGCCCTGGGTTGGGAGGCCCGTGTACTTATGAGCATGACCATGGTGCCGGAGTAGGCAACATTGCATTCTGTCATTCATGAAATCACCATGAGTCAGAGCTGACTTGACAACTAACAGCAGTTGTGTACCTAGGTGAAACATAAGTCACATCAGCTTTGTGGTCCTTATTTATGTAATGAAAGTAATACTTGCTGGAGTTAACCTCACTACGTCTTGTGACAGGCACATAAGATAATGATGATATTGATGCTGATGCCAATAGTTCCCATTTTGCCAGAAGCTGGCATGTATTATTTAAAATGTAGAAGATATCACATATTATATAGGTATTTGTGTGTATTCTTTTAAATATAGAAACATAAAGCAAGACATATAGCATCTCCATTTTACAGATGATGAAACCAAAGCTCAGAGAAGCTAACTGACTTGCTTAAGATCAGAAAGTTACCAAGGGCAGGGGTTGGCATTTTAATTCTATTCCCAATCATTCAAAGGCCCATGCTGCATCTACTGTACAGCCCAGCTTCCCAAGCAAAAGTGTTTTGAAAACAATCAATCAATATACAAATACCCCTTCCCCTACGACAGTGATATTATGAAGATAAATGTTAAAATACATATAAAGCATCTTGAGTGCTTTAAAGAAGAGATGCCTATACATTGAAAGTATCCAAAATGCTATAGTTCCACACAGCTCATTCAGAGCAGCCATTTATCTTCATAAAGCTTGCAAGCCCTGAACCAGATTTCACTGAAACCTGTTGCAAATCGCATAACTATGGCTAATTTAAAAAATTTCCGTCAGTTACCATTTTGTTTTAAGGTAGAAGTCTTAATACAAGCTGAACTTAACATCTATCTTATTTTCTTTAAGTGATTTATCTAATTTTATCAAAACTAGTCCAATCTGTCTCTGGTTAATGAGAAGAGCAAAGAAATTCCAATAGTTGAAAAAAGGCCTTCATTTTTTTTAACTGTATCAACAATGACAGCATTGCATCACCCAGATTCCGTTTCCCCCCCTTTTTTGGATCTTTCTTTTCTTTGTGTTCTTCATTTTGTCTCTTACTCTACTACCCATTTCACACAAGACATATATGGGTCAGAGGGCTCTCGCCCTGTTCCCTGTGTTTGTATGTTGTTAAGGAAGACTAGAGAGAATGCCTGTTTATGTCTCTGTCTGTTCCTTCAGGAGGAATGTCCAGTGGGAGAGCCAGTACCCAGGGCTCTGGTCATCTCCCTGAGGAGAGCTGACAGGAAAGGCTGAACTTTGACTTCTTCCACTTGTCTTTCATTTCCACCCGTCTCGGCTGCCACTCTTCTGTCAGGAGTCTGTACTTCAGTGACAGAATGGTTAGGAAAGGAGCTCTAGACCATGGCTTTTCCCCCTGGTCTGGAGCTCTGGGACAGTGACTGGGAAGCAGAGTGGACAACTGTGGTTTCTTCACACTTCAGATTTCATTTGCAAGGACATTTCATGGTGCGCATTGCTGTGGGGTTCCTCTTCCCCCCTCTTCTCCTGCCATCCCTCTAGGACTGATGGTAGGCCTTGGGGAGCATCCCTTAGTCCAAGATCAAATGACTGGCCATGGAAGTGGGCAGAGGGAGGGTTAAAGCTGAAAGGATATTGAAATGGAACTGATTTGGGTTTTCTTGCTCTTGAGTCTTAATGAAAATGATGAGTAGAGGGTAGATCACCAGAATGATGCATCTCCCAGATCCTGTCAACTCACATTAAGCATGCCTGGGTTCTCTACAGAAGTAAAACCAATGAAGCTTATATATGTTGCTCGTGTTGTTGCTAAGTGTCGTTGAATCGGTTCTGACTCATAGCCACTGCTGTAGAGAGTTTCCAAGGAGTGGCTGGTGAGTTTGAACTATCAACCTTGTGGATAGCAGTCCAGCAATTATCCTATAGTGCCACACCTAGACTCCATGTATATAGTGGTATGGTGATGGTGGTGGTGATGTGGTGGAATCATTTCCGACTCATAGTGACCTATACACACACACACACATATATATGTATATATATATGAGAGAAAGAGAGTTTCATATCAAGGAAATGGCTCAGACTGGCAAGTTTCAAGTCTGTGGGTTAGATGTCAGGCTGGAGGCTTCTTCCTCAGGGACTGATGAATCCAGGATCGGCATATCAGATGGCAGACTTCTAGCTGCAGAGGCGAGTAAATGCAAGGACATCAGGTAGACTATCAAGGTGCTGATGATTGCCAGGATCTGTAGGCAATACGGCAAGCCACTGGCTTAAGTCCAAAGAACTGGAGGTCAAATGATGAGCCAGATGCTGGATCAAGACTTAACAAAAAAGTAAGCAAGCTTTGCCTGAGTAATATATTGGAAGCAGGCCATACCTCCGAGGAAACTTTCTTTAAATTCACTGGCTGCTCATAGCTGATTACACCATATTGGATACACTCATCAAGGGGATTGATGACTTCTTAACTGCCAAACCACTGAGAATCCTGGTCCAGTCAAGTTGACACAAACCCTTAACTATCACAGCCCATATATGACATTTGAATTTGAGGAGAAGGAAATGGGAGGAGTCAGGAGAAGTCAGGAGGAGGAGGAGAAGAATGGATGCAGCCAGTACTAACAAGCTGAATTCCTCCTAATTTCCAAACATTGTGCTGACCACTGGGGATACAGCAGTGGACAAATATGTGGCTTCTGTTGTCTTGGAGCTAACAGAGAAGACCGATATGGAATTACATTTAAATTAAATCATTCCTGCTGTGTAGAGTGTTGTAAAGGAAAAATGTAGAGTGCTAGGGGAACTTTTACTTTTAACCTAATCTGATCAGAGTCCTGGTGTGTAAGCACTTGACTTCAATGTCGGTTTGATCCTCAAGGGCGGCGGTTCAGACTCACCTGTGGCTCTTCGGAAACCCTATACAGAACCAACTCCAGGGCACTTAACAGCAACAGCATCCTGATCTGGGGAAGAAGTATCAGCACACTGATGCTGATGTTTAGACTCAAAATCTGAGTATCATTTGACTACTAAGGAAAAGGAAGAAAAGGGAGGATGGGAGAGGGCTGTGGTGGAGCGTTTTAGGCAAAGAGTAAGACAGGTGTAAAGAACTGGAGATAGGAGGGGCATGGTAATTCTGGGAAAGATGACGAATGAGGCCCACTGTATGGGGAAGGAAGTGATAGTAACATGAGGGAGAGCCACTTCGATGGTCTCGTCGACATTGCCAAGACAGTGCAGTGGGAGATTTGTAGGGAATGAATGCTGGTGGGTAGTGTTGACTAAGAAGGTCGAACAACATCTCTGAATGACTCCATGTCTGCTCAGAATTGGGGAAGTAGAATTAATGTCCTCAAAGACGTTCTTCTCTGTTGCCTCCTCCCACCAACATCGGCCTTCAATTATAATTTTTTCTAACCTACTGGATCTGTACCAAAACCTGATCTACAGACCTTATAATCTAGTCCCGTTACATGCTGAAGATGTGTTAACCCTGCAAAGAGTGGAGGCATCGTCCTGCCTTCTGGGATCACACTCTAAGAATCTCCTACTGTTACAGATAATGGATAAGAGTTGATGAATGTGTGGGCTTTTTGATATTCAGTAGAGAAAAAAATATTTTTTTAAATGCTTTGCTGAGAACATTGCTATACGATTACTATGATTTTAATTTTTGGGGATAGAACAATAGTCAAAAGATCAAGCCAACCCACATGCTTGTTTATGGGATGTTTCTCTTTTCCATGCTCCCTAACTAAGCCCATGACACGTCATGATGCTGAATCTGGATCCTAATTGAATTCAGGTTACTAACCACCATAAATGTAGCATTTTGTAACTTAGATGCCCCTTGAGAAGGAGCTCAAAGTACTCTGCAATTTACCCTCTACTCTGTCTCCATCTGGGAAGGGGAAACAGGCACTTTTCAGAATGACAGTTTTTTTATTCTGTCTCCTACAGCCTGGTCTCTTAGATGGAGCCCTCACATTTGGACTCTGGTACTGCAAATGGGAAGGGAGGCAGTAAATGATGACCCCAGCCTTTTCTATTGACCCCTTAACATCCACATCCTCTCTGTGGATGAATTATTTAATGTTTGTGCATCCTCTTCTTCTCTTTAACCATTCTCTGTTTTCACTTTTACCCTAGTTCAAATGAAAGAAAGAAGGCCTGGGGGTAGGCACCATGGAGGGTGGTGAGTAAGGGTTGTGGTTTGCGCTATGTAAGAGTCAGGCTAGTTCTTCATTAGAGCTTTGTCTATTACAGTGACTCTGACACCCACCCCTTCTTCTCTAAGAAGCAAGTACATAAACAAGCAAGTCCAAGTTTGGGGCATGCTCTTCCTCTTGGGAATTTGATCAACTCAAGGCAAACAGGTATGATTGCAGATATAAACAGTCCTTAGATTATGAACAAGTTCTGTTCTTAAATTTGCCTTTAAATTGAATTTGTAAGTAAGTCAGAACAGCTAGGTATTGTTAGTATCTAATATCAGTTAGTCAAATGTTTGTCTTAATATATACAGTGTACCTTTCTATACATTAAAAAATATTATAATAAAAAGAAAAGAACCATATGATCATATTGATTGATGCAGAAAAGGCATTTGACAAAATCCAACATCCATTCCTGATGAAAACACTCATCAGAGTAGTAATTGAAGGGAAATTCTTCAACATAATTAAGAGGATACATACAAAACTAACAGCCTACATTATTTTCAATGGAGAGAGACTGAAAACTTTCCCTCTGCAAACAAGAAGCAGACAAGGATGCCGTTTGTCACCACTCCTGTTCAATATTGTGCTGGAAGTCTTAGCCAGAGCTATACGGCAAGATAGGGAAGTTAAAGGCATCCAAATTGGCAAAGAGGAAATAAAACTCTCTCTATTTGCAGACGATATGATCCTATACATAGAAAACCCCAAAGACTCAGTAAAAAAGTTACTAGACCTCATTGGAAGATTCAGCAAAGTGGCAGGGTATAAGATCAACATACAAAAATCAGTTGGATTCCTCTATAGTAACAATGGCAGCACTGAAAAGGACATTAGGAAAGCAATACCATTTACAATAGCCACCCAAAGGATGAAATATCTAGGAGTAAATGTAACCAGAGAAACAAAGGACCTATACAAAGACAACTACAAAACACTACTACAAGAAATCAAAAGAGACTTACAAAATTGGAAGAATAAACCATGCTCTTGAATAGCAAGACTTACCATTATGAAAATGCCAATACTGCCCAAAGCAATTTACACATATAATTCAATCCCAATCCAGATTCCAAAGACATTCTTCAAAGACATGGAAAAAAAAACAATTACAAGCTTTATATGGAAAGGAAAGAGACCCAGGATAAACAAAGCACTACTTAAGAAGAAGAATAAAGTTGGAAGCCTCTCATTCCCTGATTTCAAAATTTACTACATGGCTACAGTGGTCAAAACAGCTAGGTACTAGTAAAATGAAAGATACATTGATCAAAGGAACAGAATCGAGAATCCAGAAATTAACCCATCTACATACAGCCAACTGATTTTCAACAAAGGGCCTAAGTATATTGCATGGGAAGGAGAGAGTTTCTTAAACAGATGGTGCTGGCAGAACTGGAAAGCGATATGCAAAAGATTGAAACAAGGCCTTTACCTCACGCATTATATAAAATCCAACCCAGCATGGATTAAAGACCTAAATGTGAATACCAGAGTTGTAAAGGCCATCAATGAAAAAATAGGGACAATTGTGAGGGCTCTAATGCAGCACACACAGACTACAAAACATCTTGAAAATTACACAAACAAAAGTAGACAAAATAGATGATTGGGACATATTAAAAATTAAAAGCTTCTTATGTGCATCAAAAGACTTCACCAGAAGAATAAAAAGGGAACTCACAGAATGGGAAAAAATCTTTTGCAACAACGCATCAGACAAGGGACTCATTTCTAAAATATATAGGAAACTACAACACCTCTACAAGAAAAACACAAATAACCCAATTAAAAAATGAGTACAGGACATGAACAGACACTTCACCAAGGAGGCAATCTGGGCAGCCAACAAACATATGAAGAAATGGTCATGATTACTAGCCATTTGAGAGATGCAAATCAAAACAACAAGGAGAAATCATCTCACACCAGCAATAACAGCAAAGATAAAAAAAGTAGAGGGCAGTAAATGGTGACGAGAATGTGGAGAGACCGGGACCCTTCTACAATGCTAGTGGAATTGCAAAATGGTCCAATTATTCTGGAAAACAATATGGTGCTTCCTCATAAAGTTGGAAATAGAAATACCCTATGATCCAGCAATTCCTCTACTTGGTATTTATCCACAAGAAATACGAGCCACAACACAAGTAGATATATGGTCATAGCAGCACTATTTATAATAGCAAAAAGATGCTTAAGTGCCCATTAGTGGAAGAATAGATAAACAAACTTTGGTACATGCACACAATGGAATATTATGCTATCTTGAAGAATAACAAGGAAGCTGCAAGCCACCACATAATGTGAATGAACATTGAGGACATTATATTTAGTGAAATTAGTCAGTCACAAAAGGAGAAATACTGCATAGGACTATTATTGTAAAAGCTTAAGAAAAAGTACCCACACTAAAAGGGGCATAAAAAATTCTTTGCTGGTTACCGGGGTGTATGGGGTAGGGTGGGGTGAGGGAGGGGAAGGTGGAGCACAGGGTAGGGAATAGACCCAGGATAATTTGGGTGCTGAGGGGGTGGTGGGCAATACACAAGAAGGCAGAGGGGTATGGAAGAACAAGGCGGATGGGAGAACAGTTAGGCAGGTTTGCATGAGCTAAGTGGGACAGAGGTAAATAATAATGTATGCACAACCTTGGAACAACAAGGCTCTGGGATACAGGGATTGAGGCATGGTTTGAATGGGTAAAAGAGGGGAATAATGTTAAGATGCTTGGCTGTCTTTTGAATGTTTGTTTCCCTCCTACTATTGTAAAATAGACACTTGAAGAGGAGAGAAAGGAATGGCCAGAAACATCACCACAGATAGCTTGTAAGTCCATCTTCAGCCTGTAACTGATTATTGGAAAGCTTGTAAGTCCATCTTCAGCCTATAACTGATAGTGGTTACGAATCGGGCTGTAAACCGCAAGGTCAGCAGTTCGAAACTACCAGCTGTTCCGCAGGAGAAAGATGAGGCGTTTTGCCTCGGAAACCTTGTACAGGGTCACTATGAGTCAGAACCGACTCCACGACACATAACAACAACAACATACTTAAAATGGGGCTAGAACTTGCCCACTGAAAATGGCTTCTTGTGGAACCTTTTCATTGTATAAGTGGAATCCTGATCCCCATTCAGAATCTTCTGTGGTGGGAAATTTCCACTTGAAAGGACAAGCAGACCAGCCTGGAGTGGCTAGAAGAACAGAAGATACTTCTTGAAAGAAAGACCTACAGGAAAAACCAAAAGCAATAATGATAGTCTGGTTGACTACTACTAGAATAAGCAAGTTGTTCGCCTGGGAGCCTTCAAGGCAAGTGGTCGGGTCCCCGCAGGGCAAACCCACTTCCAAGACTGAGACTCAAGAGAAATACACAAGCATGCATGTGGTCTTGCTGGTGACCACATTGGTCTCCGATAGGCGGACGTGGGGAAAAAATAGCAATGAAGTTGTGAGCTAAATCCGACCATCCTCAATAGACTCCTGTCAACCCTGGTTGAGACCTGGTTGGCCAGCAGTATGGCAAGACCTGGGGACTCCTGGGCCCAGAGATAGGAAAATGGCCACAGAAGACTGCAGTGGAGAGTGAAGCATCCCAGCTGCTATGAAGTGAGGGACGATGCACAGAACACTCATACTTGCAGATAGAACCCACTTGACCTGGCTTCAATGGCTGGATGATCAGAACTCAACTAGAAGAGGAAAAAAAAAGAATAATCTGATACAATTTGATGAACTTGACCTATACTTATAGATGCAGTGGTTCAAAAGAGGGAACTAATCTTTACAGCGAGGACTATCCCCATCCCCTCGGTACACAGGGTAGACAGGGATGGGCAACTTAGACGTGTTGGCTACCCAAAATGGGGGAGGAGGGCTACAAAGGCATGAAGTGACTGGCTTATTAGCTTTCAGGAGTGAGCCTAGTTCCAGAGGATGTGGGGGAAATAGAATCTCCACTGAGTAGTTTCCAACCTGTCTAGATGGGGCTTATGAAAGGAGATGGGGATAAGACTCTTGTGGTTCAATAGTGAATAATTGCTATCAGGACTGACTGTGAGGGTTGGAAATGTAAAGGTAGACATTTTGTAACAAAAGGAGGGGAGTGGTTGATTTTGCAGTCCAGGAACTGAGGTCCCTGGGACAATCAAGGGAGAAGAGCAGAGTGCGGTACCCTATCCAGAGAAGCAGTGACTCCAGAGATGGAGGCAGAGATGAAGATGTGGAGAGATGGAGCGGGTAGGGACTCTGGACTTAGGGAGTGAGAGGATCTGTGTGCTGACAGCCATGGGGCAGGCTTGCGGGGTGTACCCTTTGGTTATTTGATGATGCATAGAGGGGATTGTAATCATTGCAATGAAACGACACAGGACAGGACGAATTTGCAGCTAATATTCTCCCATATAAACTATCACTTAATTTACACAAAAAAACCCACAAAAAACATTATCGTAATCCATCCAGACACACTAAACTATCTTTGAATACTAATCCAGTAATAATAATGATGTTTTGATACACTTTGCACAGTAGTTCCAGTTTCTTGTTATGAACCATTTCATGCACCTTGAATTTGTAATATAATAAGCTGTATGGGGTTGGGTTATAACTACAGGTTATACGTAAGACAGGTATTCATAATTCGGGAACTACCTGTCCCTGGAGTAGGAACCTTTATGATTTTAATTCTGGTAGCGTAGTGATTACAAATCAGGCTGCTAACCTCAAGGTCAGCAGTTTCGAAATCACCAGCTGTTCCGAGGGAGAAAGATGAGGCTTTCTGCTCCCGTAAAGATTTGCAGCCTCGGAAACCCTGTGCAGGGTCACTATGAGTCAGAACCGACTCCACAGTACTTAACAACGATAGCAACAACAATTATGAAAACAAACTGAAGACAAGCATCAGGGAGTCACCCAGGAACTTGAATTTTAAAATCACAGGTTTATGGGAAATTAAAGCAGAAATAGATCTGAAGAATTGTCTAACCATTCTATTGGTTTTTCAACCTGTGAACCATAGGACTCTTGAGATCCTGGAATCATTGTAACGGCCATGCAGATTTGTGGCCACACCCAGTATTGTCTGCTCCCTAAATAGTGTTTCTCACAAATATGTAGCATAGTATAATTTTTCAAAGGTGTGTGGATGTGTTGTCAATTACAAAACCTAAATACATGGGAAAGCATTATTGCATACAGTGGTGACTCCTCCCCACCCCCACTTAGTCATTGTAGCACAGTGGTGAACAATTTGGGCTTTGTAGAAAAATGCACTTGGCATTCGTATCTCTGCTCTGCTCTGCTCATTACAGGCTCTGTGCTGTTACGTGCTGTGGAGTTAGTTCCAACTCATCAATCCTATATAGGGTTTCCAAGGCTGTAAATCTTTGTGGGAGCAGAAAGCCTTATGTTTTTTCCTGCTGGAGGGCTCCAACCACCACCCTTGTATTTCTCAGTCCAGGGCTTATCTTGTGGAGCCACCATGTGCTCTACTAGCTCTATTGGTGTTAAGTGCTGTGCAATCAGTTCCGACTCATAGTGACTCTGTGTAGGGTTTCTGAGGAGCAGCTGGTGGGTTTGAACCCCTGACCTTGTGGTTAGCAGTCCTGTGTTTATTTTACAGCGCCGCACCAGCTCTGTGGTTATGAGTAAATGGTCCAGCTTCTGTAAGCTTCAACATCCTCATCTATGGGGGTAAAAAAAAGAATGACATTTGTTTCACAAAATTGTTACAGGACAATATTAGCCGAAATAACTCCTTTGAAAAATGGTCTTCAGTTTTTGACATTGGAAAGTGATCCTCACATTTGAAAGGATAAGAAATGCCAATCCAGTATGACCAAGAGAGTTTTAGTGCTTTGAAATCCATTGTATGACTAGTGACTTTTGACTCTAGGGAAAATTCAGGATGATTTTGGTCAAGCTTCCATGTACTCCTGATATTCAGTCTGGTGTAGCTGTGGTGGGGTATTATAGAAGCAAAAAATGCCGCACTTGTCTCTATCAGCAGACCAGTGTGATAGTGTGGACGTCACATCTGGGAACATTGTGGTCAGCACATAGCTCAGTGATAGGTTGAATGACTTAGTTGGAGGTTCTCTAGGAGTGACTAGAAGGACGGATGTGAATTGAGTTGGCGCACCTAGATCTCTGCCAAGGTCAGACATTCCACAGTCAACCTTGATTTCCTTGTTTCTCACCATTGATCAGGAATGGCTTCTTGGATAGTTCTCTTTTACTTGTGGCTTGCCCATCTTTCCTCCACTCAGCATATATACATACATTGGCTTGTCCTTAAAAAACAAAAAGTATTTTTTCAAACTCTTTTCAGTTTGGTTATAGATCTTGCTTTGGTTAATGCTTAAGAGAGGAGGGGGATGTTAAATATTTAGAGATATATCCTTGTTCCTTAAAATTCACCAAATGAAAATTCAAAGATTCCTAAGAAGACCAAGAGAGACTCTGTATGGGAACTGGGCAGGGCAAGAAGATATGATAGTTTAAAAAGAATCTCAGCAGTCCCAACTCTTGTTGCAGGAGGGTGTGGGATAGGAGGGAGAGGTGCTGGTGCTGCTTCATCAGATTTGTTTTGGAGATACTTCTTTACCATCCATCCATCCATCCATCAATCCATACAACTGACCTGAATGCATTACTTATTAGGTGTCAACACAGTGTCAGGTACTGTTACTAGCTGAGTATACAAAGTAATATGCAAACAGATGTGGTCCTGTCCACGTGAAATTTCTCATCATTCCAGGCTTAGGTAGGAAGATGAAAGCTTAGTCTGATGGCTCCTGGAGGGTACTTGGTAATGTGGGGAAGTAGTTGTTTCATAGATGTGTACCATCTATTACCAACATCAAAGCACCGTGATAGTGTTGTTGCTGTTGTTAAGTGCTGTCGAGTCAGTTCCAACTCATGTCATTGTAATTAAGGACTGTAGAGTCAGCTCAGACTCATATTGACCCTGTATAGGATTCTGAAGAGCGGCTGGTGGGTTTGACCACTGATGTTGCGGTTAACAGTCCAGTGCTTATCCTACATTAGTCTAGCCTAATGGAAATAATAAGAATTTAGTATTGGGTAGTTCTGAGCTTGAACTTCAGCTTTGCCACTCAAGTTTCATGTTGGGAAAGCTTCCAAATCTATTTGAGCTTCATTTTTAAAATGTAAATACTTTTCTTGTGAGATTAATGTATTAGATGAAGCTGATTGCTCTAACAAATGATCTCTCAAATTTTAATGATAAACACAATAGAATTTTACCTCTTATTTCTTGAATTGCTAGCATATTCTCACAGTAGAGGTATTCTTGGTCAGTAGGTGGCTTTCTTCTACTTGGTGACAAAAGGATCTAGGTGTATTGTGTCTGGTGGCTCTGCCATCCCGTAGGATCTCATGGCTTGCATTCCATCAACAGAAAGGAGAGAGAGATTCTGAAATATATTCACTGCTTAACATTCTTAGCATGCAATTTTGAGTCACATCCCAATGGGGAGGATTAGCCACTTGGCTCAAAGACTGGAAGCTCTAATCTCTAACTGGGAAACTGCTTCCCAAGAACAGAAGGAAGAAGAGCATCAATTCTGGATGGCCGGTATTGGTATCTTTATTGTCTTTATAAGGGTAAATTGTCAGACATAATACAATACAATAAATTTTTTGTTTCAATTATTAACAACATCAGTTTATTCATGAAATGTTAATGCACATGTAAGACATTTTACTAAGTGTTGGGGACATACCTGTCCTTAAGGAGCTTTTATTTTGATACAGAGATAATACGATGTTAATAAAACCAGTTGCTCCATGTGTCTCAGAGTAGGATTGTGCTCCTAGGATTTTTAATGGCTTGTTTTTCAGAAAGCATGTTGCCAGTCCTTTCTTCTGAGGTCTCTGGGTAGACTTAAACCTATAACTTTCAGGTTAATAGCCAAGCCATTTACACTACCCAGAGAATCCAATACATGTACATTTCTTGCTGTTAAGTGCCATTGAGTCAGTTTTGACCTATAGCGACCCTGTAGAGGAGGGTTTCCAAGGAGTGGCTGGTGGGTTTGAACCACCTACTTTGCAGTTCAAACTGACCTTGCAGTCCAGCACATTATTCTGCAGCATCACACCAGGACTCCAGACGTGAATATCGGTAACTTGAACTTGAAGTAAACACGGTTTGATTAGGACAAAAAGCTGTGAGAATAAATTCACTCCGTCTGCCCATTTATCATTCTATTCATCTCGCCAACTCTACCCATATGCTTATTAGGTTCAAGACTCAGGGTTGAGCAGTAAGAGGGACAGCTATAGAGTTAACTGAGAGGAGGTGGAAGGCCACTAGGCTCTGGGTCTCATTTTGCTCTGATGTAGCAATTGCTGGTCCTTAAACTAGTGTAAGTTGCCATGGAACCCTTTTCACTAGATCTTTCCATCAGGGTTTGAAGAAAGGAATGAGCAACACATTCTTTCATTTCATTTTATTTTAGTTTTATGTTGTTTGTTTTCTTCTTCTTCAAGATAACAAAGCCTAGCTAAGGCTTTTTATAGAATGTCCATGTTTGCCTGGCTCTATTCTGTCCTACCAGCTATCACTGCTGTTTAACAGCTGTCAAACTTCATTTTTTGGCAATAGAAAAATGAATAGGAACCTATTTCAGAGGGAAACCAGCTTTTGTTGTTGTTGTATGCTGTTGAGTTGATTGCAACTCGTGGAGTCCCTATAGGGTTTTCTAGGCTGTAATCTTTATGGGAGTAGATCACCAGATCTTTTCTCCTGAGAAGCAACTGGTAGTTTTGAACCATCATTAATTGCTTAGCCAGTAGTTTTCTATCGGCGTTCCTTAAACCACTTTATAGTTCATTGATTAATGTCTTGTCTCTGTTTAGCTTGTGTGACATAAGTTTGAGAAGTCAGAAGTTTAGTTGTGAATGGTGTTTGGCTACAACAAGTAAAATGACGTCAGTAGCGAATGACTTGCTGTCAAGGGTCTTTGGAGAAAGACTTGTTATTTTGGCCATATTATTGGAATGGCCCTTGGGGATATCAATTACGTGGTCCTTGCTGCATCTTATGGCATCCCTTCTATATGGGTTTCTCTATCGGTTTAAGAAAGTTGTCTTTTTCTAAGGGAGGAGCCCAGTTTGGCCCTATAGTCCTGGCTCTAAGGAAAGGGGTTTCAGAAAGAAATTGCCCACATATTTCAGCCTTCTTGGTATTTCCTCTGTCCACTTGTGGAAAATAACTTTTTAGTTCAGTAGTTGCCCCTAGTAATGATGACAGAACAAGTCAGGAGGTTGTTGTTGTTGTTAGTGCTGTGGAGTCAGTGCTGACTCATAGATGCTGCATAGGGTTTCCATGGAAACCCTGTACAGGGTCGCTATGGGTCGGAACCGACTCTATGGCACTTAACAACAACAACTGGTGGATTTAAACCACTGACCTTGAAGTTTGCAGTGCCTTTTCTACAGTGCCACACCAGGAACTCACAAATTAGGAGGCCAGAAGGGGAAAATGGACAAGAGAGGTGGGATCACTGAGTTATTCAGATATTGATGACTTTCGGTAACAGCTGATAATCAGCTGTAAGCACTGCATTAAACATTTCAAGGATTGTCTCATTTAAAGCTCACGCCAATTCTATGAGATGGGTACCATTCTTATCATCACCAGATGAGGAAACTGACACTTAGTTGGTTCAGTGATTTGCAATTATCACTGCTAGCAGATGATGGAACTAGGATTTAAATGAGGCAGTCTGATACCAGACCCATAGCTGTGGGGTTGATTCGACTCAGAGCCCATGTTTTTTCATTTATTTACTTATTATAAATGTTTTTATTGTGAATTGAGTAAAAGTTTACAGGGCAGATCATCAGTGTTACATTCAAGAAATCATACATCTTGTTTCATTACAATGATTATAATCCCTTCCATGTATCATCAATTAACAGTATTTCTCTCTATTCATTTTAGTTCTCTTTTTTTTTTTTAAACACTCAGGCATATATAATAATTTACACCACCAAAGGGCACATTTTGCAAGTCTGCCTCCTGGCCGCCAGCTCTCAGTCCCTATCTTTCCATGAATCTAGAATTCTCAGCTGTTCCCTGTCTCCATGTCCTCATGTCTGCCTCCATCTCTGGTGTTGCTGCTTTTCTGGATAGGGTCTCACATTCCACTTGTACTCTTTTCCCTCGGGTCCTCTGTTTCTGGACTGTAAGATTAACTACTCCCCCATTTTTGTTAACAAAACTTCTACCTTTACAATTGTGACAGTCGCAATTAGTTATGATAACAATTACTCACTATTGAATCATAAGAATCTTAGCCCCATCTGTTTTCACCAGACCCGTCTAGATAAGATGAAAACTATTCAGTGGGGACTCTTACCTTCCCTCACACATTCTTAAACTAAACTCCCTCTTGAAAACTTGTAAGCCAGTCACTTTGTGCGTTTATTGCCCCCTCATTTTAAATAGCCAGTGTCTTAAGTTGCCCATCCTTATCTACCCTGTGTACAGAGGGGATAGCATTGATACTTGATGTGAAGACTCCTTTCTTCTCTGTTGGTATTTTGAGCTACTACCTCCATGAGTCAGAGCCCATGTTTTTAACCACTTTCCTAATTTGTAGCTTACAGAGAGTGTACGTATATAGCACAATGTCTGTCTGCTCTGATGTTTTTTACGCTTGATGTGTCCTAACTTATAAAGGTGAAGATAGATCTTTTGGTGTCAAAATCTGTTCATGTGAAAATAAAACTCGCTACTAGTAGTCCTCAACTCATGACATATTCAAGTTATGACAAACTGCCCTTGTGACCTTTTTTTTCTTTCTTTTTTTCCTGTATGTGTGTACATCTTATCATTTCTGATGTCATCATTCTCAGATATTTATAAACAAAACACAAAGATTAAATTTATAAAGATACTGATAATAAAAGGCAATAGTAATGAAAATAGTGGAAAAGAGTCGTTGGAACGGAAACTTGTCATTAGTCAGGGGCTACTTGAACTTGATGTTAATTAATGAGAAAGGTTTTTCTATTGACAGCGATTGAAAGAACATCTGATTATTGGATTTTCTTTGTCACATTGATTTTGAAATCATCTTATACTGCCCATTTAGCCCTCTAAAATAGGCTAGTGCTTCAGCCTGGAGTCCTGGTGTGACACTATAGGATAAGTGCTGGACTACTAACCGCAAGATCGTTGGCTCAAACCCACCAGCTGCTCCTTGTAAACCCTGTACAGGATTGTTATGAGTCAGAACCGACTTGATGGCACTTAACAACTTCAACAACAAGCAGTCTGGTGGTTAGTGGAAAGAACAAAGTTTCTGGAATTAGATAATGTTCCATTTGACATCTGAATCTAGCTCTATGACCCTGAGCCAGTTCTTTAACCTTTGAACCTCAGTTTCCTCCTTGGGATTTTATGAGGTTTAAATGATAATAATGTATACAAAGTACTTAGCACAATGTTTTGCACATAGTTGTTTTTCAACAAATGATATCTGTTACTATTTCCTAGTCTGTTGATGAGGGAAAGGAGATACAAAATGAGTTTCTCTAAGACCCATAGAAATTACTGGCATATCTGGGATGAAGTTGACCTGCCTTTTTAAATTTGTTGCTACTTGGAGGGGAACATACTAACTTCTAGAATGTACTATTACCTTGAGTAGTTTCGGGTCCTGGAATCACTTCGTATTTGATCTATATTCACAGTTCCTAGTTCACCAAAGGGGAGCACGGTGGCTCAGTAGGATATATACTGGCCTGTGAAACACAAGGTCGGTGGTTCAAGCCCACCAGTTGCTCTTCAGGAGGAAGATGAGAGTTCTTGCTCCTGCAAAGATTTACAGACTCAGAAGCCCTATACAGTGTCTCTGTGAGTCAGATTCAATGTGATGACATTTAACAACATCTTTGCCAAAGATACGTTTCAGTTTATAGTTAAATGATTATGATCACTTCATGATGATAAGGACTTCTGGTGTGGTGCTGTGGGATCAGCATTGGCCTGTAAACCACAAGATCGGCAGTTCAAACCTACCATCTGTTCCTTGGAAACCCTACATAGGGTCGCTGTGAGTCAGAATCTACTCGACGGACTTAACAGCAGCAACAACAATGATGCTAAAGCACGGTGGCATGGTGGTTGAGTGTGGAGCTCACTGCTTAGTTGCATACCAGAAAGTTAGTGACTCACCAGCCGCCCTGCTGGTGGAGAAAGATGTGACAGTGCATACATTAACAGCCTTGGAAACCCTGTTGGGGCAGTTCAGTTCTGTCCTATAGGATCATTAGGAGTCAGTATTGACTTAAGGGCAATGAATGTGTTTGTTTGTTTATTTTTAAATACCCAGTAAGGTGTGGTATCAGCTGACAATGACAAATGTTAATGCTAAGCTGATTTACATAGTTCTTTTCTGGTGTGACATCTCTGTTCTTCAATACTTTAAAAAGTTCCTGTGCAGCAGATTTGCCCAGTGCAATACGTTGTCTGATCTCTTGACTGCTGCTTCCGCGAGTGTTCCGCTTGAGGACTAAGGTGAGCCTGACCCAGGCCATTGTGTTTTCAGTAGCCTCATATGGATGCGAAAGCTGGACAGTGAATAAGGAAGATCGTAGAAGAATTGATGCCTTTGGGTTGTGGTGTTGGAGGAGAATACTGAAAGTGCCATGGACTGCCAAAAGAACCAATAGATCTGTTTTGGAAGAAGTGCAGCCAGAGTGCTCCTTGGAGGCCAGGATGGCTAAGCTTCGTCTCTCCTACTTTGGACATATTGTCCGGAGGAAACAGTCATTGGAGAAGGATGTCATGCTGGGTAAGGTGGAGGGTCAGAGAAAAAGAGGAAGACCTCTAACGAGATGGATTGGCCAGGTGGCATCATTGATGGACTCAAGTGTGGCAGCGGTAGTGAGGTTGGCCCAGGATCGAACATTGTTTCGTTCTGCTGTGCATGGAGTCGCTATGAGTCGGTTCCGACTCGATGGCAACTGACAACAGCAACAACAACTTCTGGTGTGACACTGTCGGATAATCACTGGAGATGCCCTATACCAAAGAGGAGCACAGTGGCTCAGTGGGCTATGTACTGGACTGCAAACCACCATGAGTCAGAACCAACTTGATGGCACTTGACAACAATAACAACAACAACAGCATCCTTTCTTAAGTTCGGGTTTTAAATTTGTTTAATCTAAGACTTAATCTGTTAATATTATTTCTTCTCTAGTCCATTATTATTTCTCACCCCTTTTTATTTATATTACCAATATTCCGTGATTGCTGTTGTTAAGTGCCACTGAATCAATTTCAATTCATAGTGACCCTACATATGGTTTCCAAGGAGTGGCTGGTAGGTTTGAACTGCCAGCCTTGCAGTTAACCACAGTGCCACAGCAGTTGTGGTTAATTTCATTCGGACTCAGGGTGACGCCATGTACCCTAGAGTAGAATACTCCATAGAGTTTTCTTGGCTGTAATCTTAAGGAGCGCAGATTGTCAGGCTTGTCTTCCATGGTACCAGTGAGTGGATTTGAACCATTAACCTTTAGGTCAGCAGTTGAACACAAAATGTTTGTGACACCCAGGGACCTCCATCCCATGATAGCTGTGTGCCTTTTGTTTTGCTCTCCAGTTACTTATCTGGGTCTTCCTCTTTTGAGAGAACACGACTCATTAATATTCCTTTCATTTTTACAATGTTTACTATTCATTAGACTTTATTATTGTTTCTTCTTTTGTTACTTATCCTTATTATTATTTTGGTTGCAATATCAGGCTTCTGATTATCAACCAGATTATTTAAAATTCTTTTGGAAGACCCTCTTTTTCCCCACGCCCCCACGCTTTTACAGACTTGTAAACATGCAAATATATACAGCACCAAATTTGATGCTCGGTTCTCTTACAGCAAATCCTTAATAGTTATTATACATAACTGATAGTTTGATAGTCAAACTCAGTCAATTCCAGTGACAAATTGTACGTTCTATTGGAAAGCCCATTCAGACCAAAACTGATCAGATCCTGATACTGGTGCTTATTGGTAGTTTGACTATTGGGCAAGTTGCTTAACCTTCCTGAGTCTTAATTTTCTGCTCTGCAAAAAAAAGTAATAATATCAGTCTGAAAGAAGAATTGAGAAGATTAAATGGAACGGAATGTGTCTCTGATATTTTCCCTGCTTCATGTATTCCTTCTTTTCTTGGTAAAATTCAAGTCAGAATTTAAGAGTAAAATGGGAATCATCTCTTTAGGGATCTGATCTTTGAGGCAAAGCCCCTCAGAAAATACTTCCTGCTGCCTTCCCTGTCTGCCTGCCTCCCAGTCTTTCCTCTCTTCAGCAGAGAGACTCATGGGCACACCTTGTGTACTTATTTGTATTCCGGCCATGTTGCTGCAGAGAGGGAGCCCATGAAAGTTTGATAGTGCTCTCAGGAACTGCTGGGCTGGAGAGATGAGATGGAATAGAAGAAAAGGAATAAGAAATGTTGCAGCTCTTGAAGAAGGTAGGAGCAGGCTTGTTTGGTTTATGATCTCTGCACATGTGTGCCTGCCTATGAGTTCTGTGTATTCTTTCTTGGGGTTGCACCAAAGTACATCTGCCCATTGTCTTTTATGCATAGCCTCCATATGTTCTCATGAGGAGAACTCTTGAACGCAGATTCTCCTCATGGCGGTTGTGTTCCCTCAGCAGCTTGCGCTGTCAGTGACTTGGTTGTTGTTGTTAAGTGTTGTGGAGTTAGTTCTGACTCTGTTTCTGCATAGGGTCTCCGAGGAGTTGTTGATGGGTTTGAACCACCAAATTTGTGGTTCGCAGTCCAGTGCTTATCCTACAGTGCCACAGTTGGACTTCAGTGATTTGATGAAAATGATTTAAAAAGTCTTTCCCCACTCCTTTAGAGAGACAAAGCGTATTTATATAAATTGCTCCAGGGCAGGAATCCTTTTGTCTTTCCTTAAACTGTTTCAAGGGAATCTCCCTTTTCTTCTTCCTACCACATTAGTATCCCTAATTCCTGATTGTGGCCAGTTTGGCCTTTACTTCACTAACTCTAAGAATTTACTGGGAATAAGCTCCCTGAGGTGTAATATATTTCAGTCTTAATATCTATCCTGCCATCTAGATTTTTCTGTTTTGTTTGATGTCTTTGTCAACCCTCAAATATAGTTCCTCACTGAAACCTATTTTTCCTGCCTATCTGTTTCATATCTGTCCCCTTGTCTGGATCTTCATCAAGTCTCACATAGATCCAGTCCCTGCAAGAACATCATAACATGATCTCCAGCCTCAGCTCTGGTCATAATGACATGCTCAACAGGATCTCTTTTTTTTTTTCAGCTCCCTTTCCCAACCAGGACCTTTTGACAATCTTGTCTTCTGTCTTTGATATGGTAAGAGAAGACTTTTACTCTTTAGCTCTTTAGCTTGGCATCCCAGACTCCTGTCAGATGAATTTCCTCCTCCCGATTTTTATGTCCTTATTGCCCTTCTTGTCAACAAGAGCTCCTTCACCCAGCAAGACCAGACTCTGTGTTACCTTTCTCATCTCAAATCTTCTTTCTTTGCCCCCTTTATCTTGCTATTTCTCTGCCTAGTTTATGCCTTTCCTGCCCTTGGCCAATTCATGCCTTGATGTTCTGTATTGTGGGCTCCTGCTCCAGAGGAAGATAGCCTTGCTACTATGTACTCACTCAGAACTGTCCAGAGGAAGATATTTTCTTTTTGTATGCAGTCATGTGTGTTTGCACTTTCCTTATTGGTGTGTCTCTCTTGTTCCTACATAGATACTGTAGATGCAGGGAGTATGTCAGAGGAGGTAGTACCAAAATGATCATCTGTTTAATTTTTGTATAGTGTTTTAGCAGAAATTGATTAATTGTTATAAAAATATCCCTGTTGTTGTTGTTGTTGTTAAGTGCCTTCGAGTTGGTTCCGATCCATAGAGACCCTCTACAGGGTTTCCGAGGCTGTAAATCTTTACGGGAGTAGAATGCCTCATCTTTTTGCCGCGGAGCGGCTGGTAGTTTCGAACTGCTGCCCTTAAGGGTCACAGCCCGATTCGTAACCACTACGCTACCAGAGCGCTAGTTATAACAGCAGAGGCATTTTTCGTAAGCCTAGCTGACATGTGTCAGTATACTTGGTGGTGGTGGTTCTGTGCAGTGGAGTCGGTTCTGACTCTTAGCAACCCTGTCTGTACAGGCTTTCTGAGGCTGTAAATCTTTACGGGAGCAGAACACCTCATCTTTCTTCCAAGGAACAGCCGGTAGTTTCGAACTGCTAACCTTGAGATTAGCAGCCCGATTTGTAACCACTATGCTACCAGAGCTCCTCATCAGTATATTTATAGGGTTAAAACTCTGTGCTAAGTTACTTTTTGACCCTTCCGATGCTCTCTCTGGTTTGAGTTGTCATGATCACTCAATTGCAATGGTGCTCAAACCATGGGGTTTTGTCTGAACATGCTACAAGCTGCATGCTGTTTTGTTTTTTTTGTTTTGCTTCCAGTGTTTTATAATCAAAATATCTGGTGTTTTAGCTACAACATTGTGGTAATTAGTATTTGTGAGCCAGTATCAATAGCTTATTAATGAATGAAATATTCATTAATGGAAAAGAAGGAGAAAAATTTAAAAAAGACTTCCATTCAGTTACTAATAATGTTATAACTAATAATGTAATTCAAGGTAGAAGAATTTTACAGAACAGCTTTGTTGTTAATATTAATATAATCTAAGCAACTTACGGCTTTGTCACATATGATTCCATGATTGAAGTTGATAATAAACGTGAGTAAGGATTCTGTATTCTGGAATGGGAGGATGTTCTTGGGTGGAGTGATGCCAACTGGGGATCTGAGGGGCCACATTTTCTTTACCTTCTTCTCTACAATGTTTTAGATAGTCTCAGATACATACTGATGACCAGCCAATGCGGTTTGAATGAGTGGGTAGGTGAAAAGCAAGTGAACACCTACTTGTAGAACTGAGGTGTGAGGGAGGTGTGTGGAATCATGGGCCCAGTTCAAACCTTACACTTCAGGTCCACTCTTACTCAGCCCTGGGTGTATTTCCCAGTCCTGAGGCCACATGCAATAGCAGAAGTGAAAATCTAGGTAATGACTGAACCTTAGTCCTAGTAATATCATGTGTGTGGTACTGAACTTGAAGTCTACTTAAGACTCGTGAGGCTGAGGATAGAGAATGGAATGGCATTGAGTGGAGTCCTTTTCACTTGGTCCCTGGTTGTTGTGTGACTCCCCTCCTTATCAGGTACCTTGTATTGTATTGCTTATCCACTGAAATCAGAAGTGATTATTTCTTTCTCTTTGTGCCTTTGTTTGTTTGTTTTAAAATAAATGAAGTATTAATGCTGCCAATTGACTGCGTGACCCATGTCAATTCCTTTCCTTTCAATCAGTCTGGCTCTCTCACTCCCTTCTCTTTCCTGGACAATTAGCAAAGTGTTTGGTCTTTGGTTTGGATGAATAATTGATTGAGAGGCTTTGTGAATGATTCATGGGCCATATGCTGGGGCAACAGGCTGTGTGTGTGACACTATTGTCTCGTATAAAAGGTCAGAGACTTCTCTCTGGCTCAGTGGAAGGGCTGGCTAAGACCATCCCCATAGGGAGGGCAGGTTGCACATGATTTTCCCTTTTGTATTCTCGCTCTGGTAGTGTAGTGGTGACGAATCGGGCTGTGAACCGCAAGGTTAGCAGTTCGAAACTACCAGCAGTTCCGCAGGAGAAAGATGAGGTGTTCTGCTCCCGTATAGATTTACAGCCTCGGAAACCCTGTGCAGGGTCGCTATGAGTCGGAACCGACTCCACGGCACTTAACAACAACAACATTGTCACAAAGGTGATAGCGTTGATGCTTCTCCCAAAAAATCAAGGCTCTCTATGGGTGTGTAAATTTTAGCTTTTCTAGACTGGTTGGGTCTGTTTTGGTCCAATGGATTGGGGTTTATCAATGGATTGGGGTTTATCTCCTTTAAATCCGTTATGCATTGTTGCCAAGACAAATGATTTGTTTTTCAAAGCATTTGAGAAAAGGAGATACTATGATACATTATCTTCTTTTCCTTTCATAGAATAGTTCAGATTTTTTTCAAGAAGAGGACCCCCCCCCCACCCATGTCTTAACCTAGATACTATTACACTAATTCTGTTTGCTTGTATTTACCTTTCACTAGAGATAAAGTGCTGGTGTGGCTCCGTGAGCTAATGCGCTGGACTGCAAAGGCAGTTTGAACAATAGGTCGGCAGTTCAAGGTCACCAGCTGCTCCTTGGAAACCCTATAGGGTTGCTATGGGTCGGAACCGACTTGACGGCAGGCACTTAACAACAGTAACAGAGAGATAAAGAGCCCTGTTGACCCAGTGGGCTACATGCTGAACCTCCTAACTGCAGGGTCAGTAATTAATGGGAGAAGATGATGCTGCCTGCTCTCTTACAGACAGACTCAATGGTAGTGGGTTTGTTTGTGTGTTTGTTTTGCTTTAAAGATAGTGGAAGGAGTCTTGATGGCACAGTGGTTAAGTGCTCAGCTGCTAACTTAGAGTTTGGCAGTTTGAACCCCCTAGTGGTTCTGCAGGAGAAAGCTGAAGCAGTCTGTTTCTGTAAATCTCAGCTTTGCAAATCCTATGAGGTAGTTCTACTCAGTCCCGTAGGGTTACTCTGTGGAAGAATCTTCTTGATGGTAATGAGCTTGGTTTAGGTATCGAGAACCATTCACTCTATAGCTTTTATTTGTTTTTGAGAACAAGGGCGACTAATGCCTAGCTTGCAGAAGAGTGACATTCCCTATCTGCAGACACTGTCAATATGATTCATTATGTAGGGGAAAACAGGGACTTCTGAATATGAAGCCAGCTTCAGGGTGGGAAAAAAACCACAAAATTTGTTACATTGTAAGTCCTGAACTGAATGCACTATCTCTCTTAGGCAGCCAGACCCCACATTTTATAATAAGGTGTCGAGACACAGGCAGTGTGTGACTAAAACCCAAAACTTTGATGCAGGTTATGGTGGTATATGTTTATGTTTTCTAGTAAAAATTTAAAATTATGGATCCTTAATCCATCTGGCATTAGTTGTACATTGTAAGGGAGGATATAGACTTGTGTTTTCTGTAATTTCCCAGGCACATTTAGTGACTGGTGCAACCTTTGTGTACTGATTTTTAATGTTCATATACCAAGTATCTATGTATGCATGGTCTGCGTTTTAGGTTCTCTTTTCTAACACATAAGGAGCTCTGGTAGCGTAGTGGTTACAAATCGGGCTGCGAAATGCAAGGTCAGCAGTTCAAAGCTACCAGCTGTTCTGCGGGAGAAAGATGAGGCTTTCTGCTCCTGTAAAGATTTACAGCCTCAGAAACCCTGTACAGGGTTGCTATGAGTCAGAACCGACTCCACGGCACATAACAACAACAACATTCTAACACATTGTCGTTATTGTTAAGTGCCATCGGGTTGGTTCCAACTCATAGCGACCCTGTATAGGGTTTCCAAGGAGCAGCTTGAGTTTGAACCGCCAGCTTTGTGGTTCAAACTGACCTTGTGGTCTAGTGCTTTATTCCACAGCACCACACAGGATGCATTCGTATTAGTTATTCTATGAATGATTATATTTTGTAATGACTTTTGATAACTGGTAGAGCTAATTATCCTTCCCCATTTGTCTTCAAAATTGGCTAATCTTGCTTTTGAATTTAGAATCAACCTGCCAAAATCATAAGTTTGTTTGGAAATATAGTGGATTTAGTGATTAATTTAGGGAGAGGTGACATTTGCACAATGTTGAGCCTTACTAATATCTTTCCATTTATTTGGAATATATTTTAGGTTTTATAAGAGTTTGGGAGGTCCTGGTGTGGTGCTGTGGGTTAATGTGCCAGACTGTAAAACTGTTTGAACTACAAGGTTGGTGGCTCAAGCTTACCAGATGTCCTTGGAAACCCTTTACAGGGTCACTATGGGTCGGAATTGACTCAACGGCACTTAACAACAACAATAACAACACAAGAGTTTTGGAGTTCTGGTGTGGCACTGCAGTATAGTATGCTGGACTGCAAAGTTGGTTTGAACCATGAGGTTGGTGGTTCAAGCTCACCAGCTTGACCCTATACAGGGTTGGTGTGGGTCAGAGCCAACTGGACAGCTCTTAACAACAACAACAAATATGAGTTTTGGGAGTCCTGGTGTGGTGCTGTAGGTTAATGCACTGGACTATGAAGTTGTTTTGAACTGCAGTGTTGGTGGTTCAGGCTCACAATTCACTCCTTGGAAACCCTATACAGGGTCACTATGGATTGGAACCGACTCGATGGCATATAACAACAACAACAACAACAACATAAGAGTTTTAGAGCTTTCTCTATCTTGTATATCTTTTATTAGGATTATTCAACGTATCTTATCATATTTTTACTATTGTGAATAACTGAAAAAAAAATTGTTTTTAATTTCTAAGTGAACGCTTTTTGTATACCAGAGTGTTACTGCATGAGTTTGTTAATATGTTATACAGCACCTATATCAGACCTTTTCATTAAAATAATTTATGTACAGATACTCTTGGATTTTCTATATAAAAAAATTATAAATAACTAAATTTCTTTATTTCCAAATCACCACCTACTATATAGAGAGTGTGGTGGCTCCATAGGATAAGCACTGAACTACCAATCACAAGGTCTGAGGTTTGAGCCCTAGAATCATTCCATAGGAGAAAGATGAGTCTTTCTGCTCCTGCAAAGATTTAAAGCCTCGGAAACTCTACACAAGGCCATTATGAGTCAGAATCATACCAACTTGATGACATTTAACAGTAACAACATCCTACTATGTATTTATTTCTCCTCCTTCATTTTCTTTTCTTTTTTTTTACTGTATTGTACTAACTAGAACTTCCAGGAAAATATTGAATAGTGATAGTAATAGAAGGCTTCCTTTTATTTTTCCTGACTTTACCATGAATACAGATATTTGTTCTAGTGTTGTGGATAATACTCTTTGTAAGGATAGTAATGAGTAACAGTTAACTAAATTTTAAGAGTAGCTTAATGTTTTCATTTTATAGTGATCTCAAAAGTTTTGGAAGTTCATTCAGTGGAAGGTTAAACATTGAATAAATGCTACTGAAAATTCAGTTTAAAGGTTTACCATAGTTTTTTCCAAGTAATAATATCCTTTTGGCAGAACATGGAATTATTGCATAAATAAAGTTTTTATAAATTAAGAAACCTATGGAGTGGAAACCTGGAGTATAAATTGTGATGGGTAGACATATAGTTCAGAGTGGCAGCTAAGCAGGTCTGACATTTTACAAGTTGTAGTCAGATAAGAGCCCTGGTCCCACAAATGATTAAGCACTTAACTTCACTGCCAACTGATGGCTTGGCCATTCTAATCCACGCAGAGGCTCAGTGGAAGAAAAACCTGCTGATTTGCTTCCATAAATAAAACCCTCTGGGGCAGTCTGTCATATAGGGTTGTTATGATTTGGAATAAACTCAATGATGTTCAATAACAAGTAAATAGAATCAGTAAAGAAAAAAAAGAATGGTTAAGTCCTTGGCTGCTCACTGAAAGGTTGACAATTCAAAGCCCTCTCTCCTAGAGAAATGCTAGCCAGAAGAACAAGAATAGTTTAAAAAGAATCAAACATTAAAAAGGACAATGATGACTATTTCGTTTTGATAAATGGACAATCATTTAATGACATTTCAAAGTTATGAATCTTTATACAACCATCGGTATAAATATCTGTTAAAAAAAATAAAGGTTACCCACTAGATAAAGTGATGTCCAACTGGCTTTGAACAAAATGCAAAACTTCTTTATAAAGATGCTCAGTACTGTTTAGACATTTAGATTGATACACAAAGTAGATTCTCAAAGGTTTAAACTTTTATGAAATCTAAATGATAATGAGCAGCAAAGAGTCAAAAGCATGTGCTGAAATTCTGAGATACTCCCTTCAATTCACCATCAGTCTTTCACAAAACTTTACAGTATAGTGATTCTGTACATTTCTCAAGCATTTGAATTTTCTTTATAAAACTCTACTATAACATTTAAAAGTCCTAATGTGGTGCTGTGGGTTAATGTGCTGGACTGCATAGTCAGTTTGATCCGCAGCGTTGGCAGTTCACGCTCACCAGCCACTCCTCAGAAACCCTATACAGGGTCAGTATGGGTCGGAACAGACTAAATGGTATTTAACAACAAGAGCAATACAACCTTTATATTTATGGACTCCTGGTGTGGTGCTGAAGGCTCAGCACTGGAATGCGAACCACAAGGTCAGTTCTTGAAACCTACTAGCTGTTCCTCAGAAACCCTATTTGGGGTCGCTATGAGTCAGAACTGACTCTACAGCACTGCAACAGCAACATAGCACTTAGGTGTGCATGCATACATATTTTGCATGTGTGTATACATGACTGTAAGTATGTACATGCTCTAGTTTTGTCATAAATTTCAAACACTTTTAGAAATACACAAATGTATATGCCATGCACACTATAGTCATCTCTCAGTGTCTGATGGGGCTTGATTTCAGGACTTCCTGTGGATACCAGAGTCTCTGAATGCTCCAATCTCTTATTGGTGCAGTATTTGAATATAACCTTTGCACATCTTCCCATGTACTTAAAATCGTCTTTTTGTTGCTGTTATTGTTCAGTGCCATTGAGTCGGTTCCTACTCATAGTGACCCAGTATAGGGTTTCTGAGGAGTGGCTGATGGGTTTGAACCACCAACCTTGTGGTTAGCAGTCCAGTGTTTATCCTGCAGTGCCATACTATCTAGATTATGTATAATACCTAATACAATGTAAATGCTATGTAGAAAGCACTTTATCCTTCCTTTTAGCTTTTGAGAGATTGCTTTGACTGCTTAATTACTCTCTCCCCATCCCAAATATTTTCAATCCATTGTTGGTTGTGGAAGCCACAGATACAGAAGGCTGACTGTATATGTGTGTGTGTGATATATGAATACGATCACCTCTAAATTTTTAACATGCTCTGTTACAAGGAACTCTGGTAGCGTAGTAGTAATGAGTCAGGCTGCTAACCTCAAGGTCAGCCATTCAAAATTACCAGCTGTTCCATGGGAGAATGATGAGGCTTTCTGCTCCCGTAAAGATTTCCAGCCTCAGAAACCCTGTACAGGGTCACCATGAGTTGGAACTGACTCCACGGTACACCACCACCACCCCATTATTGTTTAGTCTTTGTGTCAGTTGACAATTCTAATATCAACCTGATTATTTCTTTGCAGAACATTTTGCTCTCTCTGGAAACTTTTAGAGGTTTGTTTCCACCCCTCCACCCCTCCCCACTTATTTTTGGTGTTCTAAAGGAAGTCTGGTAGCGTAGTGGTTACAAATCGGGCTGCGAACCTTAAGGTCAGCAGTTCGAAACTACCCGCTGTTCCGTGGGAGAAAGATGAGGCTTTCTGCTCCCGTAAAGATTTACAGCCTCGGAAGCCCTGTACAGGGTCACTATGAGTCGGAACTGACTCCACGGCACATAGCAACAACAACAACTATGAACCATGGAGTCCTGGTGTGACACTGTGGGCTAATGCATCAGACTTCAAAGTCATTTGAACTGCATGGTCAGTGGTTCAAGCTCACCAGCTGCTCTTTGGAAACCCTATACAAGGTTGCTATGGGTCAAAATTGACTTGATGGCACTTAACAACAACAAACTGTGAACCATAAGCTTGGCAGTTTGAGCCCACCAGTTGCTCTGTGGAAGAAAGAGGAGGCTTTCTGCTCCGTCAGAGATTTACATCCTCAGAAATCCCATACAGGGTCACTAAGAGTCAGAACTGACTGGATGGCGCTTAAAAACAACAAAAATTTCACTAATATGAGTATTATATGATGATTTTATGTTTTATCCTTTATGGTTGGTAGGCGGGTACTTTCAATCCAAAGATTCAATTCTGGGAAGTACTTTTGAACAGTTTCTTCCTCTTTTCAAATGGCTCATCTGCACCTTTAAAAAAATACTGCCTTCTCTCCATTTTATCTGTTCTCTATTTCTAATATGTTGTGGTGCTGTGCGTTAATGTGCTGGACTACAAAGTCAGTTTGAACCATAAGGTTGGCTGGTGGTTCAAGCTCACCAGCTGCTCCTCAGAAAACCTATACAGGGTCACTTTGGGTTGGAACTGACTCAATGGCACTTAACAACAACAATTTCTAGTATTCATTTCAGACAATGTTGGAACTTCCTTATATATCCTCTAGTTCTTTTATCTTTTCTTTTAGACTTTTTATCTTTTTGTTGCTTTGTGTTGATTTCTGGGAAGATTCCTCAGTTCTATTTTCCAAGTTTCTAACTTGGCTTTCTATTTTGCCATTTAGTCTATTTAATCAGTTTTCAAAAT
Organism: Chrysochloris asiatica; assembly: GCF_000296735.1. NCBI lineage: Eukaryota > Metazoa > Chordata > Mammalia > Afrosoricida > Chrysochloridae > Chrysochloris > Chrysochloris asiatica. Next base: position 5,056,963 of record NW_006408721.1, on the reverse strand, counting down.
TTTAATTTGTACTGCTTTAGCTAATTTTAAAAATGCTTGCAGCTCTCTCACACTTTATCCTAAGGCTGTGTAATCCATCTCATTGAATGTAAATGCTTTGATTTTTGTCTTTTTGTGATATTGGATTTCCTTAAGCCTTTGGTGATTCTTGATTATTCTGTCCTCATTTGTCATATCTGTTTGTGGAGGGAGAAGGGGAGTGTTGGGAGACCTATTGTCTAGGGAGCATGGAAGAGGGGTGAGCCTGCTACTGGGTGGGTCTCTTAGAAGGCCAGTTGTCTGGGTGTGGGTCCTCGCTGTTTCAGGCATTGAAACCTACGAGGGACAGGGCTCCATCTTTCATACTCAGCTCCCATGCCCAGCTACCTACTTATAGGCACATATTCCTGTACTTTTGCCTGTTCCAAAGTGGAGGGAGCCCTGGTGGTGCAATTGTTAAGTGCTTGGCTAACTGAAAGGTCAGCGGTTCGAACCCACCAGTCTCTTTGCTGGAGAAAGGTGTGGCAATCTGCTTCCAAAATGATTTACAACCTTGGAAACCTTATAAAGTAGTTCTACTTGGTTACAAGTTGAACTTGGGAGCTACCAGATGTCTGAACCGACTCCAGGGCACTTAACCAATCAACCAACCAACTTTGTTCTATATGGTCTTTATGAGCCAGAATTGACTCTCTGGCAACAGGATTTTGTTTCCTGAGTAGGTAAGGAGAAAAGAGTTAATGTGTTTCCTTGATCTTTCTGCTACGGTACACAGATTCACACATTGTCTCCCTTGGATACCTCCAGGTTCTAGTTGCCACCATTTGCAAACATGGAACACTTTAAATAACATGTTTAGCTTTTTTAAAATCAATACTCCCAACATATTTACTGCTTTGGAAACTGTATACAGGGTCACTGTGAATTAAAACAGACTCTACGTCACCTAACAACAAACAAATCCTTCTGTAAGGAACCCTAAGGGTGCTGTGGGTTGGGGTTTTGGCTGGTAACTACAGAGTTACCAGTGTAAACTCACCAGTCTCACTGCAAGAGAAAGATGAGGTTATTTGCTCCTGTGAGGATTCACAGTCTCGGAAAACTAGTGGGATTGCTATGAGTTAGAATTGACTCAATGGCAGTTGGTGTGGTATGGTGTGGGATCCTCGTCTGGGTGAAATGGGTTGTAGTTTCATTTTTAAAAGGAACCCTGGTGCTGCAATCACTGAGCACTTGACCGCTAACTGAAAAAGCCTTGGTGGTTTGAACCCACCATGGGAGAAAGATATGGATTCTGCTTCCATAAAGATTGGTATTGTTAAGTGCCATCAAGTTGGTTTCTATGCAAAGCAATCCTGTAGAGGGTTTCTGAGGAGCAGTTAGTGGGTTTGAGCCACAGACCTTGTGACTAGCTGTTCAGTGCTTATCCAACAGTGCCATACCAGGACCTCCATAAAGAATACAGCCTTGAGAACCTTATGGGGCAGTTCTGCTCTGTCCTACAGGGCTACTGTGAGTTAGAACTGAATCTATAGCAAGGGTCTGGTTTTGGTTCCTTTTTAAAATTAAATGAGGGGCCTCGTTACTATTTTTGAGCTACCAAGGGCTTATTTCCCTTATTAGCTAGTGTGGTTATTTTATGTACATATGAAATGATTTCTAGGAATTTGGGATGGGAGAAAGAGGCTGCAGTGCCTGCAGTATTAGGCTTCTGCATACTCAGTTGTCCTACCTAAGAGAGAAGCTGGGATACTTTTTATAACCTCACCTAGCCTCAGGTTTCTCATGTTCAAAATAGGATGGAGGTCATGGTACTTGGCTGATTTTGAGGAGTGTGATAAATGTCGGGCATTGTCTAAGTACTTTACTCACGGGAGCATGTTCAATTCTACAACATCCTTTTGATATATGTTCCATCATTGTTGACGTTTTATAGATGAAGAAACTGAGATGGAAAGAAGTTAAGTGGCTAACTACTTCACTTAGAGTTCATTTGAGGATTATTAAAGTAATATGTGTAAAGTATTCATCACAGTGTCTGTGTCATACTGTTGTTGTTGTTGTTGACTTTGTGCTGTTGACTTTGTACTGTCTCATAGTGGCCCTGTATAGAGTTTCTGAGGCTGTAAATCTTTGCAGGAACAAAAGGTCTCATCTTTCTCCTGTGGAGCAACTGATGGGCTTGAATCACTGACCTTGTGGTTCCCAGCCCAGTGGGACATATTGCTGTTATTGTTAAGGGCCATCAGATCAGTTCCAACTCATAGAGACACTGTGTAGGGTTTCCAAGGAGAAGATGGTGAGTTTGAACCTCTGACCTTGCAGTTCAAACCAACCTTACTGTCTAGTGTTTATCCTATAGTGCCATACATACCAGGACTCCATGGGACATGTTGTTGTCAGGTGCCATCGAGTCGGAACCGACTCATAGCGACCCCATGCACAGCAGAATGCAACAATGTCCGATCCTGGGCCAACCTCACTACCGCTGCCACACTTGAGTCCATCAATGATGCCACCTGGCCAATCCATTTCGTTAGGGGTCTTCCCCTTTTTCTCTGACCCTCCACCTTACCCAGCATGACATCCTTCTCCAATGATTGTTCCCTCCGGACAATATGTCCAAGTTATTATTTTTCTGAGACTCAGCAACAGTGATGGCTGATTTGGGGAATTAATAAATATGTGTGGAATGACTGAAAGAACACCAGAAAGTTGCATTGTACTCAGTTGCAGCTCTTGTACAGTTGTTGAGCAAGAAACACTGCCCTAATGGTTTCCTATATAATCAAAACACAAAACGCAAAACAAAAGTTCATGGGGTTTCTGAGCATTGTTGTTGCTAGGTGCATTGAGCAAATTACATTCACAGTGACCCTGTGTAACTGAAAAGGCCCGGTGAGGTCATTACAGGAGCATAATCCCAGGTCTTCTTGTTTGGAGCTGTTGAATGGGTTTGAACTACCAACCTCACAGTTAGCAGTCGAGTTCTTAACCATTGCATAACCAGGCCTCCTTTTCTGGACATATGCTACTTCATTTCTACTATATCAGCTAACATTGTATATTTTTAGAGGTGGAATTTTTGCTTCTTGTAACCATTTAAAATTTTTCTACTTCCTCATGTCATACGATTGCAAATAAGGTCATTAGGTTTTAAACAATCGGTTATTTTTTTTTTATTGCTCCTGTTCAGAGTACTAAAAGAGATACTGAGTTCTGCTCTAGGGGAGCTTGCAATCTATTTTCCACAACCACATACTTATAGTCATACTTACGAATACTGGAAGAGAGAAATTTCCTTCATCCAGTAGGAACTGTGTTGAGTAAAAACACCCAGCACAGTATCTGGAACAGAGCAGAGGTTCTATATAAAGTCCTGCTGACTAAAGGGAATCTTTCCCCTGCGTTACATGTCAGTGTGCTTGTAGCTGTAAATCAGTGCAGGTTTCTGCCTTGGTGGGGCCCACAGCCTCATGAAAGCGAGAGAGTTTTAAGAAGTAATTGGTGTACAACGCCACTGTAAAGCATTTTAGAATGTATTTTGGGAACATGGAAAAAGGACACGGTTACTGTGTTTGGGGAGGTGAGTTTGTTTGAGCTGAGTGTTAAGGATGGGTAGGAGGTTGCCATGGAGAATGTGGGGAAGGGCATTCAAGGAGGCAAAGTGGAGGATTTCCCCAATTACAAAACGAATGGAATAGCAGATCCTGCGAATCTACAAGGTGAAAATCTATTTAATGGTATACTTTTAATCTGGAAAGGTTTTTGTAGAATTTTGAAAAACATCTCAAACAAGTTAACTATATATTTCCCAAAATATGATATGATTATGCTTAGAACCCTTCAGTGGTTCACTGTTATCTGCAGCAGGGTCCAAGAGCCATGCACATTCTTAAGCTGACCACATGTACCCAACACTCCAACTGTGCTGGACTGCTTGGGGCTCCTCGGATTTTGTGAGCATGCTCTTTTACCTACTCTTGCACTATGCTTGCCATTCCTCTGCCTAATATGTATTCAGCAAAGCGATTGTTCCCTGGGTATGCTTCTTCCTCATTTTCCTCCACCTTCCCTTCTTCCCTGGCCAGACTCATTTTAAACTTGACTTCCACTCTTGACATTACTCATGCCTCCATGAGCTCACCTCCACTAGATCGAGAGTTCCCTGAGAGCAAAGCCCAAAACAAACAAATAAACCAAATGCTATTGAGTCGATTGTGACTCATGGCATATTCCTGTATGTGTCAGAGTAGAACTGCACGCCACAGAGTTTTCATGGCAGTAAACCTTCAGTAGATGGCCAGACATTTCTTCTCAAGTGTCTCTGGGTGTATTTGAACCACGAGTCTTTTCATGAGTACCTAAGTGCCTAACTGAACCAGCAAGGAAGAGCTTGTGGGCTGAGTTACATCTTGTTTTATTTTAATTCCTTGTGTGCTTAGCACTTGCTGAATGAACAGATTATTGATTACACAAGACAATGAATGAATGAATGGCAGATATGAAAGAAGGAAGAATTTTAAAAGGCAGACAAAGTATTTCAGTAATCTTAAAGGTCAAATAAAGAAATGTCAAGTTGATTTGACTTGTCCAATAATTGCTTCATAGGAGAAAAAGGGTATCCCTCCCATTATCCTTTCCTCTTCTCTCATGACGGCTCTTTGACATTAATCATGCTGCATATGATCCCTCTAGGGAGCTCTGGTAGCGTAGTGGTTAAAAGTTGGGCTGCTGACCTCACAGTCAGCAGTTCGAAACTACCAGCGGCTTTATGGGAGAAAGATGAGGCTTTCTGCTCTCATAAACATTTACAGCCTTGGAAACACCCTATTCAGGGTTGCTATGAGTTGGAACCGACTCCACGGCACACAACCACCACCACCACCATGATTCCTCTACTCTATCTGTTGTACAAAGTCTGATACCCAGTAAAGCTTTTCTTGAGCTGAGTAATAGTAGTCTGGAAAACAAATAAACCTGATAAGCTTTTTTTCTTAGTTAATAGAAATCCTTCCTCAAAGCAATAAACTCTGAATATTATATATAAAATCTTTTCACTAATGAATGGCTAAGTCTCCTGTTAAAATTCACCTTCCGTCCCAGGAAGTCAGACAGTCTAGTTTTTGCTCCTGGTAGGCATAGCTAAGGAGCGATATACTCTGAAGCTGAAACATTTGACCTAAGATTTAAAATTAAAATAGTACAGAGATGAAATTAGAAGCCACAATGAAATAAAAGAGCTGAACAGAAGATTTCAGAGGGTGACTCTGTGAAGAAGAACATCATGCTTAGTTAAGAAGAGGGTCAGTGAAAAAGAGGAAGCCCCTTAGTGAGATGGATTGACACATTGACTACAGCAATGAGCTCAAACATAGGAACTACTCGGAGGCTGCTGCAGGGCTGGGCAGTGTTTCATTCCATTGTGCATGGGGTTGCTGTTATGACTTGGAACCAATTCAATGGTACCTAACAACAATTTCATAACAAATAAACATGTTCCCTATTTGGTCTCTGTCCTCCTTGTTACCACCAAGAGATACTCACTGAACATCTATTATTTGGGTATGTTGTCCTTTTGGAAGCTGGTGATGCAGTCAGTGGCTTCAGATTGTTTATAATAGGAGAGATAGGGGATAGTCGTGGAATCAACACCAACATAAAAATAGTCTCCTTGATGTCCTATGCAGTTGGTCATAATTATGTACATAGGTGCTTTATCATCAGAAACTTCTGTATCCTCATCTCCCAAACCATAATCTGCGGCTGTTCACCACCTTAGCCTCTGAGCTCTATGATAAAGTGGTGTGTGTTATATGAATTTTCATATGTTAGTTTTTATTATGGTGTGTGTGGATACTCAAATTTAACAATTGTAAGCAAACACAGTTGTACATTTTCAATTTTTAAGAGAGTTGAGACCCTTTATCCACCACTGAATTGCCATAATTGTTGGCACTGTTTGGTGTTGTGGCGTTGGTTCCGACTCATAGCAACCCCATCACAAGAGAACAAAGCCATGCCTGTTCCTGTGCCATCCTCCCAGTGTTGGATAGTTTTGAGCTCATCGTTGCTGCCACTTTGTGAATTGATCTTTTTGGGGGTTTTGTGCTTTTTGCCAAGCACGATGCCTTTCCCTAATGACTGATCTCTCCTGACAACATATCCAAAGAAAGAAAAAATCTCACCATTAGTGCTTCTGAGGAGACTTCTGATACACTTCCTCCAACATAGGTTTATTTGTTTTTCTAGCAGTTCATGATAGTTTTCATATTCTTCTTCAACACCAAAATTCAAATGCTTCGATTCTTCTATGGTCTACCTTATTCATTGTCTAACTTTCACATGCCAATGATGCCATTGAAAATACATGGCTTCGGTCAGGCACACCCTAGTCCTCAAACTGACATCTTTGCTCTTTAACACTTTAAAGAGGTCTTAAAATTTTCCTAATGCGATATGTCTTTAGCAAGAATGAGATTTTCTTTATTTGATTTTGCAAAATTGGGCGCCCAACCCAGTAGACACGGGCTGATGCGAGGCATGTCTGGCTCTCAAAGAGTGTTATTCCCTTGTCTTGAAAAAGCTCCCCCTCTACTTCCCCTTTTACTAGGTCTTTTGATTTCTTGACTTCTGCTTCCAGGAGTGTTGATTGTGGATCCAAGCAAAATGAAATCTTTGGCAACTTCAGTCTATTCTCTGTTTATCATGATATTGGTTCAGTTGTGAGGATTTTTGTTTTCTTTACAATAAGATGCAATCCATACAGAAGGCTATTGGGTTTTTGTTTTTGTTTTTATCTTTATCTTTATCATAAAGTATTTTAAGTCCTCTTTGATTCCTACAAGTGAGGCTGTGTTATCTGCATATCACACAGGTTGCTAATGAGTCTTTCTCCAATTTTAATGACATGTTCTTCTTTTTATTCTTCTCAGATTATTTGCGAAACATACACAGATTGATTAAGTATGGTGAAAGAATACAACCCTGGCACAAACCTTTCCTGATTTTAAACCATTCAGCATCTCCTTGTTCTGTTTGAATAACTGCCTCTTGGTCTATGTACAGGTTCCTCATGAACACAATGAAGTGTTCTGGAATACTACATTCTTCCATGTTATCCATAGTTTGTTATTATCCACACAGTCAAATGCCTTTGCATAATTAATAATACACAAGTAAACATCTTCCTGGTATTCTCTGCTTTTAGCTAAAATTGGTCTGACATCAGTAATGATATCCCTAGTTCCACATCCTCTTCTGCATCTGGTATGAATTCCTGACAGCTCCCTATCAATGGACTGCTGCAGCCATTTTTTAATTATCTTCAGCAAAATTTTACTTGCATGTGATATTAATGATTATGTTCGATGATTTCCACATTCCACTGAATCACCTTTTTTTTTTTTGGAATGGTCACAAATATAGATCTTTTCCAACTGATTGGCCAATTAGCTGTTCCCAAATGTATTGGCATAGACAAGTAACTCCAAAGTTGTATACATTTGCCAAAACATTTCAACTGGTATTCTTTCAATTCCTGGGGCATTGTTTTTCACCAGTGACTTCAGTGCAGCTTGGACTTCTTCCTTCAATACAGCAGTTCTTGATCATATGCTACCTCTTGAAATGGTTGAGCATCAACCAATTCTTTTTGGTTCGTTGACTCTGATACTACCTGTGTCATTCAATATTTTTCTCATTGTTAGTTAGGTACCATCAAGTTGGTTCCAACTCATAGTGACCCTATGTACAACAGCACGAAACACAACCTGGTCTGCACCACCCTCACAATATTTGTTAAGCTTAAGCCTGTTGCTGCTCCCACTGTGTCAATCTATCTCATTTGGGGTCTTCCTCTTTTTTGCCAACCCTCCATTTTACCAAGCATGATGTCCTTCTCCAGGGACTGACACCATCCGAAATATGAGAGACAAAGTTTCACCATCCTGGCTTCTGCGGTACATTCTGGCTGTATGTCTTCCAAGACAGATTTGTTAATTTAACTGGCAGCCCATGGTACTTTTAATATTCTTCTCCAATACCACAATTCAAATGCACTGATTCTTCTACAGTCTTCCTTAGTCATTGCCCAACTTTCACCTGCATATGAGCCTATTGAAAATACCATGGCTTGGGTCTGACATACCTTAGTCCATAGACTTATCTCCTGGCTTCATTTTATATAATGTTCTGCTTCTTAATGTTTTCCTTTTCTGGTACTATATCTGACAATGCTCATCTGCTATTCGTAAGGTTTTCAGTGACTAAACATTCAGAAGTAATCTGCCTCTTCTTCTTCATTGTCTAACTTAGTCTGGAAGCTCCACTGAAAGTTGTACACCATTGGTGTCCCTGACACCAGTGGTATAGTCTCCAGCATCACAGAAACATGCAAGTCACCACCACAGTCCTCAAGCTGACAGACAAATGTTGGATTTTGCTCATATAATTTTTCAATATTGCAACCTGAAGCTTGACCTTTTACATCAGTTCTTTCAGCTTGAGAAATGTTGAGTGTGTTCTTCCCTTTTGGGTTTCTAACTCCAGGTCTTTGCACATTTCATTCTAACATTTGAGTGTGTCTTCTTGAGCTGCCCTTTGAAATTTTCTGTTCATCCCTTTTACTTCCTCATTGTTTCCATTCACTTTAACATCTCTATGCTGAAGAACAAGTTTCTTTCATCCCTGTCTTTAAAATGATTTTCCAGCCCCCTTCCTATATAAATGTTCTTGATGTCATATTACAGGTCTTCTGGTCTTCAGTCATTAGTGTCTGTTTTATGCATCAAATCCATTCTTGAGATGGTCTCTAAATTTAGGTGGGATATACTCAAGGTCCTATTTTGATGACGGGCGGTAATGTTTTAATTTTCTTCAGCTTCAACAGTATCTTTCATTGAACATCTGATGGTCTGACCCATATTTGGTCCCTGGCCTTGTTTTCCCTGTTGGTATTGAGCTTCTTCATTGTCTCTTCACACATATGTTGTCCATATGATTTTTGAGTATCCCATCTGGTGAGGTCCACATTTTTGTTGTTCCAAATACATATTTGCAATAAATAAGCCATTGGTCTTGCAAAATCCTGTCATTTGATCTCCAGTGTTGTTTCTATCCTGAAGGCCATGTTTTCCAACTACAGAGCCTTCTTTATTCCAACTTTCACATTCCAGTCACCACTGATTATCAGTGCATCTTGATTGCATATTTGATCAATTTCAGGCTGGGAGAATTCTTACGTTTCATCATCACTGGCTTTAGTGTTTGGTGTATAAATTTGAATAATAGTGGTATTAACTGATCTTACCTGATGTTGTTGTTAAGTGCTGTCGAGTTGGTTCTGACTCATAGAGACCATATACAGGATTTCCAAGGAAACTCTGGTGGGTTTGAACTACTGACCTTGTGGTTAGAAGTCCAGTGCGTATCCTGTGGTGCCACACCAGGACTCCAGTCTTCCCTGTGGGCATATGGATATTGTCCTCTTACAGACAACACTGTACTTCCAGATAGATCTTAAGATGCTCCCTTTAAAGATGAATCCAGGATCAGTTTGTCATTTGTAGCATAGTTAACAATATGATTGTCTGATTCACAGTGGCCAATGCCAGCCAGCCCATTTCAGCTCACTGATGCCTAAGGTACTGATTTTTATGTATCCTTTTAAATTTTTGATGACTTCCAATTTTATTAGATTCATCTTTTGTGTGTTCCACATTCTGATTATTAATTGGTGTTTACAATTGTTTCTTCCCATTTTGACTGTGGCCCATCAGCAAATGAAGGTCCTGAAAACTTTACTCCATTCCCATTATTATGGTCACCTCTACTTTGAGGAGTCATCTCCTCTCTGGTCGTATTTTTCCATCTGAGGGTCTCGTATTCCAGCACCATCGCAGACAATTTCCACTGCTATTCATGAGGTTTTCAATGACTAGCTATTCAGAAGTGATGTGCTTCTCCTTCTTCCTAATCTGCCTTAGTCTGGAAGCTCCACTGAAACCTCTCCACCTTGGGTGAGTCTGCTGGTATTTATGATACCATGACAAAGCTTCCAGCAACACACATGCCACTACAGCAAACTGATAGATGACTGGTGAAATTGCTATACTAGCTGCAGTAATAAATTGCACTTAGAAAGAATGGAGGGGATGTCTAAGGAGAAGGATTTTAGGAGCTAAATGTAGGAGGTGTTATAAGTCTCCCTATTACATAGATGGGCAGTGGTGGCGGGGGGAAGAGGAAAGGCGTGCTTTATGGCTTAGTAGTCACAGAATTGTTGAGAGCAGAAACAGAAGTAAATTGATGCTCATCTCCCAGATTAGTTAAGAACAACCTAATTAGCTAATGAACAGTTCCAATCTTGTGCTCTGAAAAGCTCAATTTCTGGGCAAGCGACAGTGCTTAGCAGCAGCTGCACAAGGGTGTGGACATGCTAACACCAAGCAGAGAAACACATGCTAAGTTCTGACCTGCAAAGGTTGGTCTTTCTCAGTAACACATTCTTAAAGAAATTCAGAAAGCTTCTTGAGGCAAGATCACAGAATGGGAGTAGGACATAGTAGCTTGGACTCTGGAGTGAAACTGCATGGGTTCAGATCCCAGCTGGCCTTTAGGAGCAGAGTGGCCCTTGCCTCCTCATCTTCATCTCCTTGTGTAGTCCCCTCCCACATTGTATCTGGGTTGCTTTGTGTGACCAAGAGAACGCTTTTGAGGCTAGGACGTAAAAGATGTAGCCATTTCTGCTATCTAGTCTCCTTCTTACTTGCCTTAGGGCAAGCCAGCTGCCCTGCCATAAGGTCAGTCAGAGAATCCTATGGCGATGTGCCTGTGGCAGGGAACTGGGGACACCTCCATGTGTGGAAACCATCTAGGAAGCTCAGGATTAGGCCTTCAGATAACAGGCCCAGCTGACATCTTGACTGCAACCTTATGAGAGACCCTGAGCTACAACTACTGTTAGTGCATCTTGATTGCTAAGTTACTCTCAGACTCCTGACCTGCTGTGTTAGATCACAATGCTAACTGCCATTGTAACCCAATAAGGTTTCCTATTGAAGCTAATGCAAGATAGAGCTAAAATAAAAGTTAGATCACTAGATACATAACTAAAGCAAATGACTTTGAAGATAATTGTTTTAAAAGATATTGTTATAAACAGACTCAATTTGATAAAGAAAATTGTGACATACCTCTTTAACTTTTTTCTAGAATATATTTAAAGCAATGCTTCACAAAGTCACATCTATGAAACACTAGTCCTGTAGGATAGTCCCTACTAAAGCAGTTTTATGCTTCTAAACCTACTTCTCACTTACCAACACTTATGGTTTCCAAAGACCAGGTCATTATACAAAAATTAGTATTATGGAAAAATAGAGGATAGCCACATCAGATCACAAAATGAAAGATGACTGTATCATTAAACAGCTGCCACATTACATCATTACAGAGCTGCCAAACCACTGAGAATAATGGCCCGCCAAGCTGACACAGAACCTGAACCATCACAGCCCATGCAACTTTTGCTTCACCTCCTTCCAGCATTTGTAACTTACAGATGTCAATGCCCCCAATAGTCAGTAGATTTTTATTTTTTTTTTTACTCTTGTAAATTCAAAATATTGGATATTGAGGTAGTTGGTAAGTAGGAATTTATATGTAGTTAAGTAAATGTTGCATATTAAATCCTCTTCTTGGACATTTACAATTTCATAAGCATACTGAAAAATCTGGAGAGGTTCTGTATGAAGGATATATAGCAATATATATATAAAGGAGCTCTGGTGGCATAGTGGTTACGAATCGGGCTGTAAGCCATAAGGTCAGCAGTTCGAAACTACCAGCTGTTCCGTGGGAGAAAGATGAGGCTTTCTGCTCCCGTAAAGATTTACAGCCTCA
>NW_006408721.1:4969248-5043425 GCF_000296735.1 Chrysochloris asiatica | reverse complement strand
TATGGAACACCCTTTAGGAATCACTATTCTATAGCACTGATTCTCAAAGTTGAGCATATATCTGAATCACCTGGGAAGCTTGTTAGAAAACAGATTGCTGGATCTATATCCAGAATTTCTGTTTCAGGAGAGCTGGAGGTGGGGCCTGAGAATTCACATTTATAACAAGACTGCTGGTGATGCTGATGCACCTGGTCAGAGAGCCACACTTTTAGACCAACTGTTCAGTAGGGTTTCAGGTTGCTTGGTATAAGCTTTAAAGGCACAGTATGCAAATAGCCAATGAGCACTTGAAAAGGTACTAATGTCATTGTCATTGTTGTTGTTGTGAAATGCCATCGAGTCAGTTCCGACACATAGTGACCCAACCTGTATAGGGTTTCCAAGGATCAGCTAGTGAGCTTGAACTGCCGACCGCCGACTTTGCAGTTCAAATGGCTTAGCAGTCTGGCGCATTAACCCACAGTGCCATACCTGGACTCCACTAACGTCATTAGGCCTTAGGTAAATGCAACTCTAAACCACAATGAGATACCTTTTCACACCCACTTTGTTATTGCTAAGTGCCATTGAGTCTATTCTGACTCATAGCAACCCTGCATATGGTTTCCGATGGTGAGTTTGAACCACCACCTTGAGATTCAAACCAACCTGCCATCTAGTGCTTATCCTATAGCGCCACACCGAGACAATATGGTTAAAATAAAAAGACAGACAGTAACAATTATAGGGGAAGATGTGGCACCCTCAAATACGTGAAGTGGTACAGTCACTTTGGAACACTGTTATTTAGTTCCTCAAAATGTTAAACATTGAATTACCATATGATCTAACAATTTCACTCGTAGACACTCACATATTCTCAAGAAAAATGGAAACATATTTGTGTATAAAAACTTGCATATAAATATCCATGAGATCATTAGTCAGAATAGCCAAAAATTGATCATTGCAAAATGTCCATCAACTAATGATTGGGTAAACAAATGTACAAGTGTACAATGGAATATCATTTGGAAATGAAAGAGAACAACATAAATAGACTCTGAGAACATTATACTGGGTGAAAGAAAACTTTAACAAATGGCCACATATTCTTTGATTTCATTTATACAAAAAGTTCAGAATAGGCAAACTCAAAGAGGCAAAAAGTAGTTTAGTGGTTGCTTGGGGAGGGAGAAAGAGGGGGAGTGACAGCTAATGGGTATGGGGGTTTCTTTTTGGGATGCTGAAAGGTTTTAAAACTAGATAGTGATGGTTGTACAACTGAATACATGCAAAACCACTGAATTGTATACTTTAACAGGGTGAATTGTGAATTATATCTCAAGATATAATCCAGATACAATCTCAAGAATGAGTATAGCTTCTAAATTAGGGCAGTAACAAAAATCCAAATACCCTTACATAATGTACATTATAACAAATATCCATTTACAGTGTACATTATATTGTAACTATTAGTCTATAAGGTGCTAGAGATATAATACAAATTGCAGCAGTGGCGGACCAACACAGACCAATTTTTGATAAGGTTCTTTTCCCTCCCTTCACTTCTTCCTCTCTCCTCTGAAGACAGTAAATGTTTGTTGCTTTATTGTGCCTCTAAACAAGCTGCGGAAATCATAATGAACCAACAAGCTGGTCCTAGACAGTTTTGTAAATGAAGAGAGTACGGGACCTGCATCAGATCTGCCATTCACATGGGGCAGAGATGATGGATAGCAACTTAAAGGGCTACCTTTCTCACGATTCCTTGGTTTACTTGTTGTGATTGTTATCTGTTTGATTATTTCTTCACTTTACATTTTAAAAAGGCTTAAAATTCTAAGCTCTCAAAGCTTCACTGTGTGTCAGAATTCTGGTCTGTCCCCAGAGGCCAGGGATCTGCGTGGTAAAATTCTGGGTAATTCTGCTGCATGACATTCGTGGGCCACATTTAAAAAATACTTGAGCTACAAAAACTCCTACCTCTACAGCCTAAGGAGTCCTGGAGGTACTATAAGATAAGGACTGGACTGCTAACCACAGGTCAACAGTTCAAACTCACTAACCACTTTGTGGTATAAAAATAAGTTATTTTCTGCTCTCATAAAGAGTTGTAGCCTTGGAAACTCTATACAGAGTCACTATGAGTTGGAAACGAGTTGATGACAATGGGTTATACAACCTAAAGGAATCTTGGTGGCACTGTGGGTGAGGTGTTGAACTGCTAACTTCAAGGCAGGAGGTTCAAAACCACCAGCTGCTCCATGGGAGAAACATGAAGCTGTCTGCTCCTATCAAGATTTACAGTCTTGGAAACCCTATGTAGGGTTCTTGTAAATTGGAATTGACTTGATAGCAGTTATATAGCCTAGGAGTCTTGGTGGTGCTGTGGGTACAGCATCAGGCTACTGACTGAAAGGTTGGCTTGCTGCTCCACAGGAGAAAGATGAGAAAGTCTGCTTCAGGAAAGATTGACAGCCTGGGAAGCCGGATGGACCAGTTCTCTGTCCTGTAGTTCCAATTCCTAGGAGTTGGAATTGACTCACCAGCACTTGGTTTTAGTTGTTGTTGTTAGTTTGTTTTGTATAGCCTAGGTTACTAACTCAGAGTGGACTCAACAGCTGCTCTGAGGTAGAAAAAAAGTGATAATCTGCTCCCATAAAGTTTTACAGCTTTGGAAAACCTATGTAACAGTTGTATTCTGTCCTATAGGGTCGCCATGAATAGAAGTTGATACGACAATGGGAAAGTACTTAAGTAAACATGTAGATGGTATAACCAACTCCAGACTTTGGGAAGGAAGAGGAGAAAATTGGGAGTAGGTGGAGCCTTAGCAGTATCTGAAATGTTCATGTCTCTTAAACAATGATTAGAGCCAAATATCAAATGTTAATTCTTGCTAAATATGGGGCTATGTAAAGTATGTGTTTGGCTTTGGTGCTGTTTTCAGGGTAACTGATGTATTTCATAATGAGAGTAGATAAGACTATTTGGTTCTCATGGGCCTTGTGAATTTTAGGGCCACTCCCGTAAAGATTTACACCCTCGGAAACCCTGTACAGGGTCACTATGGGTCGGAACCGACTCAACGGCACTTAACAACAACAACAACTACATGAGTCAAGAGAGGAGCAGGTAGGCATCAGTAGCTGGGCTCCTTGTTTCCTGCAGAGTTTAAGTTATGACAGCTCAGCTGTCTTATTGTGGAAGCTGGTATGGAATGAATTGTGTTCCCACAAAAGGTATGTTGGAATCCTAACCCCAGGGCACCTGAGACTATGACCTTAGTTAGAAATAGGGTTTATGCAGATGAAACCAGTGGATCCCCCTCCAGTATGACTGGTGTTGTATAAGAAGAGATGCAGACACAGAGGGAAGATGACCATACAGCAAGGGAGCTGGTGTTGAGCAGCCAAAAGACAAAGACTGCCTGGGGCTATCGGAAGCTAGAAAAGGCAAAGGAGGATCTTCCCCTAAAGGTTTTGGAGGGAACCTGGTCCTACAGACACCCTGATTTCTGACTTCTACAGTTTGTGATGCCTCATAATAGCAGACACAGAAAACTGACATAGAAGGCCCCCTGCTCCGCCATGCATTCAGGGTGTGGGGGTCTGCTTATGAGCCTTCCTGATTCCACACAGACTGTCAGGGTAGGATGCAGGAACTCAGAAAGTCTCAGGATAGAATTTCTAATGATTTGACAGAAAATAGAAGGAGAAACAAGGTAACCACAGCCTTGCCTGCCTGCTTTGTCCCAGAAAACATTTGTTCTGGGACTTGGGTGGTGGTGGTGGTGGTGGTTATGTGCTGTGGAGTCGGTTCTGACCCATAGCGACCTTGTATAGGGTTTCAGAGGCTGTGAATCTTTATGGGAGCAGAAAGCCTCATCTTTCTCACACGGAACACCTGGTAGTTTTGAACTGTTGACCTTGAGGTTCGCAGCCCGATTCGTAACCACTATACTACCAGAGCTCCTTTGGGACTTGGGTAGGATTCCATATTTGGATCACAAGAACTCCAGTTGTGCCTGCCTTCCTTTCCCCTCATCCCATGGCTTTTCTTCCTGCCTCCAAAAGAGAGAAATTTTTGTTTTTTAAACCAAAAGGCTAACTCAGGGACTCTTAGTCCATAATTTCCTTTGCTGTTTTATCCAGATACATTCTATCCTTGATTCCCTTTTCTGTGACTGTATACTGATGTACAAGGAGCCCTGGTAGCATAATGGGTTACAAGTTGGACTGCTAACCACAAGGTCAGCAGTTCAAATTTACCAGCACTATGTGGGTGAAAGATGAGACTCTATGCTCCCATAAATATTGACACCCTCAGAAGCCCTATGCAGGGTTGCTGTGAGTCAGCACTGACTTCGCTGCACATAACAACTACCACCATACTGATATGTGGAGTCATGGTTGGTGCAAATGCTTAACACTCTTACCTACTACCCAAAATGTTGGAGATTTGAATCCACTTAAGATACCTCAAAAGAAAAACCTGGTAATCTACTTCCAAAATAATCAGTCATTGAAAATTGATGGAGCCCAGTTTTACTCTGACTGACACATATAGGGTTAGAATCCATTGGACGGCGACATTTTTTGATACTGATATGCACACGAAGTCACCACATACTTCTCTGCAGTTGGCTGCCCTTGGAGGGATAGGGGATGGAAATTAACTGAAGACTGTGAGTTTTGATGAGTGATCTTGGGTATGTCCACAGAGGGTCCTGGGATGACCAGTCCTGTGGAGAGGGCAGCTGTAGCTCTTGCATAAGCAGTGGAGGTGATGGGAGGCAGCGGGCTGGCTCTAGACCGTTTGTTAGTAGAGAATACGCATCCAGCAGACACAGGCCTGGTTTGGAAGGAGATGCATGCCAAGTCATCAAGTTTTAAAGCAGTCTTGGGCCAACTGGGAAGCCAGCCAGTGTGTGCCATGCCGAGGAAGAGGGAGGACTGGCAGAAGGAACTCTGGCCTGAGAGTTAGGGCACTTGGGCTCTTGCCAGCTTCTTCTGAATGCCTGCCTTTTTGTCTGAGTGGACGGTGCCCACTGTCTACCTCATGTAGCTGGTGAGAAGAAACCAGGGTAATAGGAAGGCAGCTGATTTATAATCCTATAGTGGCTCAAGGCTCTTCTCCCTCCATCCCCATTTCCTGTTGCCCTTGCTCTGCCATGCAAGCCCCTGCCAAAGTTGTGCCTTCTCTTCCCTATCTCATACCACCCCCTCCCCCGCTTTCTTCTCCCATACCCGCTCTTTTCTATGTTTGATGTCTTTTCAGGTCTTAAAAGTTACTTGAAAGACTATTTGGGTTCAGAGTGGAATTGTTGTTGTTGTTGTTAAGTGCCGTCGAGTCGATTCCGACCCATAGCGACCCTGTAAAGGGTTTCCAAGGAGCAGCTGGTGAGCTTGAACTGCCGACCTAGCAGTTCAAATGGCTTTGCAGTCTGGTGCATTAACCCACAGCGCCACACTCAGAGTAGAATGGGGCTTTTAATTAATAGACAACTAATGATTATCCCTTCCTCCTATGCCCAGCATTGTGCTAGCTGGTGTGCATGGACCACATTACATGTGGTGTTGCACTGCGGGTTAATGCCCTAGATTGTAAGGTTGATTGGAGAGTTCAAGCTTCACCAGCCACTCCTTGGAAACTCTATGCAGAGCCACTATTAGTTGGAACCGATTTGAACGCACTTAAACAGCAATTTACTTTGATAAAAGAGTCTGTGGAGGCAGTGCAAACCCCTCAGACCCTTCTCTGCTGGTCAACTTTCCATTTCTCAGGACATGAGATATTTTAGGCATAGGTGTTATGGGGTGGGGGAGGGGGCGCTTGAGGTCTGGCGTCAACTCTGGGTCACAAGTAGGCACTGGACTCTGCCTTTATGGCTTCTTCATACTTGACAGTTTCCCAAGTCTGGCCTGTTCTTTTAGCATAAGGAATCTGTTCTTTCCTTCGGTGCCATTTTCAAGCCACAAGGTGTTCCTCACCTCACCACTTGGATGCTTAAACGGCTCTTGGGATGGCTTTCTGTCTTTGATTCCCCCTCAGTTCCAGTCTTCTGCAATAATACGTACTCCTGAATGAGAGCCTAGAATGACTTCCTAAATCCTGCTGCCCAAGTCTAACCTTTGCTCCATGACCTTTCAAGTCTTCCTGCAGTTAGTGCTGCCTTTGCTCTGATTGTCCCCACCTCTGCCCCTTCGTTCTGTTCTCTTCAACACCCCGTCACCGCTCCTAGTTCATTACAACTCACATTATGCTCTGCTTTCATCTGAACTCCTTTATCTCCCCTATTTACTCACATCCTTCCCATCCTATGGTTCCCCTCCTCTCAGAGGTCTCCGAATGGGACCGATGCCCTGTGCAATCTGAACCACAGTTCGTAGAATTGGACGAGACTTTGGAGAGCCTTGACTGCAGGCTAGGCTCTCTGCAGAGATGCAGAGATGCCCGGTAACTCTACACCAATTGATTCCAGGACAGAACTCTTGATTCCTAATCCAGTGCTCCTCCCATACTCCATGCTGCAGAGATGGAGAGGGTAGGTTCTCGCCCACAGCTAACTGGGATGCTCACATCAAACGCAAAGGAGATGTGGTGGAAGTAAATAACAATGTTTGTGGACGTTTTCTTATTCATTGTCTTTGCCATGCAATGAGCTTTTTATTATAGCTTGTTCTCATTCTTACTGTCAGTTCCACACATTGAGCCCTTTATTATATCAGACTGTAACACTGCCTTGTTCATTAATTATCTCATGCATGGAAGTCAAAACTGTCTTAAATATCTTCGTAGCCCACGGCATCTAGCATAGTTCCAGGAAGGGAGTAGAACTCACTATCTACAATTTAATTCACTGAATTCCAAGGACAATTCCAGCCTCACATTTAATTCTTAATTGTGGTAACCCTTGCCAGCTTTACCGTAATGCTGGACAGAGGCCTTCCAAAGCTCCTGGCTAGAATAACTTACACCCACTTCTCTGTCCTCATAGTTCTTTATTAATACCTTTATTGTCTGTGTCATATGGGTAATTATGAACAGCCTCCTGTTTCCTCCTGGATTTTAAGTTTATGGAGGACAATAAGAAGTCCTCCACCCTCCCCGTGTATTGTCCACAGCTCCTAACATAGTTTCTTGCACATGATTGGGAGACAGTCTATGGTTGCTGGATTGAATATTATGAATAATGACATATTATCCACATGTGGCCTATCTGAACAACCCAAGGCCTCTTTCAACATTGTGGCCAAACCCCAGACTGGGACTCAGGCCAGACTAGGAAGGTGTGGGATGGTTTCCAGATGGGCAGACGTTGTCGTGTGTCTCTGAGTGTGTTTCTAACCGCATCTCAAAGCCAAATATCCTATAAATTACTTGGTCTTATCCATCATGTTTAGTTGCCTCTTCCTCCCTCCATCAGTCCAGATAATGAAGAGATGACATTTTTGTTGTTTATTCTGTGGCACAGAGAATAAAGCAAGTTCCCAGGCACCCAGGCACAGGCTGCATTTTCTAAGTACCCATACTAAACCTGCCTGGGAAGGAAAAGCTGTCTTAAGTGGAAATAGAAAAGACAAGCCAGACAGAATGGGGAGACATTCTTTATTGATACCAAGCATAATGGTTGTGAGTCGGGCTGCTAACCTCAAGATCAGCAGTTCAAAACTACCAGGCATTCTGCAGGAGAAAGATGAGGCTTTCTGCTCCTATAAAGATTTACATCCTTTGAAACCCTATGCAGGATCGCTATGAGTTGGAACCAACTCCACGGCACACCACCACCATCACCACCACCAAGAGTTGGAAGGTCTTTATTTGAAGAATAAAGAAACTGAGGCTAGAAGAAGGAAAGCTAGCCCAAAGATGGAATAGTGAAGAAATGAAGTCAAGATTAGCAGAAAGAACTCTGGAGTCCTGGACCACTACTCTGGTCACCTAGTATGGTTTACCTTGAACCCTACCTAGCTCATTAGAGAAATGTCACACAACAGGGTTGGCACACAGTGCATTGAGGGCATTAAGAATGGAGTGGAAGTGGGTGAATTTGAATGTAATTACAAGGAATCACCAAGGGTCTAAAGAGAGATGGGAGGAAGAAGGGCTGAGAAGTGAAAAATCAGTGTGGTACTTGCTATGGTTTAGGATACATTAGTTCTATGGAAGATAAATCAGCAAGAAAAATCACATCACAGATCATAGGGGTAGATAGGCGTAGATACAGCAACTCACCTTCAAGGCAGTTTTCACATTCACTTAGCTCTTTCACGTATATTCATATTACTTCATTTTTTCTTTTAGGATTTACTGGAAACTTCTGAGGAGCAAATCTACTCAAGGAGGGAAGAGAGATAATTGCTCTTGCGTTCCCACTGTGCTTGCTGGAGCAATGGTTATAGGAAGGAATTTTTGCTAAGTGTAGTCTTAAGAGCTGGATATATATTTTCTGGGTTGGGAGTTTGTTGTTAAGTGCTGTTGAATCAGTTCCAATTCATAGCGACCCTGTATAGGGTTTCCGAGGAGTGGATGGTGAGTTTGAACTGCTGACCTTGCGGTTAAAACCGATCTTACAGTCCAGTGCTTATCATAATCAGATTTTCCAGAAGACCTGTTAGATGCATGTTGTTGTTGTTGGTGGTGGTGGTGAGTCATTTCCGACTCATAGCTACCCTGTTTAGGTTTCTGAGGAGGGGTTGGTGTGTTTCGACCAATGACTTGCAGTTAGCAGCAAAGTGCTAATCCTACAGTGCTTATAGCAGTACTATAGTCCCCCCAAAAATAGCAAAATGGAAAAGGGAGATTGCAAAGTCCTGATTTAAGTTTTCATAATTCATAATTTAGTTTAAGAACCAGATGGCAGAGCTGTTGCTTACCAGCAATTCATGTAAGAAAGATCTGAGATTTTTATGGACTGACTATTGTTATCTTAGTTTGCTTTGGTAGATGTATAACCTACTGCCATTGAGTTGATTTCGACTCATAGTGATCCTGTATACGGTTTCCAAGACTAAATCTTTATGGGAACAGAAAACCTCATCTTTCTCCTGTGGGGCAGTTGGTGAGTTTGAACTGCTGACACAGGGTCCAGATAAAAGGCAGGAAAAAGGTACTTGAGTTTTCTTAATTTGATCCACAGGTAAACAGTGTGTTCATTCCAGCTGCCAGGTGGTAGGCAGGATCCCGCCCGTCTGGAAACTCTTCAAAGTAGGATGAACAATGTAGGGACAGTGGGGTTTCGGGACACAAGAGCATTTTGTTGTTATGTTTTTTTAAGTGCATAGTAAATGATGAGACCTGTGATAAGTTGTCCGCAGTTCTTAGGAAATTAGATTCGCTGTTGTTTTGTTAGGTGCTGTTGAGTCGATTCTGACTCATAACAACCCATATGCACAACAGAACAAAATGCTGCCTGACTGCACCATCCTCACAGTTGTTATGTTTGTGCCACTGTTTTGCCACTGTGTCAGTCCATCTCATTGAGGGCCTTCCTCTTTTTGGCTGACCCTCTACTTTACCAAGCATGATGTCCTTCTCCAGGGACTGGTCCCTACTAATAACATATCCAAAGTATGAGAGACAAAGTCTCGCCAATTTCTCTTCTGTGGAGCATTCTGCCTGTACTTCTCACAAGACAGATGTGTTTGTTCTTCTGACATTCCATGGTACTTTCAATATCATTTGCCACCATGTAAGTCAAATGCATTCATTCCTTTATGGTCTTCCTTATTCATTATCCAACTTTCACATGTATAGGAGATGACTGAAAACACCATGGATTGGGTCAGATGCAGTTTATTCCTCAAATCGACATCTTTACTCTTTAACACTTTTAAAGAGGTCTTTTACAGCAGATTTGCCTAATTCATTATATCGTTTGATTTCTTGACTGCTGCTTCCATGAGTGTTGATTGTAGATCCAAGCAAATGAATTCTTTGACAACTTTAATTTTTTTCTGTGTTTCTCTTGATGTTATTTATTAGTTCAGTTGTGAGATTTTTGTTTTCTTTACATTAAGGTGAAATCCTTACCAAAGGCTGTATAGTCTTTGAGCTACAACAGTATTTAAGTCTTCTTCACTTCCAGCGAGTAAGATTTTATCATCTGCATATCGCAGGTTGTTAATGATTCTTCCTCCAGTCCTAATGCCATGCTCTTCACATAATCCACAGTCTCAAAGTATTTGCATAGCATACAGATTGAATAAGTATGATGAGAAGATACAGCCTTGACACACAACTTTCCTAATTTTAAACCATTCATTATCTCCTTGTTCTATTCTAATGACTGCCTCTTGATCGATGTACAGCTTCCCCATGAGCACAACTCAGGGTTCTGAAATACCCTTCCTTTGCATCGTTTTCAAGAGTTTTTATGAACAACACAGTCAAAAGTCTTTGGATAGTCAGTAAAGCACAAGTAACCATCTTTCTGGTATTCTCTGCTTTCAGCAATGATGTCACTTTTTCCTTGAAGAGCTGAATCTGGCTTGAATTACTGGAAGTTCCCTGTCATTGTACTGCAGCGAGCGTTTTTAAAATTATCTTTCATAAGATTTTACTTACATGTGTTATTAATGATAATGTTAGGTGATTTCCACATTCCATTGGAATGGACACAAATGTTGATCTTTTCCTATCAATTGGCCAGGTAACTGTCTTCTACATTTCTTGATATGGAAGAGTAAGTGCCTCCTTCAGTACTGCACCAGTTTGTTGAAACATTTCAGTTTGTATTTCATAAATTTCTGGAGCTTTGTTTTTCACCAATGTCTTCAGTACAACTAAGACATTGTCCTTCAATACTATCAATACCATATGATACTTATTGAACATTGACCAGTTCTTTTTGGTACAGTGACTGTATATTTCTTTAATCTTCTTTTGATGCTTCCTGCATTAATCATTCAATATTTTGCCCATAGAGTTCTCCAGTATTACAAGTTGAAGCTTGAATTGTTCTTCGTTTCTTTCAGCCTGAAAAATGCTGAGCATGTCCTTCTCTTTTGACTTTCTAACCCCAGGCCTTTATACATTGCATTATAAACTTTGCCTTCTCAAGCTGCCCTTTGAAAATTTCTCATCAGTTATTTTACTTCATCATTTCTTCCAGTTGTTTTAGCTTTTGTATGCTCAAGAGCAAGTTTCAGAGTCTCTTCTGATATCCACTTTGGTCTTTCCTTTCTTTTCTGTCTTTCTAATGACCTTTTGCTTTCTTCCTCTATGATGTTTTTGATGTCTTCTGAGCTTCAGCCAGTAGTGTCTAATGCATCTAATGTGTTTTAGAGATGATCTGTAAATTCAGTTGGGATAAACTCAAGGTCATATTATGGCTCCTATGCGCTAGTTTTAATTTTCTTCATTAACGTTTAGCCTGAACTTTCATATGAGCAACTGATGATCTGTTCCCTAGTCTGCCCTGGCCCAGACTTTGATACTGTCTTCTCTGTCAGATCTTTGCACAAATGTAGTCAATTTTATTTCTGTAGTGAATAAGTTGGTGCTCTTGCAAAATTCTTTCATTCATTCTCCAGTATTGTTTCACCAAGCCCATATTTTCCAACTCCTGAGCCTTTTCCTTTGTTTCCAACCTTCACATTCTAGTCACCAGTAATTATCACTGCATCTTGATTGCATGTTTGATCAAATTTCACACTGAAGAAGTTGGTACAGTTTTTCAATTTTTCAACACTGGCTTTAGTGCTTGGTGTGTAAATTTAAATAATAGTGGTATTAACTGGTCTTCTTTGTTGGCATGTAGACAGTATCCTCTCACAGACAGCATTGTACTTCAAGATAGATCTTGAAATGTCTTCTTTTTTTGGTGAAGGGAAACAATGTCATTGCTCTTCAATTTGTCATTCTAGACATAGTAAACTATATGATTGCCTGTTTTAAAAATGGTCAATATCAGTCCATTTCAGCTCAGTTGTTATTAGGTGTTGCTGAGTCAGTTCTGACTCATAGTGACCCTATTCACAACTGAATGAAACCCTGCCTGGTCCTGTAACATCCTCAAAATTGTTGTCATGTTTGAGCCCATTGCTGCCATAACTGTGCCATTCCATCTCATTGGGGCTCTTCCTCTTTTTCATTGACTCTCCAGCTCATTACTGCCTAGTATATTGATCTTCATGTATTTCATTTCATTTTTGATGACTTCCAATTTTCCTACATTTGTACTTGGTACATTTTAAAAAAGTTTTTATTGTGAATTATGTGGTAGTTTACATGGGAGAACATTAGCTTCACATTCACCTTATTGTATTTCATTTCATTGCCATGATTGCAATCCCCTCCATGTCTCATCAAACAAGCAAAGGGTGTACCCCTCAAGTCTTCCCCCCGGTCATCAGCACATAGCCCCTTTCCCTCTCTGGGTGTAGAGTCCCCAGCTGCTCCATCTCTCCGTGTCATCGCCTCTGCCTCAATCTCTGGCGTCACTGCTTCTCTGGGTAGGGTCCCGCACTCTGCTCTTCTCTTTTGATGGTCCCAGGGACGTCCACTCCTGGACTTCAAAGTCAACCACTCTTCTTTTGTTACAAAATGTCTACCTTTACATTTCCAACCCTCACAGTCAGTCCTGATAGCAATTATTCACTATTGTACATACTTGGTACATTTTGCTACTCTGATTATTGATAGATGTTTGCAGCTGGTTCTTCTCAGTTTAATGTGTGCCCCTTCAGCAAATGAAGGCCTTGACTACTTTGCTCCATGTTATTAAGATCAACTGTACTTTTCAGAGGCAGGTCTCCCCCAGTCTTTTGAATGTCTTCCATCCTGAGGGGCTTCTCTTCTTACACTCTATCTGACAGTGTTCATCTGCTATTCATCAGTTTTTTGGTGACTAACCATTCAGCAGCTGTCTGCCTATCCTTCTGTCTAGTCTTGCTTTATCTGAAAGCTCTGCTGAAACCTGTTCACAATGGGAGACCCTGCTGGAATATAAAATACCAGTGGCTTCCTGCATTCCAGCAATGCACAAGCCACCACAGCACATCAAACTGACAGAAAAGTGGTGGAAATTAGACCTAGAAATCAACAATTATACTAACTGTGAAATAGGCTATAAGAGAAGAAGGTACAAGGTGCTCAGAGAGGGTGAAGGAGGAAGCATCTAGATTAACTTGGGGTTGTCAGCCAAAGAGACTCACAATGGAGTCATCTTTGAGTGGAGACTTACTCGGAAGGGGTTCAGCAGAAGTGTGGCGGTGACTGGGGAAGAAAAACGCAGAGGGGGAAATGGAGCAGAGGTGCAGAGATGTGAATAAGCATACTGCGTCGGGGGGTACAAGTGCATTGTGAGCAATGGCCGAGTGTAGGGGACTAGAGGGACAGTGATTCCAGAAGTAACTGGCCAGGCTAACAGAAACACTGGGGTTTTGTGTACCACAGTAACATGTTTGGATTTCATTATGAAGGCAATAAAAAAAAAAAAAAAAAACAAGCTGCCATTGAGTTTACTGTGACTCATGATGACCCCATGTGTGTCCAAGTATCTATCTGGTTTTTGGAGTCCTGTTGTGGTGCTGTGGGTTAATGTGCTGGACTGCAAAGTCAGTTTGAACCACAGGTTGGCTGGCAGTTCAAGCTCACCAGCCCCTCCTCAGCAATCCTATACAGGATCACTATTGGCCAGAACTGACTCGACAGCACACAACAACAACAATAAATAGGGTTTTCAGTTGCTGATTTTTCAGAACTAGATTTCTAGGCCTTTCTTCTGAGATCCCTTTGGGTCCACTTGAATGCCTGACCTTTTTGGTTAGGGGTTGAGCGTATTAACTCTTTGCATCACCCAGGAGCTAGAGAGTCATTAAAGGGTTTAAAGCAAGGGAACAAAAGAGTTCTTAGAAAGACAGTTCAATTCTCAGAGGCTTGCATCTTGCCATAGTGTATTGTGTGTGTGGTGGTGCTTAGTAGTGGTGACCAGAGTGGAAGGCCTGGAGTCAGGAGGTCCTGTTATGGGACCATCCGTTACATGTTTTACTGTCCTCAGAATATGAAGGTCCTAGGGTAGATTGTGTCAGTGGAACTAAAGAAAAGAGGACAACTGTAAGAGCTAGTAGGAAATCTCTAAATGTGGGGGATGAGGGAAAGGCAAGAATCAAAGATAAGCTTCAGGTTTCAGAATGGTGGTTTCTTTCCCCGAGACATAACAAAACACTGGGTGCAGAGAAGTCTAGAACGGCAAGGGGAATGAAGATGATTCTAGTTTGATTGGGCTGGTTATGCTTTTTGGACTACTGGCTGAGGAATTCTGGCAAAAGGCAGTTATAGGATCTGGAGTTCAGGACAGGGGTCTGCATTGAACACCCGGGATTCATCAGGGTCTCGTCGGTAGTTGCTACCATAGACGTAGGTCAGATTGTCCCAGGTGAATGTGTAGACAGAGAAGGGAAAGATGGGCTCTAGGGATCTCAAATGGGCATGGGAAGTATGGACAACCTGAGATGGCTCCTAAGGGAGAATGGTCAGAGAGGCAGGAAGCAGATTAGTAGAGCACATTAGTAGAGTACTGAGGGGAAAATGAATTTCCACTCACAAGGAAACGTTTAACAAGGTCAAGAGTGAGGAAAGAACTTACTGCTGGCATTTGTTTGAGAAATTCTAACCTTTCCTTTTCCCTGCTAGAAATAAGTGACTTTTCTTTGTAACTGGCAGTAAGGTATCCAGGGACCCTGCCCTTGTGCAATGAAAATGTTATTGTTTTGTGTTTGAGATTCTATACAGAAAAGTCCCTCTGGTCCTAAGCTTTTGCCAGGTAGCAGAGAGAGTCATCTTGGACCTTTCGTACTGAGAGGGAGAGGAGGCTGGGTATGAGGGACTAGTGCCTTAAATTTAGCAAGTCTTTCTGAGTTCCTTGGAAGGCAAGCTTTGCATAAATAGAAAGTATTATTATTATTGCATCTTCATGCTGTATCAGAGCCAAACACTGGAGTCTTCAATACTGTATTTATTTCTGTGGGCTTCTGGAGGGGTGGGAAAGAATGGGACATTTAGGTTGCTAAGTGATTGTGCTTCTAAAAATAATGAAATTCCCCAGTGCCTTCCTCTCCTGTTTTTGGGTTAGAGTAAGAGAATGCCATGGTCAAGTTATGGATGACAGTCTCTTTCTCAAGGTAGCCTCAGGGCAGCCTGTTAAGGAATGGACAGAATAAAGTCTCCCTTTCCAGTCCTCCTACCTACATCCTTGTAGGGCCCACTAGTTTGGGAAATTGCAGGGAAAACTGAGCCTCCCCTGTTTGAATTGAGGAGCTCTGCTGAGGTAGTCAGCTCCAGTGGTTGCTATGGTGATGGTGGGTGGTTGGGGGAGGTGGTGGTGCAGTGCTTGGCCTGTGCTGCTGAGATCCTTCATGCAGGCTGCTTGGAGCCCAGGCTCCTGATGCTCTGGGCAGTTCATTTAGGATTCCAGAGGGTCACTTGCTGCAGTGTTGAAATCTTCAGACAGGCCAGCCAGCTCAGCCAGCTGAATCTCTCCTTATTGAATATGCATCTGACAGGCCATACTTGGGTAGGTGGTCACAAAGTCCTTGATGGGGGCAGGGGTGTGCAAAAGAGAGCTCTTTGCTCAGTGAACAGGAGCATGGGATCCTCCACTCTGAGAACTGAAAATGACCTACAGGATCATCTCGTTCATAGCTTCTCCTCTGTGCCACAGCATACCTGACAGCTGCCCCCAGAGTTCCTGCTGGCTTATCCTTGTGATGGAAGGCTCACTACTGGTCCAGAAATGCCATCCCAGTTCTTGGATGGATCCAAGGACTTTTGTTTGTTTGAGCCAGAATATGGTCCCCTCTAATTTATTCCACTGGCTTTGGTTAAGCCTGGTGATAGCCACCCTCCACCAAACAAGACTCACATGACTCAACTACTCCTCACCTGACATTGCTCCAAGTGCCTCCCCGACTCTCCAAGTTTCTCAGTATTATTTTTTAAGAAAAAACAGCCAGAATGAAATGCAGTACTCCACCTGGTCTGATGTGAATATTTTAGATGATACCACATATATTTCAGTGAGCACAGCCTGGGATGATTTTGTAGCCCCCTCATCACACCATTGGCTGATATCAGGCTTGTGAGGATCTGTCATTCCCAGATCTTTTAAAGTTAAACAGCTGTCACTGTTCTCGACTTTTGTACAAAAATGTTTTGCTATTGTCATCTAAGCTGTTGATAAATATGGTGAAATGGACAGAAATGACAGAACTCAGCGACAAACCTGCAGGTTGAAATGAATAGCATTAGAATCAGTAGCTAACACTTGTTATAGGCAACACATTGTGTATGTGTGTAGGGGAGTATGTATAAACAACCACACCTGGTCTGAGATGGTTCCAATTTTATCCTTTGTTCACTGACAAGGAAATGA
Organism: Chrysochloris asiatica; assembly: GCF_000296735.1. NCBI lineage: Eukaryota > Metazoa > Chordata > Mammalia > Afrosoricida > Chrysochloridae > Chrysochloris > Chrysochloris asiatica. The sequence continues at coordinate 5,027,059 of NW_006408721.1, read as the reverse complement.
AACCACAGAGAGGTTAAGTAAATTTCCCAAAGTCACATAAGTGCTGGTATGAAGCTGTACGATAAGCACGGGACTGCTACCCACAAGGTCGGTGGTTCAAACCCACCAGCCTTCCCTTGGAAATCCTATACAGGGTTGCTATGAGTCAGAACTGACACAATGGCACTTAACAACAACAACACAGACTCTAAGTAGTAAAGTCACTGTTTGAACTCATTCTTCTAGTCACGTATTCAATCAAACCATAACCCATTGCCATCAAGTCAAATCCAACTCATAGTGTTGGGTTTCTGAGGTTATAAATCTTTATGGGAGCCAAATCCCAGAATAGTAGCTAGGATCTTCCTCCAAACAAGGGTCACCCTGAACTGAGAATCAAATTCCTGTGTCATATTTGCTTGGAGGGAGGAGCATGGCTTCAGACCCCTTTGTGGTACTGGTGGAACAAAGTCTGTGGAGGTGGGGAGTGCACTATGGTCAGACTTAGGTAATGAAATGCTAAAACTTGCCATTCTGAGGGGCTCTGGTTTCTAATTACAAGTGTGGAGATCAAAATGTGTTCATCACTGTTACTGCTGCTGCTGTTGCTACAAAGAGGTATAAAACAAGAATTCTGAAGGAGAACCAGGATAATTTGCTAGTTCACAGCCCTTCTCATGGTTCACACAGAATTTGTAATATTCTGGTCTTCCTTCCTCCCTCCCCCAAATATTTTCTTTAAAAGATGGTAGTGAAGATGAGATCAGTGGCATAAACATCACACGGTGTCAGAATGGATAGCCAAGGCACACACGCTTCTCTCTGGGAGAGGGTCTTCAGCTGTGGGGACGTGTCTGGGACCAGCATCCACACAGCTTTCCACGCTATGACCTGGGATTGTGTTGCTGGATGGCTCAGCCTGCCGGTCCCCACAGGCTTGTCTGACAGTGTCACCTTAATTCTGAGGTTGCTTAGAAGGCAACTGAGCACTAATTATGGTGGGGGCCACCGGAGAGGAGATCCTAAGAAGTTACTGGGTTTTTCTAGCCCCCCCCCCCCTTTTTCTGTATAGCCTTAGTTTTTCCCTCTGGAAAATTACACCAGCGTCTCTGATCTTACTGTGGTCACCCTTTGCATACAGTGACTGTTTGGATTTTCTTTGACAGCTTCAGACGTTTTAACAATCCTGCCGACAACCATGTCCTGTCGTCATGCTGAGTGTTCTGAGGAGACAGAGATAATGAACTCCTTTTTCATCCTAGTTACCACCACCCAAGTTGGGAACCTCATTACCTCACAGCAGGGTTGTGGCAGAGCCTCCTACTTCTTCCCCTAGCCAGGCATCTCTCCTCTTCCTGTCCACACTCTCAGCAGTGCTGGATGACCTTCCCGACGAAGCACAGCTTAGCTCAGGTTATTCCCTGATCTGGGTTCACAAGAAGAGGGGCAGACCTGGCTCAGCAGTTCTTTGTGGGGACAGATTCCGAGCACCTCATGAGAGTGAAATGGCTATTGGAAGAGCAAACACCATCTGTGCCTGCTTTAATCTGAGCTCAGGGTCTCCAGCGAGACTCAGACTGGCTCCATTTTTGAACTTGGTCCTGGTAAGACTGCAGCTGGACTGTTTTGAAATGGGCACTAGCTTGAAAGAAACAAAATCCAGTTGTCCAGATTTGGTCTCAAGAGTGAGTTACAGGGAAATGAGAGAAGAACTAAGGACTATCATCCTGGAGGAGAGAATAATTCCTGCAAAACATTATACTTGTCTTTGAACACTTGAAGGAAAGTATTGAGGTTACATCGAGAGGGGGCTCCTCTGTATAACTCTGAGGTCATGTAGAGGCTACTTGGGGAGGAAGTGAGCTGCTCCTCATTGCAGGGTCCCCTTAGGGGCTGGGATGATTTTAGCCCAGGAACATCCGGCAGTCAAGTGTAGTTTGGGTCTAATGTCTTCTGAGGTCTTTTCCAATGTGAAGTTTATCGGTTGACTCTCTTGCAGCATTCATTTATTGGACATCTACTGCATACAGATACCTTGCTTGGCCTGGAAATATGGCACATGCCTTGTCCTCAGAGAACTTAGGGGAGTAAGGAAGATAGAAAAGAGAACTTAATTAGAAGACAGGTGATTGAGGGAAGGGTGACTTGAGAAGGCTTCCTGTAGGAAGTACACACTGAATAAGGCTTTGAGGGGCATGTTGTGGAGAAGCAGGCTAGTCCCAACCAAGGTGAGGTACATGCAAAAGTGCAACATGTGACCTCCCGGTGCCTTTTGTTGTGAATAATTGCCATCAAATTGATTCTGACTCATGTTGACCTCAAGTGGTGCCTAGAGGAAATGGTAACTAGCTCAGAGGGCTGGAGTATGGCATGGGGTTTTTGTTGTTGTTAAGTGCCATCGAGTCTGTTGTGATTCATAGTGACCCTGTATAGGTTTCTGAGGAACAGCTGGTGAATTTGAACCACTGACCTTGTGGTTCAAACCAGCCTTGTGGTCATGTGCTTATCCTACAGTGCTACACCAGGACATGTAAGGATTTGTTATTATTGTTGTTATGTGCTGTGGAGCCGGTCCTGTACAGGTTTTCCAAGGCTGTAAATCTTTACGGGAGCAGAAAGCCTCCATGCGGAACAGCTGGTAGTTTTGAATTGCTGACCTTGCAGCCTGCAGCCCGATTTGTAACCACTACACCACCAGATAGGCATGGTAAAAAGGGCTAGAAGACTAAGTGTGGGGCCTGATAGCAGTGGAATTCTGAAGTCATGTGGAGATAAGGGGAGATTTGAAATGGGAATTTACGTGCCAGACTTGGGTTTTAGAAAGATTGTTCTAATAGCAGCTTGTAGAAATAGAATTGTGGGAAGAGGGGGCAGCTAGAAACCAGTAGGTCATCTTGTGAAAAATGATGAGGACATTGGCTGTGATGGTAGTGCTAGAGGCAGAGGTAAAGCTACCCGAGTTCCTGTAAGACAGTCTACAGAGAAAGAGGGAAGAAGTAACAATTGAGTTGAGAATTGAGCACTGAGAAGAAAACAGCCATGGGAAGATGTGGGATGAAAAGAGTTCTAAATCAAACCAAACCAACCAACCAACAAACAAGCAAAATACAAAATCCCAGCAAAGTTATTGAAACAGAAATCACCCTGGAATTTTCATGACACAGAAAGGAGACAAGTGTGGTTAAATCACAGAAAGCAGTGGAGATGAGGTGAGGAAGTATGGGTTGGGCTCTGATCATGCTGGGTCTCAACAGCCCTGGAAGTAAGCCAGGATGTTGGTGTAAGTGTTAAGAGAAGCTAAAAGGTTTTAAGCAAGTGGGATCTGATTTTCACTTTGGAAAGTTCACTCTCTTGTGAGAAGAGTGGGCTGTGGAGGGCACATTCAGACTGGAAGCCCAAGGGGAGGGTGTCTGAAATCAGGGTGAAAATGCCACCAGGCAAGTAAGAAGAGGTTGTCTACTTGGCAAAGAAAGAGTGGGGAGTAATTTGCATCCAAGTGATAGTTGGAAGTTTTAATGTGGACATTTAGGGAGAATGTAAGGATCAAAAAGAAAGAAAGAAAGAAAGAAAGAGTGGGAAGCCAAGATAAAACCTCAGGACACAACTACTTTTAAAGGGGAGTGGAGGAGGAGGAGTTAGAGAAAATTAGGAGAAAAATCAGAAAACAGACTAATTCAGAAGGAAAGGGAGAGATTTTTAAGAGGGGTGATTAATAACACCAGTTACTATAGAATTATCAAGTATTATAACTTGAAAGAAGTCCCTGGTTAGTGCAAATGTTTCACACAATTGTCTGCTAACCAAAAAGTAGGAGATTCAAGTCCACCTAAATGCATCTCAGAAGAAAGCCCTGGTGATCTACCTGTGAAAATCCATCCATTGAAAACGCTATGGAGCATAGTTCTGACACACGTAGACTCTCCATGAGTCAGAATGGAATCAATGGCAGCTGTTTTTCTTACATGAAGGCCAACAAGTGCATTTTGGATGTAGGGACATGGAAACCACTGAATGAGGGTAATTTTCACTGAGTGGTGAGGGCAGAGTGAGATGGCGGGGAGCTGAGGAGGTGGAGGTTGTAAGTGTACACCAGCCTTCCGGAGCTGGATGGCGATGTGAGGACGGTGAAGAGGGGCGCCCTGAGCACACAGGAAGAACTGCACAAACAGGGAGTAAGACTGAAGAAACCGGGACCAGTGAATTTATAGTCTTATGAAGACTCCATACACATTTGTTTTAAAGGGTTTTGATGCTTTTTTTAAAAAAAGAATCAGGTCTTGGAGTTTCCCCCTGAAACCTAGCTATCAGAACATGTCTGTGGCTCGTGATATGAATGTAAAGATCACATCCAGTTTACAGGCCCTCCCAGGCAGAACCATAAAAAAAAAAAAAAAATGACTTTTGTAAAGAGAGAGCATGTGGATTGTTCTCTGTGGCACTGACATCAGAATGTTCCAGAGATACTGTCAGCATCCTTGCCTTTTTTTATAATTGTTTTCCTGATTATAGAAATACCGCATCCTCATTTCATTAAAGAAAATTTGGGGCATGCTGAGAAATATAAAGTAACAACAGGTAGCCTGTCATTCTGCCACCTAACATAATCACTGTTACCATTTTGGTAATAGTCTTTTCGTCTTTATTTTCTAATACATTGTTCAGGAGTCTCTGAGTGGTACAAATGGTTAAGCACTGGACTAACTACTAGCTGAAAGGCTGGGCAGTTTGAACCCACCCAGAGGCACCTGGGAAGACAGGCCTTGTCATCAGCTTCGTAACGATCACACATAGACATGAAACCCTAGTGGGGCAGTTCTCCTCTGTACACATGGAGTTGCTATGAGTCAGAATCATCTCGATCGTAACTAACAACAAAAACAACTTGTGTTTTCCACATGATTAAATTTATATTGTACAGTGTACATCAAATATTGTCCCCTTAAAGGCAATGCCTTTTCCCATGTTTTTACAAGTTTCATAGAAACAGCATTTTAAAGGGCACATATTATTCCCTTAAGTGCGTGCACTATACCCAACCTTTTTCCTGTTCTTACAGCACTAGATGACTTTTTAAAGTTACGGTTCCTGAGTTATAAGGAGCCCTGGCGACAGAATGGTTAGCACTTGGCTGATCTGTACAAGAAGACACCTGACAATCTGTGTCTAAGCAGATTAATGGGGAAGTCTGCTTTGTCAGATAGGGTTGCTGTGAGTCAGAATTGACTTCATGCCATACAATAACAACAACAGTTTGCACACTCTTATTCATTTCCTGGTATGGCGCTGTAGGATAAGCACTGTACTGCTAACCATAGGTTAGTAGTTCAAACCTACCAGCTCTTCCTCCTTGGAAATGCTATACAAGGTCACTATGAGTCAAAGCCAATTCAATGGCATTTAACAACAATGTACATTTCTGCGTAATTTTGGTGTTTATAATCATGTAAACAGTACCCACAACTGTTGTTGTTAAGTGCCATCAAATCAGTTCTGACTCATAGCGATCCTGTATAGGGTTTCCTAGGAGCAGCTGGTGAGCTTGAACCACCGACCTTGCAATTCAAACCAGCCTTGCAGTCCAGTACATTACCTACAGTGACACACAACAACTCCAAACCACAATCTACATACAAAATAATTTCTGTCATTCGTAAGTTTCTTAAAATCCCTTTGTAATCAGTTCTCCATGTTCCCAAATCCTGACAATTGCTCATCTGTTTTTTTGTCCTTATAGTTTTGCCCTTTCTAGAATGCTATATAAATGGAATCATATGTAATATTTAGCCATTTGACACTGGCTTCTTGTAATGCTCTTGAGATTCACGCATGTTGTTGCATACATTAATAGTTTATTCCTTTTTATTACAATGATTCCATTGTATGCATGTACATTCTTTTGTTCCCTCATTGATGGGCATTTGGGTTGTCTCCAACTTGGGGCATTATATGCATGTACCACAATATGTTTTATTCACCCGTTGTTGGGCATTTGGGTTGTTTCCAGTTTGGGACAATTATAAATATATCTATGATAAATATTCATGCACATATTTTTGTTTGTACATAGGTTTTCACTTCTTTTGAGTAAATACCTAGAAATAGGATTTGTGGGCCATATGGTAAATATATGTTAAACTCTGAGAAACTGGCACAGTCTTTCCCCAAATAGCTGTTGTTGTTAGGTGCTGTGCAGTCTGTTACCACTCAGAATGACCCTATGCACAATAGAACTAAACACTGCCCAGTCCTGTGCCATCCTCACAAGTGTTATTGTGTTTGAGCCCACTGCTACTGCCACTGTGTCAATCCGTGTTGTTGGGGGTCTTCCTCTTTTTCGCTGACCCTCCTCTTTACCAAGCATGATGTTCTTGTCCAGAGATTGGTCACTCCTGATAACATGCCCAAGCACGAGAGATGAAGTCATGCCATCCTCACTTCTAAGGAACATTTGGCTGTACTTCTTATGAGACAGATTTTCTTTCCCCCTAGGTGCCCATCATAAGGAGCTCTGGTAGCGTAGTGATTACAAATCGGGCTGTTAACCTCAAGGTTGGCAGTTTGAAACTACCAGCTATTCCACAGGAGAAAGATGAGGCTTTCTGCTCTCGTAAAGATTTACAGCCTCGGAAATCCTGTATAGGGTCGCTATGAGTCGGAACCGACTCCACGGCACATAACAACAATACAACAACAAGGTGCCCATCGTACTTTCAATTTTCTTTTTCAACACCATCCCATAATTCAAATGCATTGATTCTTCTGCAGTCTTCCTTAATCATTGTACAACTTTATATGAAGTGATGGAAAATCCCATGGCTTGGGTCAGACCTGCCCCAGTCTTCAAACAGGTATCTTAGCTCTTTAACACTTTAAAGAGGTCTTTTGCAGCATATTTACTTAATGCAATATGCCTTTCATTTCTTGACTGCTGTTTCCATGTGTGTGGATTATGGATCCAAGCAAAAATAAGTCTTTGACAACTTCAATCTTTTCTTCATTTATCATGATGTTATTTATTGACCCAGTTGTGCGGATTTTTGTTTCTTTACACTTTGATTTTAATCAGTAAGTATTTCAAGTCCTTTTGCAAGCAAGGTTGACATCTGCATTTCTCATGTTAATGAATCTTCCTCCAATCTTGATGCCATGTTCTATATATATATATATATATATATATACATACTCACACACAATCCAGCTTCTCAGATGGTTTGCTCAACATAGAAATTGAATAAATTGGGTAAAAAGATATAACCTTGGCACATGCCTCACTTGATTTTAAACCATTCAGTATCCCCTTGTTCTCTTCAAGACTGCCTCTTGGTCCATGTAGAGGTTGCTCATGAGCACAATGGAATATTCTGTAATACTCATTCTTCACAATGTTATTTATAGTGTGACATGATACACACATATTATTGCATAGTCAATGAAGTATAAGTAAACTATGGCATTCTCTACTTTCAGCTAAGATTTATCTTATATCAACAATGATAACCCTTATTTCATATTCTTTTCTGAATCCAGCTTGAATTTCTGGCAGCTCCCTGTCTATGTATTGCTGCAATCAATTAATCAATTTTGAATTATCTCTAGCAAAATTTTATTTGCATTATATTAATGATTTTTTTCTGTGTTTTCCACATCCCATTCAGTGACCTTTCTTTGGAACCAGCACAGTTGACTAGGTAACTGCTTTCCATATTTCATGGCATAGATGAGTGAATTCCTTAAGCACTGCATCAGTTTGTTGAAAGACTTCAATCTGTTTTCTGTCAATTTCTGGAAACTTGTTTTTCACCAATGCCTTCAGTGAAGCTTGAGTCTTTTCCCTCAATATCATCCATTTTGATTGTCTTGAAATGGTTGAACATTGACCAGTTCTTTTTGGTCCAGTGGCTCTGTGTATTCCTTCCATCTTCTTTTGATGCTTCCTGCATCATTCAGTATTTTATCCATAGAATCTTTGAATATTGCAATCTGAGGTTTATACTTTTACTTCAGTTCTTTCAGCTTGAGAAATGCTTATCATGTTCTTCCCTTTTGGTTTTCTAACCCCAGGTCTTTGCACATTTTATTATAATACTTGACTTTGTCTTCTTGAACTGCACTTTTAAAATTATCTACTCAGCTCTGCTACTTCCTCCTTTCTTCTAGTCATATTAGCTTCTTTAGTTTAAGAGCAAGTTTCAGAGTCTCTTCTGTCATCAATTTTAGTCTTTCCTTTCTTTCCTGTCTTTTTTCTGACCTTTTACTTTCTTTACATATGATGTTCTTGATGTCATAAGTGCTTAGTTTTGAGTGCATCAAATCTATTCTTGAGGTCATCTCTAAATTCAGGTGGGATATACTCAAGGTCACATCATGCCTCTTGTGGACTTAATTTGCGTCAGCTTCAACCTAAACTTGATTATGAGTAATTGAAGGTCAGTCCCTGGCCTTGTTTTGGCTGGTATTGAGCCTCTCTATCGTCTGTTCTCACAGATGTAGTTAATTTGATTCCTGTGTATTCTGTCTGTTGAGGGCCACTTGTATAGTCACTGTTTATGTTGTTGAAAAAGATATTTGCAATAAATAAGTCATTGCTTTTGTAGAATTCTATCATGTGATTTCCAGCATCATTTTTATTACCAACTATGGACTTTATTTTCCAACTACAGATCCTTCCTCTTTGTTTTCACCTTTCACATTCTAATAACCAGTAATTATCAGCGCATCCTGATTGTGTGTTTCACCAATTTAAGCCTGAAGAAGTTGGTAGAATTTTTCAATTTCATTATCATTGACTTTAGTGGTTGTGTGAATTTGAATAATAGTGATATTAACTGGTCTTCCTTGTAGACATAGGGATATTATCCTATCACCAATAGCATTGTACTTCAAGACAGATCTTGAAATTCTCTTTATGATGGTGGATGTGACACCATTTTTGTTCAATTTGCCATTCTTGATGTAGTAAAGGATATGATTGTCTGATTCAGAAAGGCCAATACCTGTCCGTTTCATTTCACTAATGCCAAGGATATCGATCTTTATGAGTTCCATTTCATTTTTTATTCTAATTTTCCTAGATTCATACTTAGTACATTTTCTATTCTAATTGTTAGAATAGATGGTGGTAGCTACTTATTCTCGTTTTGAGTTGTGCCCCATCAACAGATGAATGTCATGAAAGGTTTGCTTCATCCACCTCATTAAAGTCTGCTCGACATTAAGGAAGCAGATCTTCCTCAGTTGTATTTTGAGGGACTCATCTTCCAGGCACTCTTCTGCTGCTATTCCTGAGGTTTTCAATGGCAAACCATTCAGAAGTGACTCGCCTCTCCTTCTAACTAGTCTTTACCTGGAAGCTCCACTGAAACCTGTCTACCATGGGTGGCCCTGCTGGTTTTTAAAACAGTGGTGGCATAGCTCCCAGTATCAGAGCAACACACAACCACCACAGTACAAATTGTGAAAAAGCACTGTAGATGGATGTAATTGTATTCCCATCGGCAATGTATGTGTTCTCCAGTTGTCCCACATCTAAACAGCATTTGGTAGTGTTATTCTTTTTATTGTTTTTGTATTAATAGTCATGTATCTGTATCTCATTGTGGTTTTAATTTTCATTTTCTCTAATGATTAATAATTTTCCATCTTTTCAGGTGCTTATTTGTGATCACTGCCTTTTTTTGGTGACTGTTCACTTCTTTTGACTTATTATTATTTTTTTAATGGGTTGTTTGTTTTCTTATTATTTATTTGTGTGTGTGTGTTTTATTAAAGAAATGACTATTATAGATCATGCTTCAGTGAACAACTTTGTATGCAAAACATCCCCATTTTGGAATGTGTCCTTTAAAATTAAAAAAATTCCTAAACTGCAAGGTCAAAGAGAGCAAACATCTTCAATATCTCTGTATCCACATTGTCCAGTTGCTTTTTTCTAATTGGTTGTCGCTATTTGCTGTTCTAGGGGTGGTGGATTGATAAGTGTTTTGAATTCAGTGATACTGCTATGGAACATTTTTCATATTATTACTAAGCATCCTATATTTCTTCTTTTGTGAGTTGTCTACAGACTTACCTTTTTTGATGACAAATTAATGTTAATGTTTGTCATGGCTGTTTCTATACAGGGTCAGGTGTAGAGTATGGGAAGCTCAGACTCTTTATATACTTAACATACCAGGGTCGGTGGTTTGCAGTGTTTTCACTTTTCCCCCCATAAAATATTAACTTGCTCTCAGCTGGCTTCTTTCATGCACAGAGGCCATCAACTAATTTGCATAGTTGGCTAGGTAAAAAATAACTTCAGAGCTGAAGAGAAACATCACTGCAGTGGAGTTCAGCTTAAACTCTGGGGGACAGAGCTCCAACAAGGAAGGGGCAGTGGTTTCTTCACCTTGTTAGGTGCCATCTACTCACCTGCTGTAGTCTTGGTATGGCATTGTAGGATAAGCACTGCTAGCCACAAAATTGACAGTTCAAATCCATCAGTCACTCGGAAACCCTATACAGGGTCACTATGTGTTGGAACTGACTGGATGGAACTTCATAAAAAACTAGTGGCCTCCTAACTCATAGGGACCCTATGCACAACAGAATGAAGCACTGTCTGCTCCCTGTGCAGTCTTTACAATTGTTGCTATGTTTTGAGCCCATTGTTTCAGCCACTGTGTCACCTCCTTGAGGTGGGTCTTCCTTTTTGGTGACTCTCCACTTTACCAATATGATTTCCTTTTCTAGGGACTGGTCCCTTCTGATAACATGTTCAAAATACGTGAGACAAAGTTTTGACATCCTCTCTTCTAAGGAGAATTCTGACTGTACTTCTACCAAGACAGATTTATTTGTTTTTCTGGCAGTCCATGGCAATTTCAATATTTCTTACTAGCACCATAATTCAAATGCATCAATTCTTCCCCAGTCTTCTTTATTTGTTGTCTAGCTTTCACAGTGCATTTGGGGTGATAGAAAATACCTCATATCAGTCAGGCCCAACTTAGTCAGGAATACCTTAGTCCTCAAGGTGACATCTTTCTCTCTTAGCAGATTTGCCCAGTGGAATTATTTGTTTGATTTCTTGACTACTACTTCCATGACTGGTATTGGCCATTTCAATGGACTGGTATTGGCCAATTCAGTGGACTGGTATTGGCCATTTTGAATTTGACAACCACATGGTTTACTATGCTGAGAATGACAAATTGAAGAGGAATGGTCTTACATTCATCACCAAAAAGAACATATCTAGATCAGTCATGGGGTACAATGCTGTCTGTGATAGGATAATACCCATGCACCTATAGGGAAGCCCAGTTAATACCACTATTATTAAAATTTACGCACCAACCACTAAAGCGAGTGAGGATGAAATAGAAGATTTCTACAAATTTCTTCAATCTGAAATCAATCAAACATTGATCAATACATCAAGATGTATTGATCATTACTGGTGATTGGAATGCAAAGGTTGGCAACAAAGAAGAAGGGTTAGTAGTTGGAAAATATGGTCTTGGTGATAGAAATGATGCTGGAGAACGCATGATAGAATTCTGCAAAACCAATGATGTGTTCATTTCAAATACCTTCTTTAGACAGCATAAGAGACAACTATACACATGGATTTCACCAGATGGAATACATAGAAAACAAACTGACTACATCTGTGGAAAGAGACAATGGAAAACTCCATATCATAAGTGAAAACAAGGCCAGGGGCAGACTGTGGAACAGACTCATATGCAAATTCAAACTGAAACTGAAGAAAATGAAAACAAGTCCATGAGAACCAAACTGTGACCTTGAATATATCCCACCTGAATTTAGAGATCATCTGAAGAAGAGATTTGATACATTAACACTAAAGACTGAAGACCAGAAGAGTTGTGGGATGACATCAAGAACACCATACGTGAAGAAAGCAAAAAATCATTGAGAAGACAAGAAAGAAGGAAAAGGTCAAAATGAATGTCAGAAGAGACGCAGAAACTTTCTCTCCAGTATAGAAATCAGGAGGTCCAAGAGCTAAACAGAAAATTTCAAAGATCAGCTTGAGAAGGTAAAGCCAAATATTATAACAAAATGTGTAAAGATCTGGAATCAGAAAACCAAAAAGGAAGAACATGCTCAGCATTTCTCAAGCTGGGGGAACTGAAGAAAAAATCCAAGTCTCGACTTTCATTAATGAAAGATTCTCTGGGCAAATTATTGAATGATGCAGAAAGCATCAAGAGAAGATGGGAAGAATACACAGAGTCACTGTACCAAAAGGAAATGGTTGATGTTCAACCATTTCAAGAGGTAGCATGTGGTCAGGAGCCAATGATACTGAAGGAGAAAGTCTAAGGTACATTGAAGGAATTGGCAAAGAACAAGGCACCAGGAATTGATGGAATAAAAATTGAAATCTTTCAAGAAAGTGAGGTGGCACAGGAGGCACTCACTCATCTCTGCCAAGAAATTTGGAAGACAACTATCTGGCCGACTGATTGGAAGAGATCCATATTTGTGTCCATTCCAAAGAGAGGTGACCCAACAGAATGCGGAAATCGTCGGACAGTCTCTTTGATATCCCATGTGAGTGAAGTTTTACTAAAAGTAACACACAAATGGCTACAATCATACATTAACAGAACTTTCAGAGGTTCAAGGCAGATTCAGAAGAGGCCATAGAACAAGGGATACCATTGCTGATGTGCGATGGATCTTGGCTGAAAGCAGAGAATATCAGAAAGATGTTTACCTGTGCTTTATTGATTACGCAAAGGCTTTCGATTGTGTGGATCATGACAAGCTATGGACAACATTGCCAAGTATGAGTATTCTGGAACACTTAATTGTGCTCATGAGGAATTTGTACATGGACCAAGAGGCAGTTGTTCAAAGAGAACATGAGAACATTGAATGGTTTAAAATTAAGAAAGGTGTGTGACAAGGTTGTATTCTTTCACCATACTTACTCAACCTGTGTGCTGAGCAAATAATCAGAGATGCTGGGTTCTATGAAGAAAAAGGTGGCATCAGGACTGGAGGAAAACTCATTAACAACCTGCAATATGCAGATGATACAACCTTGCTTGATGAAAGTGAAGAGGACTTAAAACATTTACTGATGAAGAGTAAAGAGCACAGCCTTCAGTATGGATTATATCTCAATGTAAATAAAACAAAAATCCTCACCACTGGACCAATAAACAACATTCTTATCAAAGGATAAAAGATTGAGGTTGTCAAGGACTTCCTTGTTCTTGGATCAACTATCAACACTCATGGAAGCAGCAGTCAAGAAATCAAACGACGTGTTGCATAGGCAAATCTGTTGCTCAAGACTTTTTAAAAGTGTTGACGAGCAAAGAGGTCAGCTGGAGGACTAAGGTGTGCCTGACTCAAGCCATTGTATTTTCAGTAACCTCATATGCATGCAAAAGCTGGACAGTGAGTAAGGAAAACCTTAGAATGCCTTTGAGTTATGGTGTGGGAGAAGAATATTGAAAGTGCCATGGGCTGCCAAAAGAACCAACAGATCTGTTTTGGAAGGAGTGCAGCCAGAGTGCTCCTTGGAAGCCAAAAAGGCCGAACTTCGTCTCTCATACTTCAGACATATTGTCAGGAGGGACCAGTCACTGGAGAAGGATATCATGTTTGGTAAGGTAGAGGGTCAGAGAAAAAGAGGAAGACCCCCAATGAGATGGATTGGCCAAATGGCAGCATCGATGGACTCAAGCGTGGCAACAGTAGTGAGGTTGGCCCAGGATCAGGCAGTGTTTCATTTTGCTGTGATAAGATCGCTATGGGTTGGTAGTGGCTCGATGGCACCTAACAACAACTTCCATGAGCATTGATTGTAGATCTAAGTAAAAGGAAATCTTTGATAACTTCAGTCTTTTCTGTTTATCATGATGTAGTTTTTTGTTCAGTTGTGAGGATTTTTTTTTTCAACCTTGATTTATAATCCAAACCATAGTCTGTTGTCTTTGATCTTCATCAGTAAGAGTTGAGGAGAAAGATCACTGCAGCTGAGTTAAACTTGGACCCTGGGTATCAGCCCTCCTATAAGTGTTTATATGTCTTAGAAATCTCTTCGCTTAGGCTCCATTTTTAAAGGCGCTCTGGTAGCGTAGTGGTTATGAATCGGGCTGCTAACCTCAAGGTCGGCAGTTCGAAACTACCAGCCATTCCGTGGGTGAAAGATGAGGCTTTCTGCTCCCATAGATTTACAGACTCAGAAACCCTGTGCAGGGTCACTGTGATTTGGAACTGACTCCACGGTACTTAAAAACAATTGTTCCTTGGAGTCCTCACATGGCACTGTGGCTTAATGCGCTGGACTGCAACGTAAGTTTGAACTGCCAGGTTGGCAGTTCAAGTTCACCAGCTGCTCCTAGGAAACCCTATACAGGGTCGCTATGAATTGAATGGAAGGCAGTTAATAACAACAACAACAACAGTAGTGTTCCTTATAAATAGGAAACAACTATTCTTTTTAAAATCCCAATCTGAGAAAACGCCCAGGCCACTTAGTTCTTCTGTTGTGAGAGTAACTGCTCAGTTTCTCCAACAACTGAGCATGTTACTTATTCACAAAGAAAGCACAATTAAAACCACTTACTTTGTTTGTGCTTGCGTAGTTCTGTCAAATGGATTTGGGTAACAATTAAACGGTTCCTGTATATAGGCGTGATTCTTTTTAATTATTAAAATTGCCTGTATTTTATTGTATTCCAAATAGGTGGAATGGGATGTGATATGACTCAGAAGTACTAGAATGGATTTTGGTTTTAATGACTCTAAAAAGAAACAAGCTTTTTTTTTTTTTTGACAAATAGTGCTTGTTCATTTTGGGGCTCTTCAGTCTCTTGATATTTTAGAACAACTTTATGGCTGCCTCTTCATCAGACACTGTAATTGTAGGTTTGCCTTCTATGCCTGTATGGAAAATAATCTTTTTTTTTTTCTTTTTTTAAAATATGTGTCATTCTAGAAAACAGACAGCATATACCTGTCACGACAGTCAATCTCTCAGGCACTTATAAGCCAAACAAGAAAATGGAACAATGGACAAATATTTTTTTGTCAAATTTATGCATCTGTGATTTGTCTAAAAGTGTCATTGATTTGAAAAGCTTTTATAAAGTCAAACATCTCTTTTACCAGATATTTCTTAGACATCTAAAGACAGTGTCCCCCACCCCAAGACAGTATGAGACGATGGAGTTGTATTAGATTTTTCTTTGCCTGTGGCACTACAGGATAAGCAGTGGATTGCTAACCACAAGGTTGGCAGTTCAAACCTACCAAACCCTATCCAGGGTCACTATGAGTTTGAACTGACTCCATGATACTTAACAACAGCAACAACAACATTTATACTTCCAAGGAACACTTTGGTCATTCTTCTTTCCAGTGTTGAACTGTACTCATCCCTGTTTGACGTGCTTGGAAGAAGACTCTGACTTTCTCCAAGATCATGAATGAGTGTTATTTTTCAGGCTTTTTGAAATTGAATCAGGAGCATTAAATCTTAGGATTTAAGCCACTTGCCAAGGCGGTATCAAGGGAGGAGCTTGTGCATTTGCTAATTGATATATTGGCTCCAAGCCGATGGCATGGTTCTGAGTTTTCCCCTTGTTTCTGTGATCTCTCTTAGCTCTTGGTGGTCTGGTTGTATGCTAATTATATCTACTGTCATGATGGGCAGAATAAATGAGTGGGTCATTGTGAGTGACAGATACCTAAGTTGGACGAGTTTAGACAAGGAGGGGCTTTGCAGGGAAGGGGTGTCTCACAGAACCACCAAGAAGCATCAAGGCTGCAGGAACTGCAGGGATAGGGGTCCAGCTGTAGGCGAACTGCTTCCATTCCTTCTCTGCAGGGTCAGCTTTCTTCTTTGCTCTCACTGCATCCGGCTTTCTTATGTGGGAGGAAACATGAATAATAACGGCTTTTGAACCTTTCGTTTTATGACTTGAGCTGCTTTCAGAAGAGATCAATCTAATTCTCTTGAGTCCTGCCTGAGTCTAAACATCCCAGTGAAAAAGCTTTCAATCCCAGGATGGGTCAGGTGCCTACCTTAACTTTATTATGACTGGGGTGCCATGTAACATTATAGCAGCATTTGAGAAGACCTATAGAGATGGGTTGTTATTGTCAGAGTAATAGGAGGTACTGACAGTAGGAACAAAAGGTGACTGCTCTGTGTGGGCAGTGTTGGATTATAGAGCTAGGCTCTCTAATAGGAGACTGGGGTTCATCCATGCATTCTTCTAGAAAGACCAAACCCCTGCCTGGACAGTTAGTTAGTTTCTCTTCTTCTGGTATACAGATACTGTATCCCTGGCCAGGCATCTCATACATGCTTGTTCTTAGTCCTGAAGGAGACCTGGTGAGAGAAAGTGTGTGGGTGGTGGATCGACAGAAATCCCTCACTATTACTAGAGAAACAACTCAGAACATGTATTTATGTTAGCAAGTTCTTATAATGAGGGATTTCCCATTCCAGCAATTCTTCTTCTTTGCCAACTCTCTGAAGTATAGTTTTGGTAACATTCATATGATGCTACAATCACAGGGCACCATCAGACTCAGCAGAGAGGCAGCTCTGTGGTCATTCTGGAGAAGGCATTTGTCAAATATATGTGCCTTCGGGATGTATTTCTAGCTATAAGCTATTATCTTTTCTAGGTACTGAATTTCTGGGTTTAAGTCCCAGTTTGACCATTTACTATCTGAGTGACCTCAGGCTAGCCACTTCATCTCTTAGAGACTTAAATTTCAAGCTTATCAATAGAAATTATACTGATATGAAGTCCACCCACTGCCATTAAGTCCATTGTGACTCATAATGAGTGTGGGTTTCTGAGACTGTCAATCTTTATGAGAGCTGAAAGCCTCGTCTTTCTCCCAGAGAGCAAGTGGTGTGTTTGAACTGCCAACCTTGAGTTTAGCAATTCAGTGCTTATCTTACAGCACCATCAAGGTTTCTTACTGGTATGAAACAAGGCCATGGAAACTGTGATACAACTCTAAGGTAGTCTCCTTTTTATCATCATCGTTGTTGGCTAGACCTGAAAGACATGATCACAAACATTGAATACCCTAAGGAGCACCATTTTACTGTGACACACATGGGGTTATCATGAGTCAAAAGCAACTCAATGGCAGCTGGTTTGGTTTTGGTTTTCAGTATCCATCTCTTGGAATTTATTTTTGATGTGTCTATGTGAATAAGCAGGAGCTTGCTCAGCAAATAAAAGGAAACCCAAGATCATTGGTAGGAATTTGGCCTTTGTTCCTATTGTACTGAGGCTAAGCAAATAAATTCCTTTTTTTGTATTTCTATATTCTTCATCTTGCATCATTTGTTGGAATTATTTTTGCATTAAGACTTCCTTTGAGACACATCAGGTTCAATCTTTATGCAACCCTCTAAGAGATGTTGAACGATTGTTGTTGTTGTTAAGTGCCACCAAGTTGGTTCTAACTCATAGCGACCCTATGTACAACAGAAGGAAATACCACCCAGTTCTGTGTCATTCTCACAATTGCTGCTATGCTTGAGCCTACTGTGCCAGTCCCTATCATTGGGAGGCTCCCTCTTTTTTCACTGTCCCTTCACTTTAGTAAACATGATGTCCTTTTCCAGGGACTGATCCCTCCTGATAATATGTCTGAGGTATAAGAGATGAAGTCTGGCTATCTTAGCTTCTAGGTAGCATCTGGTTCTACTTCTTCCAACACAGATTTGTTTGTTCTGGCAGCCCATGGTACCTTTAATACTCTTCTCCAGCTCAAATGTGTCAGTTCTTTTACGATCTTCCTTATTCATTGTCCAACTTTCACATCCGTTTTAAGCTATTGGAAATACCATGGCTTGGGTCAGGCACACTTTACTCCTTAAACTAACTTTGCTCTTGAACACTTTAAAGAGTTCTTGTACATCAGATTTATGTAATGCATTATGTCATTTGATTTCTTGACTGTATGAGTGTGGATCCAAGCAAAATAAAATTTATAGCAAATTCAGTCTTTTCTCCATTTATCATTCTGTTATTTATTGGTTCAGTTGTGAGGATTTTTGTTTTCTTTACACTGAGGTACAACCCATACTGAAGGCTATATCTTTGATTTTCATCAGTAAGTATTTTATGTCCTCTTCACTTTCAGCAAGCAAGAGTGTATCATCTGAATATTGCAGGCTGTTAATGAGCCTTCTTTCAATCCTGATGCCATATTATTCTTTATGTAATCCAGCTTCTAGGATTATTTGCTCAGCATACAGATTGAATAAATATGGTGAAAGAATACAACCTTGGCACACACCTTGACTGATTTTAAAGCATTCACTGTCCCCTTATTATGTTCGAATGACTATCTCTTGGTCTAGGTCTACGTTCCTCATAAGAACGATTAAGTGTTCTGGAATACTGCAGTGTCTTCCATAGATTGTCATGATCCACATAGTTGAAAACCTTTGCCTAGTCAGTAAAGCACAGGTAAACATGTTTTTGGTATTCTCTGTTTTCAGCCAAGATCCATCTGACATTAGCAATGATATCTGTACGTTCTCTGCCAATGTACTATTGCAGCCATTTTTGAATTATCTTTAGCAAAAATTTACTTGCATATGATACTAATGATATTGCCCTGTGATTCTGCATTCTGTTGGGTCACCTCTCTTTGGAATAGGCACAAATATGGATCTCTTCCACTCTGTTGGACAGGTACCTGTCTCCCAAATTTCTTGGCATAGACGAGTGAGTGTCTCCAGTGCTGCCTCAGCTTGTTGAAATATTAGGAGGCATTTACAGGTTAACTCCTGAGACAATGGCCTTTAGCCACTCTTCAAGGTGTGGAAATGAATTCACCCCATGGTTCAATTTCCAGCCAAACAATAGACAAGTTTATAGGGGGGAGCAATAACACTGAGAGGAATGTACATCTTAGAATAATCAACCATTTGAGATTTTTTAAAAAGGGGAGCATTTGCATAAGGACCAAGTTCAAAAGAGTTAGAAAAGAATGAGGAATGAAAACAAGACACACAGGGAAGAAGTGGGATAAGTGATTATATATATGACTGCTTCATTGTGGGGTGTGTAGTCAACAAGGTGTAACAAAATGTATACTGAATTATTAAATGGAAAACTGATCTGCTCTGTAAACCTTCACTGAGCTCACAGTAAAAAGAAAAACAAAACAAAATATAAAGATTAGGAGGCAGAGGGGCATTTTTGCCAATACTGACTGTCACTCAGGATTATGGTTTGTGGCTGGAAGGCATCCGACAATTTATTCCTTTCTGAATAGTCTGAGATGGGCCTTGTGCCTTTTCTCCCAGGATGCATACGATCTAGTTATGAAACACATGGCCATTGCATTTAATTAGGTCATTAAGCATTACTAAGTTTGAAGGAACTACTATATGACAAGTTACCCTACAGCAGTGGTTTTGACCCCCAAGGGACATTTGGCAATGTCTGAAGACATTTTGATTGTCACAGTTTGGGAGCGGGAGCTATTGCTGTTGGCACTGAGTGGAAGTCAGAGATGCAGCTAAACATCCTACAATGTTTCCATAATGAATGATTATCTGGCTCCAAATGTCAATAGTGTTGAGTTGAGCTTTGTCCTGTAACCTCCTTTCCTTGGTGTGAAATAGTCTGATAATTGAGTTTTCTTTCAGGTGGGGAAAGGAAGAAAAGTTTTAGGTGTGATATTTAGCTCTTCAAAAAGCATATTTATAAGCGATGAAAAAATTATCCTGATTGGTCTCGAGCTGCGTGCGTTGCTCCCGGCGTCTCGCGGTCAGAACAGTCACCATGGCCGGGCCGCAGCCGCAGGTTGCCTCCGGCACCCTGGCTCAGTCCGCCACAGTGCTGGGCACCAGGGAGATTGGGCACCGCATGGATGCGTCTGACAGTGCCGCGGCTGTGAACACCTTCTTGGAACGCGGCCACACGGAACTGGACCCGGCCTTCATGTACTGCGATGGCCAGTCCGAGAGCATCCTGGACATCCTGGGGCTCCAGCTGGGCAGTGGCGACTGTAGAGTGCTATTCCACTTCCTTCTTTGAGGCTAAGGACTCACTGGACCAAAGTCCTCATATCAGAGGCAGAGTTCGCACCAAGAAAGGATGGGAGATGTGGAGAAATGAATAAAATCTGTCTGAGTCTCTGAATTGACTTTGTCACTCATGAAAAGTACACAAAGTACCTCCTCGCACACATCGATTCATACTGCTGGGATTCTCTGTAGGGGAAGGAAAAGTGCTGAATTTACTCACAGCTAAGCTCCTTGTTCTCAGAGGAACTGTGTCTGCAGTGGGGCATGTGTGTGTGGAATTACTCCGCCTTCGGTCTCTCAAATCATTAGGTTAGTGATTCTTGATCAGTGCAGATCTGTACCATCTCCTGAATCCTACAACAGCCTCTTTACTGGTCACCTTGCTTCCAAGCCTGCCCCCTTCAGTCCATTGTCTACACTGCAGCCAGAGTAACCATATCTATGTGGTTATATGCTGTAGAGTAGATTCTGACCCATAGCAACTCTGTATAGGGTTTCTGAGGAGCGACTGGTGAGCTTGAACCGCTGGCCTTGCAGTACATGTTGTTGTTGTTAGGTGCCATCGAGTCGGTACTGACTCATAGTGACCCTATGCACAACAGAATGAGACACTGCCTGATCATAGGCCAAACTCACAATTATTGCCATGCTTGAGCCCATTGATAATGCCACTTTGCCAACCCGTCTTGCTGGGGGTCTTCCTCTATTTCTCTGACCCTCTCTCTACCTTACCAAAATATTACAGTATATAGCTGACCTTAAAACCTTTAAATGACTTTTGTGGGTTTCATGTTCAAGGCCAGATTCAGTGGGGTTGGTATTTGATTGAGACTTCAGGATCAAGTCCGTGCCCCCTTACTTTTCTCTCATGTCCCACCACTTTCTGCCCTGGAGTTTATGCTTGTGTATCACAGAATTGCTGGTGTGGGCTCTTGTGTGCTGTGTGTGCTGCTTTTGCTTCTGTGGTTTTGCCCCTGTTCCCACACGTTGGAATGTAATTCCCACCTTTGCATTTTGGTTCTGACTCATTTTTGGAGAGTCAGCTGGATGGTCATCCCACAGGAAGCCCTCCCTGGAATTTCCAAGTGGACCTCATGCCTCTCAGTAGGGCTCCATTAGCACCTTGTACATTTCTTGACTAGTTCTCTACAGACTATGAGAGTGAGCTCCGGAGGCTGGCATCCTGTGTGCTCGTTCATTCCGTGGACTCAGCCCCTAAGCACAGCCTGGGCTGCCAGCAGCTTGGTGATTACTACCGGTGATTATACTAGCAGGGAACAAGGAGAACTGATATAGAAGACATTTCTTAACCCTCAGGATTGCCCGGTATGGAGCGTTTTTATCGTCTATGTCCCTGACTTGGGAATTGAGAGCTTAAGGAAACCAGACCACAGGGCTCGAAAGTGATTTTAATAAATTTCTCTCTTCAAAAAAAAAAAAATTACCTGGATTAAGGTTAGGGTTGCTGTTGTTGTTGTTGTAAAGTGTGGTTGAGTCAATTCCGACCCATAACAACCCTGTGTAGGGTTTCCGAGGAGCAGCTGGTGAGCTGGAACCTCCGACCTTGCAGTTCACATGACTTTGCAGTCTGGCGCCACAGTGCCATACCAGGACTCCAAGATTAGGGTACACAGCTGTAATTGCTGTGGTTGTTGTTGTCAGGTGCTGTGGTAATTGCTGTTAATAAATTGTATATCCATAAAAATTTAAATTGGCAAAAGTTGTATGATACATTAACATCAATGATAAAATAAAAAGAGTAGCTGCCAAGGCTGCTTATTATGTACAGCTCCAAACCTCATGGGATTTGCCTCTTTGGCTTGGAGGTTTAGGGTTGATTGGCCTAATAACACATACAATGCTTCCGTCCACCTCCTAAGTTGCTTAAAAGCTTACAGGAGGTCATGTAAGGCATACACCAACACAAATTGGTCTCTCTTTGCCTGGAGCAACAGAGGAAGCCAGTAAGTCAGGAACAGGAAGGAAAGAGGGAATGTGTAGTTAGTTGCCTCCTTTGCCTGAGACTGGAAAAACTGGATGGTGTCTGACCACCATTACTGAACTTGTTGATCAAAGAGTCTATAAAGAGGAATCCTGATCAAAAGGAGGAAAATGTAGAATAAAATCTCAAATTCTTGTTCACTCCAGACTTTCTAGAGCCATGGAGACTGGATGAACCTGTGAAACACAACCTGGAGATACTCTTTAAATTATTGCCCAAGAATATTACCTGAAATCTTCTTAAAACCAAACAGTAGTTTAGCCTAACTAGTAAAAAATGTCTGCCTTGATTGAACGTTTTGCTGTTTTACAAACTGTGTAGGATTAAATGACAACAGGAGCTTGAAGGATTGGATAGGAACCCTAGGGAGACATGAGTTTATGTTGATGAAGGAGAGACAGCTCAGAAAAGAAGGGTGAGAATGGTTACACAATCTAAAGAATGTTACCAGTGGCACTGACAGGCACATGTAAACATAGTTGAATTGGTGTATGCTTTGTTGCATATGTTCTCAATAGCAACAACAATAAAGTAAATAAAAAATAAACAATTAAAAAATCAAACCATGTTTTGTGACTTCTTGAAACCCACCAAGATTCTTTTGAGACTTATTTAGGAGCCTCATTTTATATTCCAGAAAATAGTAGCCTTACCCTTGTTAAACACAGAATCACTGGTTTCCTCCTGGGAATGGCACAGAGTCACTCCATTGCAAAGGGGCAAGTTGATCTTACCTTCCTTCTCATCCTTTCCAAAAATATTCGGGCTTCTTGCCTAGCATTTACCATCTGTAGGCTTAGGGAAAAAAGTCCATATTCTCCTCTGGCCATAAATTAACTCAGACCCATAAATGTTGATTATTACATATCTCCAAGCCAAAAAACAAAAACAAAACACAAAATCCCTGTAGGAAAGTGAAATTTTGCCAAAGAAAATGAAACATTTAATCAAGCAGTCTCCGTTTTGAAGTTAGTATGTGTGATCTCTCTTTAAGACCGCCCTTTCTGGAGGGCAGCAGAATGTTGCTATTTTAGGTACCACAGGAGGGTAAAGGGTTTCTTCTAGAAACTTGGTCTTCAGTTTTTGGAACAAAAGAAAAATGGACAGTTCTACAAGGGAGGTTCATACACCTTAGAACAATTAACCATTTGAGATTGAAAGGGCAGCATTTACCCAAATGACAAAGTTCAGAAGGGTTACCATAGGTGGAGGAACAGAAACAGAGAACCCAAGAAAGAGGTGGGATAAGTGATGTATTGTGGGGATGGATTTTAATAGTTTAATCAGTGACATGGAACAAAATGTATATAAATGGTTAAATGATAATTGATCTGCTCTATAAACCTTTGCCTAAATCACAGTGTTGTTGTTGTTAAGTGCCATCAAGTCAGTTCCGACTTGTAGCAACCCTATATACAGTTTCCAAGGAATGGCTGGTTAGTTTGAACCACCCACCTTGCAGTTCAAACCAGCCTACTGTTAACTGTCTATCCTACAGCACCACACAATAAAAAGTTTAAAAACAAAACCCTTCAAGGCAGTCCACTACCCTGAGACCAGAAGAACTAGATGGTGCCTGGCTACCTCTACAGACAGCTTTGATCACCATCACAGTAGAAGGTCTTGAACAGAGAGGCGATAAAAAAAAGTGTAGAACACATTTAGAACAAAAAGAACAGACTTAGTGATCTAATAGAGATTGGTGGAACCCCGAAACTGTGGTCCTTAGTTATCCTTCAAGTCTGGAACAGAACTCACCCCTAGCGATCAACTTTGGCCAAACCAGGGACAGGCCTATTTATAAAGTGAATAATAACACCAGAGAGAAATGTGCTCCTCAGTATAGTCAATTATAGGACACCCAAAGTGCTACATTTGCTCAAAAACGAAGTCCAGCAGACAGGAAGGGATAAGAAAGAAGAACCAATGGAAACAGGGAACTTAGGAAGAAAGTGGGACGTGTGCTGTCACATGGAGAGGGCTGCCACCACTGCCATGAAACAAAATGTATGTAAGTTGTTGAATGGAAGACTCACTTGCTTTGTTAATTTTCACACAAATTACAATAAAAACTTCAAAAACTAAACAAAAGAAAAACCTTTCAAGGCAAATTGTTTCATCATTCTGGGAAAACAGCAAGTTAGCTGTGTCGTGTGATTAAAATAGCAATTCATGTTGATCGTAAGGTTATGCATTGCCTGGTTTGTACACCTGGGTTTTCATCAATAGAGCCATGAAGTCAGTTTAGTTGGTTACAACCAACATTAAACAAAAGAAAGGAAGGAAGAATTGAAAAGAAAAAAATATCAGAGTCCATGGCAAGTAGAAAGAATAAGTATATATGCCTCATCTAAGTCCCCCTTACTGAAGGCACCTGACCTACCTTTTGGGAATTTGTGTGTATGTGCGTCTGTGTGTGCGCTCTTGGTGGAAGTCTTGCTCATCTTGAATGCCTTGGAGGACTGAAGCCATATTTGGCAAAGGGAACATATACCTGAAACCAAGCCAATTGCATCCCTTTCCCCCCATGACTTTTACTTTTAAGTTCAAGACATTATAATAATGGGACAGCTGGTCGTTATATTCATAGCAATAGCTGTAGTGGTTTAAGAACTAGATTTTCTAGAATCTGACCTTTGTCAGTGTAGTAATCTCTATTGTGCGGTAACAAATTGTAACAAGCTTGGTGACTTTAAAGCAATGTACAATTCTTCTCTTACAGTTCTGGAGGTCAGAAGTCTGAAATCCATTTCACTGGGCAAAACCAAGGTGTCAGTGGGGCTGTGCTCCCTCTAGAAGCTGTAGGGGCAAATCCAGTTCCTGGTTCTTTCCACCATGTGGAGCTTGCATTCCGTGCCTTTGGCCTCCTTTCATTGTCTTTAGAATTAGCAGAATAACAGTTTACTTTAGTCATCACATTGCTTTCTTCTCTCTAGTTAAGCCTCCCTTAGCTTTCTTCTTCTTGTGTTGTTGTCAAGTGGCTTCAAGTCGGTTCCAACTCATAGTAGCCCTATTTAGGGTTTCCGTGGAGCAGCTGGTGAATTTGAACCAATGACCTTGTGATTCAAAGCAATCTTGCAGTCCCGTGCTTATCCTAAATGTCACACTATTATATTTAGGAACCACGTGGATAATCCAAGCTACTTTAGCTATCTCAAGGTTTTTAATCACATATGCAAAATTCATTTTGCTGTATGAGATAAAATATACAGGTTCTAGGGATTAAGCCTCGACTTTAATTATTGAAGGATTCTTTGGGCAAATTATTGAATGATGCAGGTAGCATCAAAAGAAGATGGAAGGAATACACAGAGTCACTGTACCAAAAGGAAATAGTTGATGTTCAACCATTTCAAGAGTTAGCATATGAACAAGAGCCAGTGATACTGAAGGAGGATGTCCAAGGAACATTGAAGGAATTGGCAAAGAACAAGGCACCAGGAATTGATGGAATAAAAATTGAAATCTTTCAAGAAAGTGAGGCAGCACCCGAGGCACTCACTCATCTCTGCCAAGAAATTTGGAAGACAATTATCTGGCTGACTGATTGGAAGAGATCCATATTTGTGCCCATTCGAAAGAGAGGTGACCCAACAGAATGCGGAAATCATTAGACAGTATCTTTGATATCCCATGCGAGTAAAGTTTTACTAAAGGTAATATAGAAATGGCTGCAAGCATACATTAAGAGCTTCCAGAGGTTCAAGCCAGATTCAGAAGACGCCATGGAACAAGGGATATCATTGCTGATGTCTGATGGATCTTGGCTAAAAGCAGAGAGTATCAGTAAGATGTTTACCTATGCTTTATTGACTACGCAAAGGCTTTCGAATATGTGGGTCATGACAAGCTATGGACAACATTGCGAAGTATGCGTATTCCAGAACTCTTAATTGTACTCATGAGGAATCTGTACATGGACCAAGAGGCAGTTGTTTGAACAGAACATGAGAACACTGAATGGTTTAAAATTAAGAAAGGTGTGCGACTGGGTTGTATTCTTTCACCTGTATGCTTAGCAAATAATCCGAGAGCTGGGTTCTATGAAGAAAAACGTGGCATCAGGATTGGAGGAAGAGTCATTAACCTGCGATATGCAGATGATACAACCTTGCTTGCTGAAAGTGAAGAGGACTTAAAATATGATGAAGATCAAAGAGCACAGGCTATGATATGGATTGCATCTCATTGTAAAGAAAACAAAAATTCCCACCACTGGACCAATAAACAACATGCTTATCAGCAGAGAAAAGATTAAAGTTGTCAAGGACTTCATTCTTCTTGGATCAACTATCTACACTCATGGAAGGAGCAGTCAAGAAATCAAACGACGTATTGCATTAGGCAAATCTGCTGCACAAGACCTTTTAAAAGTGTTGAAGAGCAAAGGTGTCAGCTTGAAGACTAAGGTGTGCCTGACTCAAGCCATGGTATTTTCAATAACCTCATATGCATGTGAAAACAGCACAGTGAATAAGGAAGACTGTAGAAGAATTGATGCTTTTGAGTTATGGTGTTGGAGAAGAATATTGAAAGTGCCATGGGCTGCCAAAAGAACCAACCGATCTGTGTTGGAAGAAGTGCAGCCAGAGTGCTCCTTGGAGGCCAGGATGGCCAAATTTCATCTCTCATACTTCGGACATATTGTCAGGAGGGACCGGTCACTGGAGAAGGATATCATGTTTGGTAAGGTGGAGGGTCAGAGAAAAAGAGAAAGACCCCCAGCAAGATGGATTGGCAAAGTGGAAGCATCAGTGGACTCAGGCGTGGCAACAGTAGCGAGGTTGGCCCAGGATCGGGCAGTGTTTCATTCTGCTGTGCATAAGGTCACTATAAGTCAGTACTGACTTGATGGTACCTAACAACAACAACAGGGATTAAGATATTTTGGGAACCATTATCCATTGTATGACACCAAAATTCCTGCTTCTCTATATTCCCAGTCTGGTCTTCCAATACTGCTTCAATTCTGTGAGCTCCTGATAACCTCTCTGATATAAGTCCTGGGTTAGATTTAGGAACAACTCCTACTTGCCTTTTGTTGTCGTTGTCAAGTGGCTTCAAGTCGGTTTCAACTCATAGTGATGTGTATAGGGTTTCTGAGGAGCTGCTGGTGAGCTTGAATCACTGACCTTCTGTTTCAAACCAACCTTACAGTCCAGTGCACTAGCCTGCAGCACCACACCAGGACTCTCACTTTGGTATGATTGAAGCAACCCCTGGTAATGATGGTGGTTATGTGCTGTGGGATGGTTCTGATTCATAGCGACCCTGTATAGGATCTCTGAGGAGCAGAAATCCTCTTTCTCCTGTGGAGCAGCTGGTAGATTTGAACTGCTAACCTTGCAGTTAGTATCCTAACTCATAACCCACTATGGAGCCATAGATCCTTGAACCAACCCCTACTTGGAACAAATTCTTCATCACAGTCACCTTCACTCATTTTATGTGCAAATTTTAAGTCATTGAAAAGTCCTTTTCTTGCACGAAATTATGACTAAAAGGAACCACTGCCCGTAAGTTATCTGGCCTGAGGTCTCAGGACCATATAGTCTCAGGGGGCATCGTAGTCAATTGGTATAACACAGTTCACAAAGACAATGTTCTACATTCTGTGGTGAGTAGCACCTGGGATCTGAAGAGCTTATGAACAACCCTCCCCATGTATGGAAGAAAGAAGAGTGATTAAAAATTGCAGATGCTTGGAATCAGTTCATTCCATGGACTGATGGGACAGGTGAACATTAGTGTCCATGACTTGAGACTAGAGGAACTTGACAATGCCTGGCTAGCACTACCAATCGCTTTAAAAGGCATCTCATTAGAAAGTCTCCAATAGAGTGGAGACAATGTGGAACAAAACTCAAAATTATCAAAAAGACTGGATTTACTGGTCAGAAAGTGACTGTAGGAACCCAATACTATGGCCTTTGGCTAGCCTTCAGGTCTGGACCAGAACTCACCCTTAAAGTCCAATTTTCAATCAAGTTGTGGAAAGCTATATAGAGGGAACAACATTAATGAGCTATCCTCACCATGAACTGGTCAACCTTTCAAAATCAAAATGGCAATAATTACCTGGTGACAAGGGCCAGAGGGGTTAGGAAGAGGGGTGGAATGGAAGTAGGAACCTCAGGGAAGAAACGGGATAAATGTTGTTACATGGAGGAGATTGCAATCATTGAGATGAAATAAATTGTGTTACTTGTTGAATGTAAAACTGATGATCTGCTCTGTAAACCTTCACTCGATTCATAATAAAAAGTTTTTAAAAATCAACTGTTTTCCTCTCGTAAATGAACTACAGATTTCACTAAATACACACTTAGGAATAGCTCTCATTTGTAAATCAAGGACTGCCTGGATTTTTATTTGCTTTAATTTAGCACAGGCAAAATCAATTTCTTTTGCTTACAACCAGGAGCCGTACACGGTAGGTGTATCACCACTGTGGAAAGAACTTTATGAGTGCTATCTTTTCGAATCCATCAATCCTGTGTTCCCACTTTGCTGATAAGAAAACTCAAGTTTAGAGAGGCTGGATCAATTGCATAAGAATTGATAGCTAGTAGATGTTGGAACTGGGATTGAACCACCAGTCAATATGACTGGAGAGTGAACCAGTTTTTAAGAAACCTAGTTCAAGTCTCTTTTTATTATTGATCAGTGCATCTGAGTCCTGAAGTCTAAATTATATTGCTAAGGTAGAGGAGAGGAGGCAAGGGAGAGGCATTCCAGGCAGGAGGGAGACCAGTGATTAATGGGTAGATTTAATGAGATGATTTTAAGGGAAGATTTTATGGGAGGTAAAGTGGTATACTAGACTGTACTTAACAACAAAAGAGATGAAGAAACCAACCACCTATGTATGGAATGCTGTTAAGTGGACATAGTAACTCATTTATGCTGACAACTCAGGGGAATGAGATCCTGATTCCCCACTTGCCTTCTCAAGGTCTTTTAATATTATGGGCTGGTTAAACACCTAACACCCTTTGCTAGTGCTAATCAGCCTTTTCTCACAGATGCTAATGAATAGGTACTTTTTGAAAGCTAATGAAGTTCTCTTTGGATTTATGTGGGTGGAGGCAAACGTGAATTTCTGGGTCTCAGGAAGAAATCCAGGGATCCATGCTAACAGACATCTGGCCCATATCCTAGGAATTCAGAAACCAGTTCCCAGTTGTGTCAAGTCGACTCTGACTCATAGTGACCTCGTGTGTCAGATTAGAAAATTGGAGGTAGGGCTGGTGTGTGACGTTAATCAGGAAGCAGTTACTGAACATAGTTCCAAAGCATTTTCAATGGCTGATTCTTCAGAATTAGACTGGCATTCCTTTCTTCTGTGGTACCTGTGAGTGGACTTGATCCTGCAACATTTTGGTTAACGGCTCGTTGTGTTAACTGTAACCTGGGGACATAAAAAAGAACTTGCCAATCTGTTCAGTGTTGGGACAGTGACTAAGAGGTGAATTCTTTATCTGACCCTTTCTGGTCACCACCTAAGTAGAGTTGCCAGATTTAGTAAATTAAAATACAGGCCTCCCAGTTTAATCTGAATTTTAGATACACAACATAAATTTTTTTGGTATAATTATAATGCTAAATATTGCATCAGACATAGTTAGACTAAAAAAAAATTATTCATTTTGCATCTGAATTTCAAATTTAACTGGACAGCCAGTATTTTATCTACAACTGTAAGCCTAAGCCCACTGCACCAAGACATTGGTTTCAGTCATGAAGGGAGTACAAAGACACCCATGGAAACAGATGGTTAGACTTGGATTGACAAGGAAGCTGAGACATGACCTAAGGGTCAGAAGGGATGCAGGGCTGATTAATTCTTCAGGCAACTGATTTGGGGAGAGGAAATTTGCTTGCAGTTGCCAAGGGCATCATTTCTGTCTTCCACTGTATTGCTGTAGTGGTGCACATGAGTTGGGAGACTGGCGCCACAATGCTTTAATTTAAAGAGGGACCCACATACGTGTCCTTCCTTTCTTACCTAATCACTTAACTTTTTGCCCTCAAGTGAGCTCCTACTCAGGGCAACCCCATGTGTGTCATAGAAGTATGATCCCATAAGATTTTATTGGCTGATTTTTCAGAAGTAGATTATCAGGTCTTTCTTCCAAGTTCTTCTGATGTTGTTAGTGCCACCAAGACAGTTCCAAATCATAGTGAACCTTATGATCAACAGAACAAACACTGCCAGTCCTGTGCCAACCTCACAATCATTATGCTTGAGCCCACTGCTGCTGCCACTATGTCATTCCATCTCAATGGAGATTTTCTTCTTTTTTGCTGCCCCCCCCCCCCATCCAGGGACTGGTTTGGCCTTCCTGGCTTTTAAGGAGCATTCTGGCTATACTTGTTTCTACACAGATTTATTTGTTCTTTTGGCAGTCCATGGTACTTTTAGTATTCTTCTCCAACACAACAACTTAAATGCATCAATTCTTCTATGGTCTTCCTTATTCATTGTCCAACTTTTACATGCATACAAGGTTATTGAAAATACTATGGCTGGGGTCAGGCACACCTTAGTTCCTCAAACTGATGTCTTCACTGTTGAAAAACACTGTAAAGAGATCTTGTGCAGCAGAGTTGCGTAATGCAATACGTCCTTTGAGTTTTTGACTGTTGCTTCCATGCACATTGATTGTGGGTACGAGTAAAATGAAGCCTTTGACAACTTCAGTTTTTTTCTTCATTTATCATGATATTATTTATTGGTCCAGTGGTGAGGATTTTTTGTTTCTTTACAATGAGGTGCAACCCATACTGAAGGCTATAGTCTTTTATCTTCATCAGTAAATATTTTAAGTCCTCTTAGCATTCATTCATGGTCAAATGAGCCTTCAACTTTTTGGTTAGCAACTGAGCACATTAACCATTTCTACCACCCAGAGACACCTTTTCTTTTCTGCTGACAACTGAAGGCAAAAGCATTAGAGGTGAGGATGGTCTGCAACAATACTCAGGTAGCAGTGACCATTTACTGTGTGCAGAATGTGGCCTCTATGCTGATGGTGGTCCTGGTTTTCGCTCCCCCTGGATCCACTGTTTGTTTGGGGGCTGTAGGGAAAATAATAATTAAGCATCCCTCTGTGTCCAGACCTCTCCACTCTCTCTGTGCTTAACGTCACAAAAGAAGTGGACACCACTGATTCTGCTTCTGAAGAACTCACATATGACTCTTGGAGCAGTGGCGAGAGTAGACTTTTTTTTTTTTTAAGTTTTTATTGTGAGGTTTACATGGGAGAACATCAGCTTTACACTCATCCTATTGTATTTTGTTTCATTGCAATGATTACAATCCCCTTATGCATCATCAAATAACCAAAGGGTACACCACACAGACCTGCCCCCCAGCCACCACCTCCCTCCCTGAGTCCCGTGTCCTCAGCCGCTCCATCTGTCCACGTCATCGTCTCTGTCTCCATCCCTGGCATCACTGCCTCTCTGGGTATGGTCCTGCTCTCCATTCTTCTCACTTGATGATCCCAGGGACCTCCGCTCTTGGGTTGCAAAATCAATCACTCTCCTTCTTTCGTCAAAAAACATCTACCTCTATGTTTCCTACTCTCATAATCAGTCCTGATGGCAGTTATTCACTGTTGTACCACAAGAGTCTTATCCCCATTTCCGTTTGCCAGCCCAGTCCCAATGGAGTGGAAATCATTCAGTGGTGATTCTACCTTCCCCCACCCCGTCTGGAACTAGGCTCCCTCTTGAAAGTTTGTAAGCCAGTCACTTCTTGCCTTTCTAGACCCCCTCCTTTTGGGTAGCCAATGTCTAAATTGCCCATTCCTGTTAACCCTGTGTACCAAGGGGTGGGAGCGATCCTTGCTGTAAAGATTTGTTCCCTTTTTTGAGCTATTGCATCCATAAGTGTAGGTAAAGTTCATCAAATTGTAGTAGGTTACTCTTTTTTTTTTTCTTCCCTCTTCTTTCTTCTTCTAGTCGAGTTCTGATCATCCAGCCATCGAAGCCAGGTCATGGGGGTACTATCTGCAAGGATGGGTGTTCTTGTGCATCTCCCCTCGCTTTTTATCAGGAGAGCATAGACTTTTATTAACTCAGAATTTGAGTTCTTCTCAGTGGCCTGACTCTGATTTCTGTCATGTGTGTTCCTTCATATGTATGTATGCAAATGTTACAGCAGTCACTGGTCATTTCAGCTTTTTTGGTAGTAACTGGGAGAGGTACAAGGAGCAATTATATTCAGCTAGTCCTGGGAGAATGATCAAGTGGCAAGTCTATGAGAGTTGGCAGTTTGTTTCATGGACTGAAGAGAATGAAGTTCACTGGCCTGTTTGGAGACCAAGCACTGAGGTGTTGGTATTTTTAGTAGCACACTGGACTAAGGAACAGTGGAGCTGACTGGTACTGAGAAACCATGGGACAGCTTAATGACAGAGTGGGAAAAGGATTGGCTTTGACATCAGAACAGAACTAAATTTAACTCTGGTCTTGCCATGTATTAGCATTTTAATTTTTTGAACTTCAGCTTCTCTTATAGGAACTGGAGACGATAGTCATGTTGTTGTTAAGTACTGTCAAGCCAGTTCAGATTCATAGTGACCTTGTATAGGGTTTTCAAGGAGCAACTAGTGGGTTTGAACCACTGATCTTGTGGTTAACTATCCAGTGCTTGTGTTACAGCACCACATCAGGACTCCATAATGGTGATATTATGGTATTTTTTGAAGATGTAATGAGATAGTATATTTGAAAATGCTAACAACACCTGCGATATGCAGATGATACAACCTTGCTTGCTTAAAGTGAAGAGGACTTGAAACATTTACTTATGAAGATCAAAGAGCACAGCCTTTGATATGGATTACATCTCAATGTCAAGAAAACAAAAATCCTCACCACTGGACCAATAAACAACATTCTTATTAATGGAGAAAAGATTGAAGTTGTCAAGGACTTCATTCTTCTTGGATCAACTATCAACACTCGCGGAAGCAGCAGTCAAGAGATCAGACGACGTATTGCATTGGGCAAATCTGCTGCACAGGAACTTTTTAAAGTATTGAAGAGCAGAGATGTCAGCTTGAGGACTAAGGTGCGCCTGACCCAAGCCATGGTATTTTCAATAACCTCATATGGATGCGAAAGCTGGATAGTGAATAAGGAAGATTGTAGAAAAAATGATGCCTTTGAGTTGTGGTGTTGGAGGAGAATACTGAAAGTGCCATGGACTGCCAAAAGAACCAATAAATCTGTTTTGGGAGAAGTGCAGCCAGAATGCTCCTTGGAGGCCAAGGTGGCTAAGCTTCATCTCTCATACTTTGGACATATTGTCTGGAGGAAACAGTCACTGGAGAAGGATGTCATGCTGGGTAAGGTGGAGGGTCAGAGAAAAAGAGGAAGACCCCTAATGAGATGGATTGGCCAGGTGGCATCATTGATGGACTCAAGTGTGGCAGCGGTAGTGAGGATGGCCCAGGATCGGACATTGTTTCATTCTGGTGTGCATGGGGTCGCTATGAGTCGGTTCCGACTTGATGGCCTGACAACAACAACAACAAACAGATTGTAAGTACTCTGTTACTCTGGTCTTTTCCATTCTCATTGTTGTTAAGTGCCATGGAGTTGGATCTGATGCATAGTGAACCAGTATAGGATTTCTGAGGAACCCATGATGGGTTTGAACCACCAATTTTGTGATTAGAAGTCTAGTGCTTATCCTACAGTGCCACACCAGGGACTCGGTAAAGTCCTCTCTTATGATGCTCTTCATGCTGCATCATAATCATTCATGTATGTGCCTCTCTACTTCCACTAGACTGAGAGTCAAAGACTATTTCCTTCCACTCACTTTCCCCCCTCCTGTTTAGGGCCTGCCACATAGGAGGACCATTGTTTGTTGGGCTGTATGTATTTCAGTGCTGAGGTTCTTCTTGTAGGAAAGTTGCAAGTCTTCAAATGTTGAGTATTTTGTTTTCCTTTCTTTTCCTTCTAGCTCTTTTACTGAGTACTGAACAGATCCTGTTCTGAGGGATCTGTCTTGAAATGAGAAATCTTAGATATATATTGGAAGATCCTCATCGACCTTCTTCTATGGTGTTCCAACATTTGTGTGAAGTAGCATTCCAACTTTTGTTGTTGTTGTGTGTCATTGAGTTGGTTCTAACTCATAGTGATCCTGTATAGGATTTCTGAGGGCGACTGGTAGGTTTGAACTGCTGACTTTGTGGTTGCCAGTCTAGTGTTTTTCCTACGCTAGTAAACTCTAATATTCAGTATGGATTGTACCTCAATATAAAGAAAACTAAAATCATCACAAATAGACTAATAAATAATATCATGATAAACAGAGAAAAGATTGAAGTTGTCAAAGACTTTATTTTGCTTAGATCCACAATCAACACTCATGGAAGCAACAGCCAAGAAATCAAATGACATATTGCATTAGGAAAATCTTATGTTCTCTTTAAAATGTAGAAGAGCAGGCATGTCAGTTTGAGGATTAACATGTGCCTGATCTTAGCGATGCATTTTCAATAGTCTCATATATGCATGTGTAAGTTGGACAGTGAATCAAGAAGACTATAGAAGAACTGATTCATTTGAGTTATGGTGTAGGAAAAGAATATTCACAGTACCATGGACTGCCAGAAGACTGCCTATTAGTCTTCAAATGAATTTGGCTTGGAAGGAGTACAGCCAAAGTGCTCCTTAGAAGCAAGAATGCTGAAACTTCATCTCTCATTTTTTGCACATATTCTAAGGAGGGATCAGCCCCTGGAGAAGGACATCATGCTTGCTAAAGGGGAGTGTCAGCGAAAAAGAGGAAGATGCCCAGTGACGTGGATTGACACACAGGCTGCAACAGTGGGCTCAAACAATAATTGTAAGGATGGTGCAGGACTCGCAGTGTTTGGTTCTGTTGTACATAGGGTCCCTATGAGTCAGAACTGACCTGATGGCACCTACCAACAATAACAGTAGCATTTCTCTCCATTTTATCTCTGCTTCAGCATATTTACTCATTTCTTCTGTGCAGTCAATCCATGAAGCATTTACTGCTGGACCTGCTTGGGGGATAGAGGAGTGATTAGCACAGTATCTGTATTGAAGTGCTTCACATCTAGTGGGAAAGACAAATGAGATGTTCTTTGTTGTTTTGGGCAGGTGTCACAGCAACAACAGAAGGGAACATTGTCCGGTCCTGTGGCATCCTCACAGTCACTGTTCTGTGTGCACCACCTATTATTGCAGCCATTGCATCCGTCTAGCTTGCTGAGGGTCTTATTTGTTTGCTGGCCCTCTGTTTTACCAAACTGCTGTCCTTCTCCAGGGACTGGTACCTTCTGATATAACATGTCCAAAGAAGTATGTGAGAGCAAGTCTCTGCATCCTCACTTCGAAGGATCATTCTGGCTATACTTCTTCCAAGACAGATCTGTTCTTTCTTTTGACACTCCATAGTATATTCAATATTCCTTACTCATTATCCAATTTTCATATGCAATTGAGGTGATTGAAAATGCCATGGCTTGGGTTAGGCCTTATTAGTCTTCAAAATAGCATCTAATATGTTTAATGCATTAAAAGAGATCTATTACTATAGATTTGCTCAGTGTAACATGTCGTTTGAGTTCTTGACTGCTGCTTCCTTGGGTGTTGACTGTGGATCCAAGTAAACTGAAATCCTTGACAACTTTAGTGTGTTCTCTGCTTATCGTGCAGTTTGTGAGGGGTTTTGTTTGCTTTATATTAAATGTAATCTATTGCCTTTCTTCAAGATGGACACAAATATGGATCTTTTCCAAATATTGTTTTTTTAATTCAGGTGGGATATGCTCAAGGTTGTACTTTGACTCTCATGGATTTTTGTGGGAAAAAAAAAAAAAAATCAGTTTCAGTTTGAACTTGCATATGAACAACTGATGGTCTGTTCTGCAATTGGCCCCTGGCCTGGTTCTGATTAATGATGCTGAGCTTTGCAGCATCTCTTTCTGCAAAACAGGTGGGAATTTCTCTGGAATGTGATGAAGGAGTGATGGGGGTGGAAACAGAATTTTATGGGAGCACAAGTAGCACCTTTTTCTCAATGGGCTTTTGGTACCTTAAGAATTCCATTACCCCTGATTCTAACGGGTTGATACCATAGCAAATTGTAATTTTTTTACTCCAGTGTTATTTGAGCAGTGGGAATTGGGAATCAACCAGAGGCTAATGGCCACCGTCTAAAGGCTCAGTGAAGGGCCCCTTTAAAGAAAGAAAGGCAGGCAATTGCAAGGGCTAGACAGACAGAAACCACAGTATGGTCTTGAGTGTAACTTGTTTGGGCTTGATGGGATTTGAGGAGTAGACAGGTGCAGCAGAGGTGGTACTTGGTGAACACAGGAGAGCACATGTTATGGCTGGTGATGTGAGGCTTTGCAACAAATACCACAATTTTGCTTTTCTTTTTCAGGTTGGTTTTCCTTTTTTTTTTTTTGTAACTTTTTATTATAATATGGGTGAAAGTTTACAAAGCAAATTAGTTTTCCATTCAGCATTCATTTACATTTTGTTCAGTGGCATTGATTGCAATCCACACAATGTAACAGCAGACTTCCCACTTTCCTGCGTTTCCCATTTCCATTCATCCTTCTTCCCTATCACATCCTGCCTTCTGAGCTTCATCCTTGGGCAAACGTTGCCCTTTTAATCTGCTACGGTTATTATTCTAAGGTATCTGTTCCTCCCTGATATTATTGTTTATCTTGTTGTTGTTGTTGTTAAGTGCTGTCAGGTTGGTTCTGACTCACAGGGATCCTGTATGGCGTTTCCAAGGAGCAGCTAGTGGGTTTGAAATGCAGACCTTGTGGTTCACAGCCCAGCGCTGATCCTACAGCACTACACCAGGAGTCCATTTATCTTAGAGATCTAGTGATATTGTTCACACAGGCATTCTGGTGTAGTTCTACAGGATAAACACTGAACTGCTAACTGCAAGGTTCATGGTTCAAACCTACCCGCTGCTCCTTGGAAACTCTATCCAGGGTTGTTATGAGTCTGACTTAACAGCAGCAATGACAACATTACTGTTGTACTGTTGTTAGGTGCCATTGAGTCAGTACTGATGATTGGCTGAAAGGTGAGCCATGGGAGTGAGTTCAGGTACATACTTGAAGAGTGACTAAAGACCATTGTCTTGAGATTTCTCCAGTCTCTATCACATGAGTAAACCCGGCCTTTCTTTGAAATGATTTTTTGAGTATTTTCCCTCATTTTTCTATCACTACTATCCAGGACCTTGTACTGTGATCACTTTCAGAGCAGACAGCAGTGGTAGCTGGGCACCATCTAATGCTTCTGGTTTTAGGGTCATGGAGGCTGAAGTTCATGTGGTTTATTAGTTCTTTGGACTGATTGTTGTTGATTTTCTTCAGTCTTCATTGTTCTTATTGGGGAGAGACCAACAGTTGCATCTTAGATGGCTGCTGATAGCTTTTCAGTTTCCAGTCGCTGCTCACCAAAGTCGAGTAGCTCATTGTCTTTGTAGACAGTGTCTATGTTATGCCGATTGACTATGGTTTCTCTAGAGACTAGGACCCTGAGATCATGGTTTTGATTCTTCAGGCCCAGAGGCTGATTCTCTCAAGGTGTTTGTTATGGCTAAGAAGTTTTCATAAGTTTTTTTGTGAATGTTCTATGTTCATGGATATATAAATACATATGCAGGCATATCCTCTGTCAAATCTGTGTATTCTCGGGGGTATAGTCTTGTTTGCTTTCCCAGCCCAGTTCAGCTTGTATGTCTACCTGTATATCTACTCATAGACTGTTGTTCCTACTGTTATTGCAGGATAGGGTATGTCAAGCATTTGCCTTTGTTGCCTTTAGTTGTTGTGCTCCTCCCCGAGTCTTCCCTGGCTTTGTTCATTTTGTGCTGACCTTGTTGTATTTACACTTCTCTTTCCCATGTAAATGTCTCTATTTCTCTGACATTTGCTCCCCCAGCTTTTATCTCTTCTTGATTTCATCTCCATGTTTTCTTCTACTGCTCACTCCCCAACATCCCATTTTCCTCTCCCTCTGCCATTTCTTCTCTCTCACTTTACTTGTGCTTTCTTCTTGCCCTTTTTGATTTTTTTGCTCTTACCACCATGATCTGAAACATGCCTTTTTAAACTGGGAAGGAAATTTTCATTCGCAGCAGCTCTTTCTTTGAGATGAGTATCCATGTGCATCTGAATATCTTAGGAACCAGAGCTGTGGTTTCTGAACAGGGCAGATTTCTACCCACTGTGCTTATAACACAGAATGAGCCAGAGAGAAAGGAGAGGGTCCCAGTTGGGTGATCTGAGGGTCCCAGTGCATCCTGCCTCTGTTAGTAGAGTTAGTGGAAGAGTAACCCCCATTTCTTGTCATTCTATTCTTCAAGTTTCTCTTTTTGCTTCTTAATTTTTTTCTGTTTCTATTGTTTTAGTCCTATTTTCCATGTTTCGTCTTGCAATCTCTTCTCATTAGTTTTTCCTTATTTATTAGAATGATTTCTAATTTCTCTTCAGATTTGCATGGTACAGTTAGAAACAGTGTCAGAGACTCTGATTCTGCTATGTCCCTTCTGGTACTATGGAGGTGCAGGTCAGGAGAAACAGATATGATTTGTAAAGTGTGCCTGCCTACTCTGATTCTTCATGATAATAGGAATGCTTTCTGGTTCTCATTTTGAGAGAGTATTAACAGAAGATCTGCACCTGTCTATTAGTTTGTTGTGCTAGAGTGGCTTGTGTGTTGCTGTGATGAACAGAACTATATAGCACCAGTATTTCGTATATCTCAGAGTCACCCATGGTCGGTAGGTTTTAGTGGAGCTTTCATTCTAAGACATACTAAGAAGAAAGAACTGGTGAAAGTGAACCAATAAAAACCCTATAGCTTGCATCAGATTATAGTGCTGGAAGATGAACTCCCTCAGATTAGAAGACACTCAAAATACTCCATAGACTCAAGCAGACCATGATTGTGAGGACTGCTCAGGGCCGTGCAGGCTTTCTGTTGTTTCATGGGATTGCCATGAGTCAGTCAACTTGACAGCAATTAACAACAACAGCAAAGTTGAAAGGCATCTCTACTGGTCATCTAAATTAACCTTCAACCCAACGTAGGATGCATCTTTAGTTCCAGTGTCTGTGATTGAATATGTTTGATATTGGGAAGTATACAACCACAGAGTACAGTTTGCATTATTGTTAGCCAACAGACTGGCTTCAGAGCTATGCTTATGATTATATTTTTCTTGATCTTGATCTGTTGACTCTACATCTGCTTTTGAGAGTCACATGGCATAAACTTTCCCTACAGTTTCATTTTAGCTATTGAGAAAGCACTCCAACGATCGAAGGGACTTAAAGTATCTTCTTTACTAATTTGTTCAAGTCCTTAATTCTCCTTAGTTTCTAGTAAAAATAATTTAAAAAAATATTTTTTTTGCCACTCTCTGACTAGATAGAAAACCCAGTTTTCTAAATGACTTATTTCCTGTTGATTTCAGATTGCTAAGATCGTCCTCTGGAGTTTATGAGCAAGAAAAAGAAAAGTACTGTCCTGCAGAGAGAAAAATAAAATTAGCCAATGTTGCAAAGCCAATATTATTAATATTTGTAATAGACAAAATATGAACTTACTGTAGTTGACAGAACACTCTTAATTTTCAGAGTCATGTCTTTTTATATCATGAATGAGGCTGTAGTACTTTCCTCTTTGGTAGATGAGGAAAGTGAGGCTCATAGAGTGACTTTTCTTTAGTCATCCAGTCCCCAAGTGAATGACTTAAAGACTGAAACCCAATGTTTCAGACTCTTAGGCTTCCACTGTGTCTATCATAAATGCGTAAACACCTTTATCTCTCTAACATACCTGCAGTCTTTTGGAATTATATGAAATAAATGGTCTTCTCAAGACACAGTACTTGATGTAATCGATCTCATAAGAATGTTAAGGTTATTTGTTGGTATGTGTGCTTGTTTTCAAGTATGGCTATGAAAGGAGAAAAAAAAATGGAAGCACACAAACTCAATTACAGTCACACAGTACCTTTGGATGGTTACAGAAATACTGCATGGAGACCAGTGAAGTCATTCTCTAATTATAAAATTGAATTGATAAAAATTTTCAGTGTCAACGTGAAACAGAGTGAGTTACTCCTTTACAGAAGGTAACACAGAGACCATTCTTGAAGGAGCAGGAGACAGAAAAATCTAAAGAATTTTTGAAATGAAAAAAACAACAGTGAGGACTTTGTTAGCCAGCAGACTAGCTTCAGAGCTTGGGAAGGGGATAGATTGCTGGCAAGGGTCAAAGGGGACACGGTTTGGAGCAAGGATGCAGGGGGCCTTATATATTTGCTCCTGATTTGAAATTATGATACCAGTATGATGATTAGTTTCCCTTACTTGCCAGAAGGCTAAATTTATTTCTACTTAGAACCGCTGGTGATTCACCTAAGCTCAGGTGCACCCACACGTAGCTGGCATCAGCTCTGTGTGCTTGCCAGGCAACTCCTGCTTCAACCCAGTGGCTCCGGATAGGGGTGAAAGGGCAAAGCCAGACTGTGGTAACCTTGCCCTTTCTGTTTCTTCTGCAGCATCCTGGCCACTGCAGGAACTCACTTCAACACACATGTGGACCTGAGGACCCTGAGGGCTGTGCGTGTCCTGAGACCCCTGAAACTCGTGTCAGGGATTCCTAGTGAGCACCTGTCTTTCTTCTTTCCGCCCTGCTGATATCTTCACTCATGTGTCCTCAACTGAATCTGGGGCCTAAGATAATTTGGGATAAATGAGAAAGAATTTCTACTAGGAGGGCACCCCAGCAGTTACAAATAATGGGATGCAACCATTTGATGTAATGTTTCATATTTAAATTTAACAGCTTTTCTTTTAGATTTAAAAGACAATGGAAAAGCTTTAGAAAATTCAGAAAGTATTAGAACTATAAAAAAATCAAAAGCACTTATGCTATCATTGAGAAATAATGCTTATAAACATTTTAGTATATTCTTTTCATTCATCTTTCCCCTAGGATATTTTAATATAATTTGGGATCATACTATACATATCATTTTGAATCATGTCATAAACATTTTATTTTCTTGACATCAAAAATACTTCAAAAGTATGATTTAAAAAATATGTATTACCATCCGTCTTAGATATATATCATGATTTATTTAGCTATTTCAATTTTGGTGAATATTTATTTCAACTTTTTTTGGGCAACCATAAGTAGTACTGCAAAAAAACAAAAAACAAAATGCCTGTTTACTTAAATCGTTATTCAAATCTCTGATTGTTTGTTTAGGCTAGATTCTAGAAGTACAATTCCTGGGTCAAAGGCTATGGTATTGAATTAGTAATGATTGTGCCAGTTGTCTTTCCCCTGACAGTATACAATACAACAAGGATGGCACGAGTGAGGAAAGGTTAACGACATGTAAATGACCAGGGAATAATGATGACAAGGAAGGAAGATGGCAATGTTTGTCTTGGTTATCCTCTGGGAAATTGTCTTTTATCACCTCAGGAATAAAGATTTGTTCTTCTCCTGCTAGGACAGGCTAGATGGATCCTGGCCTATCGGGTGGTAAATAAAGGCTCTGATTGTCATTTCCTTTGCTTCTTTCTAGGTCTTCAGATTGTGTTGAAGTCCATCATGAAGGCCATGGTGCCTCTTCTGCAGATTGGCCTTCTACTCTTCTTTGCTATCCTGATGTTTGCTATCATTGGTTTGGAGTTCTATAGTGGGAAGTTACACCGAGCATGCTTCATGAACAATTCAGGTAGAGTCACGATTTCCATTCATCAGCTTCCTGCTTTCCTTTCTCCTCTGTTTCCTGGAGTGATTTGGGGACTTTCTGAGGTTGATTGGGCACGTATGCCCTATCCCAATCCTGGAGTTAGAATAAGAAATTTTAGGAAACTAGGGTCAATAGCCTTTTAAGATACAACCAGGCTAGAAAGAATCCCCCATTTGATCCTGATATTGCAAAGCAAATTACCTCTTAGGTTTGCACTTGGAGGATTTAAAATAGGAGTTCTTACCTACTCCATCATGTGGTAGAGATCTGTTAAAATGCTCTTAAAAAACCATCTGTCAGACACGATACCTTTTGTACAATGGCCTCTTTTGTCCACAGGCAAATAAGACATAGGAATCTAGAGCTACAGGTACAAAGCAGACTTACAGACATCCAGAACTGTGAAACATTTCCTTCCGTGCTTCATCTTACGATGTTCCAAATGTGTGAAGGAACAAGGGAGCTCTAGAATTGGCTTCATATAAGCCCCGACTTCTCATGTCTTTGTGTCTTATGTGTGCTTTATGTGATGAGTAGAGTACCCTAGAAGGAAAGAGGCTTGGGGAGAGGTTGACGAAAAAAATCTTAAAAGGACTCATTCTACCTTGGATTTTTATTTTATTTTTGGCTTTTAATTCAAGAACAGAAATATAGGCCACAAAAATAAAGAATTAAAACTTACTGAAGGGACTCTAGTTTATTAGTTTCTCTGAGATACACAGGAAGAACTCAGGTCCCTTCCTGGAGTCTAAAGTTAGAAAATCAATAAGATTCTGCCTTCACCTCAAAGTCTTCAGTGCGACTCAGTAGTGTCAATTGCTGTGGTATTGCAGGCGAAGGCATAGGGTGGAACCTTCAGAAAGCAAGTGGCGGCGTGGAGAAGAAGCTTCATTTTCAGAAGAAAGTGGGAAACAGAGGGTTAAATACATGGAATATGGTATGTGAATACTAGAGAGGCCAGAGAACCTGAGATGAAGACCAGCAAACCTCTTTCTATGGGAAACAGAACGGCTTGCTTTTAGTGTCCTGGGGTCATTTCTAACTCATGTTAAATGTTTATTCCCCACCCTCTAAATGTACCTACAGGTATTCTAGAAGGATTTGACCCACCTCACCCATGTGGTGTGCAGGGCTGCCCAGCTGGTTACGAATGTAAGGATTGGATCGGCCCCAACGATGGAATCACCCAGTTTGATAACATCCTTTTTGCTGTTCTGACTGTATTCCAGTGCATCACCATGGAAGGGTGGACCACCGTGCTGTACAATGTGAGTGGAGCTAATGGGGGGAAGGAGGAATGGAGCCTGGAATGAGGCCAAAGTGGAGTCGTTTGGGCTTGATTAGTATGGGGAGAGGATTGTGGTGTAAGGAGTGATATTAAAATTACTAATTAACTTGGTAGGCACAGGCATACTCAAAAATGGATACTGGCTATAAATAATGGTCCCAACAATGGGCTGCCAAAAGACCCAATAAATTCGTTTTGGAAGAAGTGCAGCCAGAGTGCTCCTTAGAGGCCAAGATGGCCAAACTTCATCTCTCATGCTTTGGACATATTGTCAGGAGGGACCAGTCACTGAAGATGGATATCATGTTTGGTAGGGTGGAGAGTTAGAGAAAAAGAGGAAGACCCCCAACGAGATGGATTGGCCAAGTGGCAGCATCGATGGACTCAAGTGTGGCAACAGTAGTGAGGTTGGCCCAGGATTGGGCACTATTTCATTCTGCTATGCATAAGGTTGCTATGGGTCGGTACCGACTTGATGGCACCTAACAACAACAACAACATACATAATATGTGGAGCCCTGGTGTGGCACTGTGGGTTATTGTGCCAGACTGCAAAGCCGTTTGAACTACAATGTCAGCAGTTCAAGCTCACCAGCTGCTCCTCGGAAACCCATACAGGGTCGCTATGGGTCTGGATCCACTTGACAGTACTTAACAACAACAACAACATACATAATATAAATAATGGTTGCTCTATACGTACTGTTTGCATCTAGCATAAACTCTGAGTGTGTGAGGTGTAGACTCAAACCTGGGTGGTCTTCACAGTTGCTGTCTTTCCATTGTCTGGTTTCTTGATAAGTGGAAGTACATAGCTTCTTAATACAATTAGGAAATTGCATCTCATATTGAGTGGGTGAACATGCTAGTTAAATCAGATCAATTTAGCAGTTAGATAGTGTATTCTGCTGCAGGGCTGATGTGGTGAGGCACATGGAGGGGTACAAGAGATGCAGTGTTCTTGGCCATTGTCGTTGAAATGCTTACCATTGCATTGGGCAGATGTTACAGTAGTTCTCAGACCTGAGTGTACCTTAGAATCAGTTGGGAGCTTAAAAAAACATCGCATTGCTTGGATCCCACTTCAGGCTATTTAAACAAGACTATGTAGGGGGACCACCTGCCACTGGTATTTTTTTAAGCTTCCTAACTGGCTCAAATGTGGAGCCTCTGTTGTGAACTCTTACGCATGACATCCGCAAAAAATCCTGCTTAATTGTCAGACTCAGCAGGCACCTTCTCTTGAGAGTCTG
This sequence comes from Chrysochloris asiatica, assembly GCF_000296735.1. NCBI lineage: Eukaryota > Metazoa > Chordata > Mammalia > Afrosoricida > Chrysochloridae > Chrysochloris > Chrysochloris asiatica. The sequence goes on along the minus strand of NW_006408721.1, from coordinate 4,982,671 downwards.
ACCATGTAGAGTTTTACACAGTTGGTGATTCACATGATCAGGTATGTGTGGAAAGTTCTGAGCTGGTGCCCAAGGCTTTCTCACTGCCTGTCAGGGATGTTAGGCAAGTCCTGCATGGGGACAGATGTTAGGGTGATTGCTGAAGTCTTACCACCTCCCAGAGTGTGAAATGAGTAAGTTATCATTAAAAGCGTGATGCAGCGTCCAAATTCTAAACTAGGTGGGGAGATGCGTGGTCTGATGCATATGGAGCTAAGCGTGGACAGTGCAGTTTGGACAGGTGGGCTTTGCAAACATGTGCTTACAAAGAGCTCATATGCATTCAGCTAGTCCTCTCTGAGGTGGATACCTTTGGAATGGTCATTTCTTTTGATACACACACTCTCATAGCCTGCCTTTACCCTGATGGGCTCTTTATTTTCTTCAGTTCTCCTCTTGATGATTTCTTCTATTTGATTCCAGCTGTGTAGAACTTTTGGATGAGATACCAGGTGGCTTACCCAAGACACAGTTTAGAGGGAAAGAACATGGTATGTCTCAGGAGAAATCCAACCATATTGTGATCCCAGTAGAGTAAGGAGGTGCTTAGGAAATGTCTGTGATTGACTTGGAGCCATTCTATGCAGAAAACAGCCACAGGCTATTGTGTTAAAGCTCTAAAGGACAGTGAAGATATTCTAAGGACCTGAAACACCTGGAGAACACTCTGGGATTCCCACCAGTTGGGAGGTGGGTGGGTAACAGGAAGGAGACAAGGGAAGTAAGATTGATGAGTGCCCTCACGCTGTATTTGAGATGTGAAGAATTGTCTTGAGTTCATGTCACTCAGACTTAGCCAAACGCTTTTGTAAATTACACTAGTCCTTCAGTGGTTGGTGTTACTTGTGTGGCTCCAGGAATGATGTATTTCAGTGATATGTGTCGACTCACCTAAGTCATGTGATAAATGCATTGCAATCCTGAAAGAAGTGTTGCATTTGAGGATGCAGGCATGATCTGCTGGTCCTTTTCAGTAAAGGCTCAGTTGGTACTTAGGAACACAGCTAAGGAAACACTCTTAGGTTCTTGCATTAGTTCATTCTTTCATTTGTCACCATAGATGAGGGGCCTTAAAAAAGTTTGTAGAAAAAGATTCATTATCTTTTCATTTCACTTTACTATGAGCTTTCTGAAGTCCCTCAGTATTAACTGAGCATCTACTATATGTCAAGGAGCCTTGGTAGAATAGTGTGTTATACATTGGGCTACTAAATACAAGGTCAGCAGTTCAAATTCACCATCCGTTCTATGGGAGAAAGATGAGACTTTCTGCTTCTGTAAAGATTTACAGCCTCAGAAACCCTATTCACAGTTGATATGAGTCAGAATTATATGCCAAACATTGTGAGAGGCACTAAGATGTGGAAGGAGAAGTAAAATGCCATGATCCCTTGTTCTAATGATATTCTTTTCAAATTCCCATCCCTCTCCAGTTATCCATCTCCTGAAGCCATAGTGGTATGGATGTCACACACAGGGTCTTGTCACCTCCTTCTTTAGTTTTGCTCCCCTGAAGAAGCAAGGAGGAGAAGCGATCAAGGTGCCTATCCGCTGAAACCTTGCCATGACATTGGCTGCTGGGGCCACAGATTCGATTCACACTTCCTCTGACTTCCAATCTGTCAATCACTGAACATTAACTGGAGGCCTCCTGCTATCCCTATAACTGATGCCAGGGCTAGGGATATGGTTGAGCTTAGGGCTGGTTCCCAAGAAATAGCTGGTTAATTATGAGGTGGGATGAATTCATGTCTACCTTGAAATAACACTGCTTTCCAAAGGGCTAGACCTAGGAGCCGGCATGAAGCCAGGCATCCCGGCAGAAGTGATAGTAACAGGAGGATAACTACCAAAGTTGGATGAAAAAGGGACACAATTTTGAGCCAGTGGAAAAGGACAATGTATGGCTGTCTAGGAAGAGAATGGGAACAAACTGGGCTTCAACTGAACAAGGAGCTGTTGTGTAGCACATTAACCAGGCAGCGGTTGTTTACATACACTGGATACACTTCCTAGATTTAGGGTTGTTTGCCACTTGAGGAAGGCAGGTCAAAGGTAGTGGATTCTGTAAACTGTTGGGCATAGGGCTTGCAAGTTACATCATGTTGTTAAATGCCATTGTGTTGGTATTGACTTATAGTGACCCTGCATAGGGTTTCCAATAAGTAGCTATTAGGTTTGAACCACTGTAGCAGTCTAGTGCCACACCTGTACTCCAAGAAAAAGAGGGTTGAAGGAAGGGAGGGAAGAAGATAAAATTTAAATAAGCTCAAACTCATTGCCATTGAATAGATTCCAATGTATACCAACCTTATTGAACAGAGTGGAACTGTTCCGTTGGGTTTGTGAGGTTGTAAATCATTACCAAAGCAGACTACTTCATCTTGCTCCTATGGAGCAGCAAGTGGCTTCAACTCACCTGCCTCCCAATGCTTACCCCATTTTACAACCTGGGCTTTTTAAAATTAAATACCAAAAACAAAACCCACTGCCATCAAGTCACTTCTGACAGCCTAATCTTTCCCCGGTGAAACAGTTGGTTATCAGGTCAACCATTAACCCACAGTGCCACCTATCATTCCTACTAATGAGCTTTTATACCCATTGAATCTGAGATGGAAGTTGCCTATGGTCTTGTCTGAAATATTTTATGTGCATATATATAGGGTCCTGATGTGGCACTGTAGCATAAGCACTAGACTGTTAACTTCAAGGTTGATGGTTCAAACCCATCAGCCACTTCTCCAAAACCCAGGAATTGGAACTGACTCCACATTTAAAATTAACAACCTATCTGTATAAGAGGACTTTAAAAAGTTTGTAGAAAAAACGAAATTAAAAGATAAAGGAATTTTTCCATGAACTTTTTGAAGCCCTCTCATATGTGGAGTCTGGTGGCACAGTGGCTAAGCACTTGTCTACTAACCAAAAGGTTATTGGGTGGGAAAAAATCTCCAAATGCAAACATACTCTTATAGAAACTCTTTGTAAACTGAGTGAAGGTTTACAGAGTAGATCATCAGTTTTACGTTTAACAAATCATATACTTTTTTCATCTAAATTAGTGCAATCCTCTCCATGTAACAACATTTATCCTGCTTCCTCCCTGGGGCCCTTACTTTCATTCCACCATTCTTCTCAACCATTCTCAGCTTCGTCCTTTGGTAAATGCTGCCCTTTTTTATCTCAAATGGTTGACCATCCTATGGTGCTTACCAGTGTTGCTGTCCCCACTAAATACCTATCTACCTCTTGGCTGAAAATTGGGCCATGAAGGTAAGTTCAGATCCAGACCTGAAGGGCGGTTGAGGGCCATAGTCACAGGTTCCTCCATACTCTCAGTCTCTTTCTGACCAGTAAGCCCAGTCTTTTTTTTATTTTTTTTTAATTTTGAGTTTTGTTCCACATTTTTCTCCTACTCTGTCCTAGTAATATAATCCCTTTCAGAACACTTGACAGTGGTCGCCAGTTAGTATCTAATTCTTCTGGTCTCAGTGTCATGCACACTGATGTTCACATGGTCCATTAGTCCATTGGAGTAATTGAGTCCAAATGTAAAGTCTTCTTTATTAAGCCTAAAACAGAACAAAGAACGGAGGCACTGACCCAGCGCTAGAAGCCGTGGAGCTGTGCATCTGGACGGAAAGGTGTGACCAATTTTTCATCTTTCACTTTTTATTTTTCACTTATCTTTCCTCTTCACTCCAATTCTGTTCTCATTGCCCAGCCCAGATGGCTTCAGGCGGGTGGGAGCACACCCCCAAAAGGATCCAGCATTGCACCCACAGTTTACCAATGGCACAGAGAGGAAACCCGCAGGCTGCTTCTTATGACGTCTGACTCTGAGACCCAGCCCCAAAGTTGATCTGGGTGTGACCCTTTATCCCTGCCTGCACAGCAAAGGCCACTGGACAGTCAATCACAATTTTATTTTGTTTTTGATTGGTGGTTTCTGTCTCTGCTTTTATATTGTGTCTGTCTTTGGTCCTTTTGGCCTCACTCTTTTCCCAGCATTTGGAGCTTTCTCCCCCTACCTTACACAAGAAGAGACAGCAACTGTGCTCATATAGCCAAGCTACAAGCATACCCTGTAATACCCCACCATCTGAACAAGAACCAAAACCAACTGCTAGACATTACACATGGAAAGGGAAGCCTATCTCCAGATCATATCCACCAGGAGGCGCTCAGTAAGCTTAAGAACAAAGCAACCATACATCCATTTAAGCATTAAAACCCCACATAACTGCTGAATATGTCCAAGAAAACACAATTAAAGATCTCAACACATGTCCAAAAACAGAAAAAAGTAACTGAGACAAATGAGTTGGAAGCAGACACAGACTTTCTAGTTGAAGAGCAGGCTCTGGATCTTCCTGAGAAGGAATTCAGAAGAATAATATGGAAATAAATTCACATGCTCTAAAAAGGGGTGGAGGAAAATAAGGAAGAAGTCAGGAAAGTGCTACAGGAGCAATCAAACAAGATAGATATGGCATTGGAAACAATCCAAAACCATCCAAAACCTACAAAAAGAAGTCCAGGTGATTAATAATAAAATATCAGAAATGGACAATACACTGAAAGGGCAAAGGAGTAGAATGGAAGAGATGGAAGCCAGAACCAGCGAGCTGGAAGACAAAGCTTTCAATACTGCTAAGATAGAAGTGCAAGCAGAAAAGAGTATTAAAAAAATCTGACGAGAGCTTAAGATTCATGCTTGATAACATGAAGAGGAATAACTTAAGAATTATTGGCATCCCAGAACAGGAAGAATCACAGAAGTCCACAGAGGAGATAGTTGAGGACATCAGATGGGTCTTGGCTGAAAGCAGAGAGTACCAGAAAGCATAAAATATTATGGATAACATTGCGAAGAATAGGTAATCCAAAACAACTGTGCTCATGTACATAGACCAAGAAAGAGTCCGTCATTAGAACAGAATAAGGGGATACTGAATGGTTTAAAATCTGAAAAGGTGTGTGCCAGGTTTATGTCTTTCCCAATACTTATTCAGTCTGTAAGCTAAGAAACTGGGTTATATGAAGACAAATTTGACATCAGGCTTGGAGGAAGACTCATTTACAACCTGAAATATGCAAATCACACAACCTTACTTGCTGAAAGCAGAGAAGACTTGAACTATAAGTGTGAGTCACAAATTATCTGCACTCTGGCTGTATAAATTATTTTAATCAACTTTTAGAAAAGACAAATACACCATTTTTTGACATAATCTCCTTGATTTTTAATATACTTTGCCCATCTGTCAACAAGCTTTCATGTTCCCTTATTTAAAAGTGTTTTAGGCTGAGCTTCGAGTCACTAATGCACCATTATCTGCACTTCTTTATCAGATATGAATCTTCATCCTTGAAGAGCTGCTTTCAGGGAACCAAATAGGTGAAAGTCCAATGGAACAAGATCAACACTAGGGGGGGAAGCTTTAACAGCTCAAAATAAAAATTTTGCAGAGTGTCCACAGTGTGGGCAGAAGTGTGCAGATGTGCATTGTCATGCAAGATCACAGCACCCTTGTATACAACAGTCCACTGCATTTAATCTGAAGTTTAGACTTCACCTCTTCAGTGAGCATCTCGCTGTAACAAGCACTGTTGATTGTTGAACCTTTTTCCTAGTACTGTACCAGTACTGGTCCTGAGAGTCCCCAAAAACTGTAAGCATCAATTTTCCAGCTGATAGTTGTATTTTTACTTGATTGGCAATTGAAAATGTTTCCATTTCATATTCTGCCTTTTACTCTCAGGCTTATGGTGATGAATCCATGTCTAGTCTCTAGTAATAATTTTTTTTTTTTTAAAAACTTTTACTTTTTTCAAGTATTGGTCCAAATTTTGTTTGCAGGGGACCAAACATTTCTGTTTATGTTCTTCTGTGATCTGTTTCCATACCCTTCTCACATAAATTTTTTGAAACCCAAGTGTATCATGGAGTATTTCATAAGCAGAGCCATGGATGATTTGAAAATGATATGTCACATAATTCACCCTGTCACTTGTCTATTTGACAGAATCATTTCACATGTATGCTCAATGTTGTCATCATGGACATGTATGAGCATTTTAATATTACTGGAGTGCAGATAATTTTTGACTCATCCTCATACTTATTGATGCAGATCAAAAACTACAGCCTTCAGTGTGGATTGCACCTCAGTATAAAGAAAACAAAAATCCTCACCACTGGACCAATATATAACAACTTGATAAATGGAGAAAAGATTGAAGTTGTCAAAGACTTCATTTGGTTTGGGTCTACAACCAATATACATGGAAATACCAGTCAGAAAATCAAAGGACAAATTGTGTTAGGCAAATTTGCTGTGAAGACCTCTTTGAAGTGTTCAAGACCAAAATTGTCGCTTTGAGGACTAAGGTGAGCCTGACCAAAATCATGATATTTTCTGTTGCTTCACATGCATGTCAATAAGGAAAACTGGAGAAGAGTTGATGAATTTAAATTATGGTGTTGGAGAAGAATATTGAAAACACTATGGACTGCCAGAAGAACAAACAAATCTGTCTTAGGAGAAGTACAGTCAGAATGCTCATTAGACGTGAGGATGGTGAGACTTCGTCTCTCGTGCTTTGACCACATTGTCAGGAGAGACCAGTCCCTGGAGAAGGACATCATGCTTGGCAAAGTGGAAGTTCTACAAGAAATATAAAGACCTCCAATGAGATGGATTGATACAGTGGCAGCAACAATGAGTTCAAACACAACAATTTTAAGTATGACACGGTACTGGGCCTTGTTTGGTCTGTGGTGCATAAGGTTGTTATCAGTTGGAACTGATTCGAGGGCACCTAATGACAATATTGACATGCAGACATTTAGGTTTCCACACTGTGCAGAAGCTCTCTTAAGCATGTGAGCTCTGTGTAACCTTATTATACACAATTTGAATGCATTTCTTGTTTTCTTACCTTTTTCTGCTGCATAGACTCTTCATAAATGCATCCCCTTGCCCTTGTGTTCCTCTGTCATTGGTAACTATAAACTTCATTAGTGTGTGGCTTTTCTTATTATAATGTCGTTATTGTCAGGACAAAGTGGAGTCATGAGCATTCAATTTATTCTCTACCAAAACTTTATCTCCACTTGGTCAGACTCCAACTGTGTTCTTGGCTTCCCTCCCTCCTGTGGTGGAAAGAATGCAAAGCAGTCTACAGTTCTGTTGGCTGTTTCTTCCTGTTTTGACTATCTCTCCTAAGGTCTCTTCAACTTGCAAACTCTCCCCTACACTTATTAATTTAATTCATTCTGGTTTTTCTAAACACAAATGGAGAGCTCTGGTGGCTCAACAGTATACACTTGGCTACTAACTGAAAGGGTGGCAGTTTGAACCCACCCAGTGGCTCTGGGGGAGAAAGACTTGGTGATCTACTCCCACGAAAATTAGAGCCAAGAAAACCTTATGGGGCAATTCTCTGTTACATGGGATCACTAAGAGTTGGAATTGACTCCACGGCACCCAACAGTGCCAGCATTTCTAATTTCTCCAGCACAATACTTTCTCCATCACAATACTTTTTCTCTCTGATCAAGACTTTCCAATCAACAAATGTTAACTGTGGCTCTGGGACTAGCTTCTAGCCATCTACATCTGGGCTAGATGGGGCTAACGGAAATCACTTTGTCTTGATTCTGGTCTGAGTCTTATTTCTCTTTTCTCACTCTGGTTTTGTATTATCTGTTGATTCAATGAGCTGTTTTCTTATATCAGGAATAATAGATAGATTGTTGAAGTACCCAGTCAACAATTACGCACAATCTCAGCTTTTAAAGTCCGGTAGTTTTCTGTAACTTAAGCTGTTTCTCTTTTTACTGGCTGTTGATAAACTCAGACGATACAGACATTTGTTGGAGTTGTGCTATTTCTCCCGCCTTGCAGGCATGCCTGCTCTCTGTTGTGACTGCCAAGGTTGCTCTGTGTTACTGTGCTGGGAGGGTGTTTTTTTTTTTTTTTTATAGATTTCGCCACTTTGGACTAAAAGAGACAACTTGTAGCTTGGATGATTTTTTAGTCTTCTTCACTTCCTCAGAAGTCCTTCAGTTTGTCATTAAATGTGTTTTGTTGTTGTTGTTTTTCTTTTTTAATGTGTTAGACTGCCCACTTTACTTAATTGCAGCAAAAATATACATAACTCAACACTTGCCAATTCAACATGTTGTACATGTCTCGTCAGTTCAGTGACATCAATTTCATTACATTGATCATTACATATTGTACAACCTTACCCATATCTGTTGCTAGATTTTCCATCACCATTAACAGATTCTCAATACTTCCTAAACCATGTTCCCATTTAAATTGCCTTCTCCCAACTTGCACATAGTCATATTTGTTACATGGTTAACAGCGATTCACTTTTGCCTTGCAAAAGATTTTTACTTACATGTGTTACGCATAAGCACTTTGAAAGAATAACATTATATCTCACGGTTGATGAAAACTTCCATTCTCCAGCTTCTTGAAGTTTCTCTGATTTTATGTTATCAACAGATATTAATTCTGGAGTCTTTGGGACTCGGGAACAGGTCTACTCATCTTTGTCTCCCTTCATTACCACCTTTCTCCTCATGCCCTGGGAATAGTGCAACATACTCAAAATTCATTTGACAGATAGGGCCAGGAGCTGATGGTTGATTGTCTTATGATAGTAGAAGAACTTAGCTGCCCTAAGATCAGACTTATTCAACTGATAAACTTTGCAGACACCTGTACTCAGGATTAATCATGCTCTGGAACAGGCTTTTGATTTTTCCCTCGCATCCTAATCAGACTGATGTGTCTGGATTGTCTTGTTTCTGAATCCTTACAGAAGTCTGAGACCCTATAACACAGATGACACTTGGAATCTGTGTACCTATGACTTGTCTTATCCACAGAGGGACTGATAAGGGGAGCTTGGGAACTAGTCTGTTCCTTTCCCATCAAGGCTGGAGGTGTGGGGTTGTGTTAAATAAGGGAGCTATGGTGTTTAACTTCTTTCTAATTCCTCCTGAGTGGCTGTCAGGACAACATGCTTGTCAGGCCCAACCAGGACAGGACAGAGCAGAGGAATAAACCTTCCTATTTTCACAGTAACAGGCTTCTTAACTTCAACTTTTTTTCTCTTCTCTCTTTACATTCATAGGCAATTACAGTTTCATTCATTAACTAATTGCTCATTCAGCAAATATTTATTAAGTGCCTTTGATGAGCCAGGCACTATTATGGTTGCTGGGGACACATCAGGGAATAAGGTAGACAACAGTTCTTGCCCATTAGGAATATTCTAGTTAGGAAATATGCACAAAATAAACAACTGAAACATATGGTTTGTCAGAATTGAGAAAAATAAAGCAGGGGAGGGGAATACAGAATGCTGCAGTGGGTAGAGGTTGTAAATTTAAATAAGAAGGTCAGGGAAGACCACACTGAGAAGATTTGAAAAAAAGCATGAAGAAGGGAGTGAGCCATGGGAATATCTGGGGGAAGAGTGCCCAGGTAGGTGGGATCAAGGATCCTAAGATGGGTATGTGCCAGGTGTATTTTCAGAACAGTGGTGAAGCCAGTGTGTTGGAGTACAGTGAATGAAGGTTAAAGTAGGATGTGAATGCTTCAGGAGAGAGAACCGTCAGCCAGATCCTTCCTGTGGAGCCTTGTGGCCACTATGAAGACTCTAGTTTTTAACTCTGAGCGAGGGTTTTGAGAAAGGGAGTGATGTGATCTGAGTAATACTTGACAAGCATCACTCCAGCTGCATTGCTAAGAACAGATTATAAAGGAGCAAGGCTAGAAATAGGCTATTATAATGATCTAAGACAGAAATGATGGCAGCTTGGACAAGGGAGATAGCAATGGAGAAGAAGAAAAGTGGTTTGATTCCAGATACAACATTATGGTCAAGCTATGGGATTCTTTGATGGCTTGGCTGTGAGTGTGAGAGAAAGCAATTAGAAGAACAGAGTTGCCATTAACTAAGTTACAGAGCATTGTGGTTGAAGTAGGTTGGTAGGAAGATGAAGGACTCAGTTTGGATATGTTAAATTTGTGATATTTGTTTGACATAGAGATGTTACTTGTAAGGAAGGAGTTGGATAAATGACCTTGGAGTTTGAAGTAGAAGTCTGTGCCAGATTTAGAAATTTGGGAGGTTTCAGTGTGTAGATGGCATTTAACATCATGGAAGTAGAAGATACCATCCAGAAAGAGAAGACAGAAGGTTCCTGGGCTGAATTTCAACGTTAAGATTCTGGGGAGATGATAAATCAGCAAAGAAGATTGAGAGGAAGCAGTGAGGGAGGTAACATGAAAATCAGAGAGGGAGCTGTCCTGGAGACCCAATGAAGAGAGGACTTCAAGGATAACTAAGTTGAGGGTTGACTAATTGTATCAAATGCTGCTGATGGACCAGGTAAGATAAAGTCTAAGATGCAACCATCAAATGCCAGGAGCAGTTTGAGTTGAATTGTAGGGACAAAAGCCTTGATTGGAGCATGTTTAAGAGAAAATTGGAAACTGGTCTGAAAGGGATCACATTAGAAGGTCTCAGATAGTGTGGGTGACAGTGTGGAACAACAATCAAAATTATTTTTAAAAAAATACAGACTTATTGGTCAGAAAGAGACTGAAAGAACCCGAGACCATGGTCCCTGGCCACACCTTCAGGTCTGGAAAGAAACTCACCATTGTTTTGAACTTTGTTTTAAAGAAGAGCAGCAAATGGGTGTGTGAAAGAAATAACATAATTTAATTGTTGGGACTGATTTGTTAGAGATAAGAATAGTTGATGGTGGAGACTGGAGACGGAGGACAATGGTTGGGGCGATATCTGAGTAGGTGAGAGAAGATGGGGTTTAGTTGCACAGGTGGTGGGCTTGGCTTAGGATGGAGCCCTGGTTAGTTCATCCACAGTATTAGAACTAATGGCTGCAGAGGCTGGTACGTGGGTAGAGGTGGTGGCAGAAGCTTATGGAAATTCTCTTCTTATTCGGTGTTCTCAATGGAATGAGAAGTAAGGTCATCGTCAGCTTGGGGGAGGAGGAGAATGTTGGAAGTTTGAGGAGAAGGTGTGAAAGAATTTTCTAGGAGAGTAAATAGAGAAATATATCCGATTGCTTGGCAGCATTAAGGACCCACTTGGGGTTAGTGGTGATGAAGTTAATGTGAGACCAGTCAACATGACCTGTTTTCCTCTGGACACATTCAGTTGTTCAGAGTTGAGTGGGAAATAGGTAGAGTTGGCTTTTATGGCAGCTAACTAGAATTTTGAATTTACCCAGAAGTTCTGTAGGAGAAAGACCTGTGTTCTGCTCCTGTAAAGATTGTTGTGTCACACTGATTTTGACTCAGCGTGACCCTGTATGAAATAGTAGAACTGCCCCCATAGGGTTTCCTAGACTGTAATCTATATGGGAGCAGGTAAGGCCTTAAGCAAGGTTTGCTGTTGTTGTTAAAGTACCATCAAGTCAGTTCTGACCCATAGTGACCCTGGATAGGGTTTCCAAGGAGCAGCTGGTGGGTTTGCACTGCCAACCTTGCAGTTCAAGTAGCCTAGAAAACACTATGGGGCAGTTCTACTCTCTCACATGGGGGCTATGTGACTTGGAATCTATTTGATGGCACCAGACAACAACAGTAGTTTTGCCAGGTGAGTCTGATCAAGTGAGATAGGGTCAAGAAAATGAGTGGAGAGTAGGTAGCAATGGCATTTAATCTAAGAAAGAACGGTGGGGGAGAGACTGTGTTAGCAGTACAATGAGTGGATTTACCGGCACTTTTTGAAATGTTAGTCTTGAATCTGGGGGACAAATTCAGCCTTTGAAATAGGCTGAGAAACCTGTCTCGTTGCACACAGTAAGAAAGAAGTGGGCTTTGAAACCAAATGTTCTGATTTTTAATTTGGTGCTCTGAGGGCCCCCAGTAGAGAGAACACATGTGAGTGGAACCAGTAAGGTATATGGATGTACATTCACATCATAAGTTTCAACCACAAAGCACCCCCTGGGTCACCCCTCATGACTTCAACCCGGGGGCATCTGGCCCTGCTTCAGCTGGTACATGCTCAATTCAGAATGTTTACTTGGGAACATTTGGGGATGGAAACCCACCAGGCCCGCCCACCTACCTCACCAGCATTGTACTCTGTAATCTTGTTTTCCTCCTCAGAGTGTCTGTCTAACTCTTTTTAAAAAAGACATTTACATTTGCAGCTTCTCCTGTTGCCTTTGGCAACCTATTTTCTATGTTCATTACTTAACTTCTCTCCCAACACTGCAGGGCCCACCACTGTGCCAGGAGCCTTGGTCTCTGGGCCTCCACTCTCCGGAACTCTCCGTGAGAAGGAACTGTTTTCTCTCTTTCTCACTCACACTCACGTGTTCCCATCCACAACTGCCACCACCAGGAAGTTATTCCTGCTCTTGGCATAGCCATTTTGGTTTCTTAATAATTTGCCAGACAGAGGTTTATTCCAAATACGTTAAGTTTGGCTTCTGACCTCGTACCTGCATTTCACACCACACACCAGGCGAGTCTCCAGGTCTTTTGTCTGTGCTGAGTCGGTAGGCTGGCTCAGGATTCCTTTCTTCATTTAGCCACAATAATATGCAGTTTAATTTCTCATTCATGACCACAGGTCTCCCATGCTGGAAGCATCACAAAGCCTGAGGGATACGTTCTCTGTGTTCTGTACTTAACACCAATCCTTGGGACAAAGGGATAGAAATTAAGAGGTGATGCCTGGGTGACTCAGTGGCTGTTTCAGGTACTCCCTCTGGGATCACTCTGGAACCCATATCCTGAAGGAACCCCAGCCAGGCAGGGGTGGCAGAGTGCCAGTCTCTGGCATGTAGTACAAACCACGAGGGCTCTATTTATGTTTCCCTCAATTTATCATTCGGAAGGAAGTATTTACAGCACAATTTCTTTTTGGGCCTATCAGATGTGGTCCACTTTAGAATCACCTGGAGAACAATTAGCATGAATGCAGATTCCTGGACCCCACCCCAGAACCAATGAACCATCATCCCCAGAGGTAAAACAAAGGGGTCTGTATTCTTAACAAGCTCCGTCAGGATTCTGATGCGACACTGGCGTTTCAGAACTATGGCTTCACATCACTGCAATTGTTAAGCCTGGGGAGGAAGTCTTTCTATTCAGCAGATTTCCAGGAGATGACGCCAGTAGTTAAAGCTTAGCTGGTAACTGGAAGGTTGGAGGTTCGGGTCCACCCAGAGGCACCTTGGGAGAAAGACTTGTTGTTGTTGTTGTTAAGTGCCGTCGAGTCGGGTCCGACCCATAGCGACCCTGTACAGGGTTTCCGAGGGTGTAAATCTTTACGGGAGTAGAAAGCCTCATCTTTCTCCCGCGGA